>NC_037684.1:41686020-41990789 GCF_003255815.1 Theropithecus gelada | reverse complement strand
CATTTCACTTTATCGTGCTTTGCAGATATTGTTTTTTACAAATTGAAGGCTTGCGGCAACCCTGCATCAAGCAAGTCTATCGGTGCCATTTTCCCAACAGCATGTGCCCATGTCGTGTCTCTGTGTCACATTTGGTAATTCTCACAATATTTCAAACTGTTTTTTTTTTTTTTTTTGAGACAGAGTCTCAATCTGTTGCCCAGGCTGGAGTGCAATGGTTCAATCTCAGCTCACTGCAGCCTCTGTCTCCTGGGTTCAAGTGATTCTCTTGCCTCAGCCTTCCAAATAACTGGGACTACAGGCACCGGCCACCACACCTGGCTAATTTTTGCATTTTTAGTAGAGATGGGGTTTCACCGTGTTGGCCAGGCTGGTCTTAAACTCCTGACCTCAGGTGATCCACCCGCCTCAGCCTCCCAAAGTGCTGGGATTATAGGCATGTGCCACCATGCCTAGCTAATTTTTTCTATTTTTAGTAGAGATGGGGTTTCACTGTGTTGGCCAGGCTGGTCTCGAACTCCTGGCCTCAAGTGATTGCCCACCTTGGCCTTCCAAAGTGCTAGGATTACAGGTGTGAGCCACTGCGCCTGGCCTAAATGGGTATTCTGACTGCTCCAACAACTGGCTATTCCCCCAATCTCTCTCCCTGTCCTCAGGCCTCCCTATTCCCTAAGACGCACAATATTGAAATTAGGCCAGTTAGTAACCCAACATGGGCCTCTAAGTGTTCACATGAAAGGAGTGTCACATCTCTCACTTTAAATGGAAAGCAAGAAATGATTCAGGCAGCTAGTGAGGAAGGCATGTTGAAAGCCGATAAGCTGATAGCTGAAAGCTTTTTGTGCCAGTTAGGCAAGTTGTGAATGCAAAGGAAAAGTTATCGAAGGAAAATGAAAGCGCTGCTCCACTGAACACACGAATGATAAGAAAGCAAAACAACCTCATTGCTGATATGGAGCAAGTTTAAGTTATCTGGGTAGAAGATTAAACCAGCCACAGCATTCCCTTAAACCAAAGCTTAATCCAGTGCAGGGTTCTAACTCTCTTCAATGAAGGCTGAGACAGGTGAGAAAGCTGCAGAAGAAAAGTTGGAAGATAGCAGAGGTTGGTTCATGAGGCTTAAGGAAAAAAGCCATCTCCATAAATAAAAGTGCAAGGTGAAGCAGTAAGTGCTGATGCAGGAGCTGCAGCAAGTTATCCAGAAGATCTAGCTAAGATCATTGATGAACGTAGCTACACTAACAATAGATTTTCAGTGTAGATGAAACAGCCTTCTATTACAAGAAAATACCATCTAGGACTTTCCCCATAGCTAGAGAAGAAAAGTCAATGCCTGGCTTCAAAGATAAAAAGGACAGGCTGACTCTCTTGTTAGGTGATAATGTTGCTAGGGACTTATGTTGAAGCCAATACTCAATTACCATTCAAAAAATCCTCAGGCCCTCAAGAATGATGCTGACTTTACTCTGCCTGTGCTCTATAAATGAAGCAAGAAAGCCTGGATGACCACACATCTGTTAACAGCATGGTTTGCTGAATATTTTAAGCCCACTGTTGAGACCTTACTGCTCAAGGGGGGGAAAAACAGATTCCTTTCAAAATATTACTGCTCATTGGTAATGCACCCAGTCACTCAAGAGCTCTGCTAGAGATGTCCAAGGAGATTAATGTTGTTTTCATGCCTGCTAACACAACATCCATTCTGCAGCCCCCAGATCAAGCAGTCATTCTAACTTTCAAGTCTTACACTTTAAGAAATACATTTCACAAGGCTATAGCTGCCACAGTTAGTGATTCCTCTGATGAACCTGGACTAGGTCATTTGAAAACCTTCTGGAAAGGAATCACCATTCTAGATGCCATTAAGAAAATTCATGATGATGCGTGGAAGGAGGTAGAAATATCAACATTAACAGGAGTTTAAAAGAAGATTGATCTCAACCCTCATGGATGACTTTGAGGGGTTCAAGACTTCAGTGGAGAAGGTAACTGCAGATGTGGAAATAAAAGAGAACTAGAATTAGAAGTGGAGCCTGAAAATGTGACTGAATTGTTGCAATTGCATGATCAAACTTGAACAGATAAGAAGTTGCTTCTTTTTTTGTTTTGTTTTGTTTTTGAGACAGAGTCTCACGCTGTTTCTCAGGCTGTAATGCAGTGGCACGATCTTGGCTCACTGCAACCTCTGCCTCCCGGGTTCAAACAATTTTCCTGCCTCAACCTCCTGAGTACAGGCATGCACCACCATGCCTGGCTAATTCTTTTGTATTTTTAGTAGAGACGGGATTTCACCATATTAGCCAGGATGGTCTCAATCTCCTGACCTTGTGATCCGTCCACCTCAGCCTCCCAAAGTGCTTGGATTACAAGCGTAAGCCACCATGCCCTACCAATAAGGAGTGGCTTCTTATGGATAAGCAAAGAAATTGGTTTCTTGAGATAGAATCTACTTCGGGTGAAGACTCTGTGAACATTGTTGAAATGGCCACTGCTGAGACCACCTCGGTTGGGGAGACCCTAACCCAGCGGCACTAGAGGAATTAAAGACACACACACAGAAATATAGAGGTGTGAAGTGGGAAATCAAGGGTCTCACAGCCTTCAGAGCTGAAAGCCCTGAACAGAGATTTACCCACATATTTATTAACAGCAAGCCAGTCATTAGCATTGTTTCTATAGATATTAGATTAACTAAAAGTATCCTTTATTGGAAATGAAGGGATGGGCTGAAATAAAGGGATGGGTTGGGCTAGTTATCTGCAGCAGGAGCATGTCCTTAAGGCACAGATAGCTCATGCTATTGTTTGTGGTTTAAGAATGCCTTTAAGCGGTTTTCCGCACTGAGTGGGCCAGGTGTTCCTTGCCCTCCTTCCGGTAAACCCACAACCTTCCAGCGTGGGTGTTACAGCCATCAAGAACATGTCACAGTGCTGCAGAGATTTTGTTTATGGCCAGTTTGGGGGCCAGTTTATGGCCAGATTTTGGGGGGCCTGTTCCCCCAAAATTTTAAAGCCACAGAGGATTTAAAGCCACAGAGGATTTAAAATATTAGGCAAACTTAGTTGATAAAGGAGCTGCAGGGTTTGAGAGGACTGACTTCAATTTTGACAGAAGTTCTACTGTGGGTAAAATGCTATCAAACATCATTGCGTGCTACAGATAAATCTTTTGTGAATCGATGCAGCAAACTTCATTGTTGTCTTATTTTTAAAAGTTGTCACAGCCTCACCAACCTTCAGCAACCACCACCCCAGTCAGCAAAAAGATTTTGACTTGCTGAAGGCTCAGATGAGTCTTAACATTTTTTAGCAATAAAAACATTTTTTAGCATTTTTCCATTAAGATGTATACATTTTTCAGACATAATGCTATTGCATATTTAAGACTCCAGTATAATAAAAACATAACTTTTATATGCATTGGGTGGGAAACCAAAAAATGTGCATCAATGACTTTATTACCATAGTTGCCTCATTGCGGTGGTCTAGAAGCAAACCTGCAATAACTCTGAGGTGTGTCTCTACAAAAATTGTTCAAATTAACCAGCTTTTTCCCCAAATGTAACACAAAACCCTCCAACATTCAGTGATAGAACCAACTTCACCTATTTTTTATACCACAACACAGTGTAATCTACATTTTTATAAAATTCAGTCCAAAATCTAAAATAATATCATTTTAAAATGTATTTCTTGAAAAATTATGTGGTTTTTATTTTTCTGTAAGTAATTTAAGGTGAACACCATGTTTTTCCTGATTAAAGAGAGAATGTAGAACATTATCTTTGGAAAATACACATTAGGAACATAAAAATTTATATTTTTAAAATGTAATGTATACAATATAATGTGCAATGAGATGTGCATTTGTGCTTCTCAAAGTAGGAGAAGCATTGATATAAAGTGAAAACAACCTTCAAATTTAAAATCACTTCTATCTTATGTCATACGAAAATGAGAAAATGTTTTAGAAGACCCTAAAGGGTGTCTAAGAGATGATATGTTCCTATAGGTGGGACTCAGAAATTAAAACAAGACTGGGAGGACGGATTGTCCTTGCTAGCCTGGACATCCAGTGACGATGATGAGAAGCTGGTCAGGCCTGAGCACGGAGGGCTGTACTGTAACTGTGGCTGTACCTTTTAAAATAGAATCTCTACTTTTGGCAGCACCTCACTGTGGTTTCCAGGACTCACTTGTGTTTTTTGGCAAAATGCACATCACGGTTTGAATTGCCAGTGTTTCTTATTTATAGCTTTCTGCAACGTTACGTTTATTTACATTTAAATTGCTTTGCAGTCATTTTAACAGCCCCACACAGTGGATTATAAAATTATTCAAAGATCGTCATTCTTCCATGTTTATTAGCATCAAGGCAAAGTCAGCCTAGAGGCCAGAACTCACACCACGATGCCCTTAATGATTAGGAAACACTTTCCTGAATGTACACACCCAGCAGGTCCCACCATTCTCAGGCAGCCTGGCGCTTTTCAGGAATTCATTAGAGATTCAATGTATATAAATCAATATCCTCTGCACCAGCCGCCCTCAGCCCTCATGATCCAGCTGTGTTTCTCTGAGAGGATGATGGCCCACATATTTCCCCCACATCCCCCTAAGACCCAGAACTTTTCTGTTCTTCAACCCCAGCGTACTAAATTGCATTTCTGGGCCACTTTTCCATTACCAATTCCTGGCTCATACTCCCACCTTTCTTCATCCTTGGACATCTGGGTCCATACTGCCTCTGGTTCTGCTAACCATTCGTCTCTCTTCTGTTTATACCTGCAGAAGAATGTCTATTTCTTCCCTCTCAACTGCTGGGTTTTGAAAATAATCAGCCACTGTCACCAAAGCTTCTTAAGCAGGAAACTTGGTATTGCTGGTGCCTGCAGGACATCATCTTGCAAGAAGCCTGTCTCCTCCCACTTTGCATGTCTTCTCCTGGCCAAGCTGTGCCATTGCCTGTGTGTACATGAAAAGCATAAAAGTCTGTTTTCCTTTCTCACTGGTCATGCTCATCAGCTCTCTTCTCAGGCTCCAAGCTGAAGTCTGAGTCCAGGGCGTGATTCCTTCCTTCCTTCCAGACAGCAGCGAGATGAGGAGACGCCCGTGGACTTCTTCTACTTCATTGACTTTCAGAGACACAATGCTGAGATCGCAGCTTTCCATCTGGACAGGTAGGGTCTGGCCCCATGGAGGCCTATGAGGACCAATCCTCTGGGAGGGGTGACTAGACAGACCCTCAGGTGGGAACTCCCTGGCATTTCTTCCTTCTGGCTTTTTATCTTCTTCGTGCCTCATCGTGGTGTCTTTGAACCCAAAATGTCCCATGCAACCCCCAGATTGAAAAATACAAGGCCTTCTAATGAATGTAATGAACATTCATTAAAGAATGATTTACAATGAAAAGAACAATTTATAAAGAACACGTTTCCCGCCATGCTGCTTGGGACAGTTGCTCTAGTTTTCTGATCTGAGAGCGAGGAGAATGCACCCACTGTTATTTATCCAAGAAGTCTCACTGTTTTATCAGGTGAAAGCACATTTCTAAACATTCCAGTTCCTCTATTTGCTCAGTCATTGCTACCCAAAGTGTGGTCTGTAGCGTCATGGGCACTTCCAAGAAGCTTTTCAGAAATAAGGAACGTCAGCCCCACCCTAGAGCCACTCAGTCAGAGCCTGTATTTGAACAAGATTGCCAGGTGACTCACAGGAACACTGAAATATGAGAAGCACTGACCAAGAACACAGATGGGATGGTGGCAAGGTTTTCCCAGGAGGCTTGATAGAATAAGGATTCATTTTCTACTCCATCTCCACTCCTTTAGACCTAGGTTTAAAGGCCAGAGACCCATCTCACTGGCCACCCTCTTGGGTACACCAACCAATTCCTAATGTGCACTGGCCGGGGGACAAAACCCCTCCTCCTCACTCCCCGATCATCGCTCAGATGGAACTCAGCTTCCTCTCTTGCAGGATTCTGGACTTCCGACGGGTGCCGCCAACAGTGGGGAGGCTAGTGAATGTCACCAAGGAAATCCTAGAGGTCACCAAGAATGAAATCCTGCAGAGTGTTTTCTTTGTCTCTCCAGGTAGAGTACTGGCCCGAGTGATATTCCGGGTCTGAGTACATGGTAAGCCAGAGTGTCCACCCCTCCATTCATCAGTGGCCTGACACCCTGCTGCCAGCACTATCCATTACTGGGATGGGCATATGAAGTTGTAAGACACTCCCACCGTCGTCTGCCTGACCATAACACAAGATGAACTGTGGATGGGAAAGGCTGTGTGTGAGATGCTCCCTAGTCTGTGTGGGCACTGACCCTACAATGCTGGCCTCCCGGAACCAGAGGTTATCCACCCAGGGTAATAAAGAGTGTTCTACTCACAAGGATAGAATGCAGTGAGCTTGAGACATTTGAAAGCAGGTACCCAGGAGGTTCAGCTCAGTAGCATTCACACCCTCACTTCTGGAAAAGTCAGTGTTTCCTTCTTCTGTCTCTTCCCAAGTTGTGAGTTCAGGATTTCCCTTCCCTCCCAGTGGATTTGCTAGGGCAGGAAGATGTCATGCCTCCAGAGCCCTCCTCTTACTCCTTCTCCTCTCTCCTCCCCATCCTCCAGCCAGCAACGTGTGCTTCTTTGCCAAGTGTCCATACATGTGCAAGACGGAGTATGCTGTCTGTGGCAACCCACACCTGCTGGAGGGTTCTCTCTCTGCCTTCCTGCCGTCCCTCAACCTGGCCCCCCGGCTGTCTGTGCCCAACCCCTGGATCCGCTCCTACACACTGGCAGGAAAAGAGGAGTGAGTTGGTCCCCAAGCCACACAGCCCAGTCCTTGACAGTAGCCACAGATCCTGTACCAGGGACTTGTCGCTAGCTTGGCTTTTGAATCTGAAAAGCTGCCTCAATACTCCTTTGCCCCATTTCATATTGATCCTGGGATCAGCACACCTGGATCTGTTATCTCCCTTTAGTTCATTTATTCAGTTCTAAAGAACCTTCCATGTACCCAACACTAAGTGCTATGGGATACAGAAATGGAAGACTCAGACTCTCTCCTTAGGAAGCTCCTTGGTCTGGTGGGGAGGACAGACACATAGCCAGATCACGAAAACACAGCACAGCACTTGCTATAACCAGAGTACACACGAGAATCCCATGGGAGGGACACCTGGATCCCCTGAGCAAGCCCTGGGAGGCCAAGGACCTCATGCCGTATCCCCAGGACCTAGCAGCCTCCCTGGCATGCAGCAGCTACTCCACACTAGCTGAGGGAATCGATCCATCAATCAAGCCATCATGATATGTAGTGGGAAGAGAAGTAACCAGGCAGAATTTCTGGAGGACATGACAGATCCTGAGGGACTCTGTGAAGGCTGAGAAGAGCCCTCGGATGAAAATGGGCATCGGAGCATTGTAGGCAGAAAACCATGTGTGAGAGAGAAAGGGCAGGAACAGCCCATGGAGTGCTGAGTGGTGCAGAGCCCTGGAGGGCCAGGGTCCAAGAGGCTTGGTGAGAGGGACTGTGGAGGAAGGGACGAGGAGGCCGGTGAGGGTCACTGCCCCCTCCTTTCCTGCCTGCCCCGACATCTCCCCTCTGGCATGCAGTGTCCCAGCCATGGCCTTAGTGTCCACCAGAGTGAAAGGACCCAGAACCTTCTCACCGTAGGGAATATGCATGTCCTTGCCCAGGGTCTTTCTGAATGTGAGAAGCGGCCACCGGCCCAGCGCAGGATCAGGGAGGCAGGGGTTGGAGGGCGGGGGAGGTTTGGGGAGACCCCCCAACACCCTGCCATCTTGGCTTTTCCAGCCCCAGGACTTCTTCTCCCCCTCAGGTGGGAGGTCAATGCCCTTTACTGTGACACAGTGAAACAGATCTACCCGTACAACAGCAGCCAGCGGCTCCTCAATGTCATCGACATGGCCATCTTCGACTTCCTGATAGGTAGGTCCCCACACGCAGGCCCCCAGCGGAAGTGGGCTCTGCTGTGTGGCAGGGGTTCCCTGTGACCTTGTGCACAAACTTACAACCTGGCTCATGAGGACTGAGTATCTGCACCTCCCACAGCCTCAGAAGTGGCGGAGGTCCCAGAGGACAGAAGGTAACAGGCTCGCCTCTCTTCAAAGAACTGGAAGAAGCTGAAGGGGTCGTCACTCTTAAGGCAGGGCCTGAGTGGGCATCAGATTGGAAGTTGTATGTTCACTTCACCAAGTGAGGGGACACCAGGTAGGAAAGGAAGAAAGTACACAACAAGCATGTAACAGGGAGGGCCTCAGGCGAGGCCACGGACACCCAAGACTAGTAATTCCACCTTCCAGGCCCACAGGGACTTCTAGGGAGAGGAGACACATGAAGGTGGCCATCACATAGGAGCTTAGGTCCGAAGCAAGTCAGACAGCCAGCTCATCATCGTGCCTTTCAGAAGTTTAGCTGTGTCTGTTTACTATACCCAGGCTCAGCTGAGGATCTCTGGGCTGAGGAAAGCCAGTATCAATACGTACACAAGGTGCAAAGGTGACTTTCTGCACATTCAAATCCCTGGCCAAAGGCTGGGGTAGGGGGCAGGGGCAGGGGCAGGGATGAAAGCCTTAGACTTGAAACCAGTCCATTTAGGGTTTGCTCATTTCGCTTCCTTCTCTCTCCTGCGGCTGCTTCACTGACGGCCCTGGGGAAATGATAGTGTGAGGCCCAGCTTGTTCACACCCCTGCCCCTCAAGTGACGACAGGCCTCCATTCCCTGGAGAGAACTCAGGTCAGGAGCACCTGAGCCCCTGGCTTGCTGGTCCCGGTTCTGAGTCCTCCCCTCCTTCACAGGAAATATGGACCGGCACCATTATGAGATGTTCACCAAGTTCGGGGATGATGGGTTCCTTATTCACCTGGACAACGCCAGAGGGTAAGTGTCCCCATGTGTGTTCAACACTCCCCTCTCCCAGATGTGCTGCTCTGTGCAGCCAGCTGCTCGGGGGAAACAGATGCCCTACAAATGAGGGCCTCCACCACCACGTGCCTTATCTCCTTCTAGCCCTGCTTCTTCCATTTCCTTCTTTCTCTTTACCTTTGCAAGTACCACTTGATTCGCCTTCAGCCTGAGAGCACTCGTGTGCCCTCTAGTGAAATAGGGTGAGGTTTTCGAGAGCAAGGTGCATCCTCAGTGGCTGGCCCTCTGCAGCTAGTGAATGAAGGATTGTTTAGCTCTAATATCTCTGTACAGAGGCTTTTGTGATCTGACTGCGGAGAGGGGCTGGAGAGGCAGCTGCCATGATCCCTGGCATTTTACCCCAATCTCTGATTCACAAAATACTGAGAAGAGAGAGGAAGCCTCGGGAATGCGAAGGATGCTGCCAGCCACCCATGAAAGCCTGTTTCTCCTCCTAGGTTCGGACGACACTCCCATGATGAAATCTCCATCCTCTCGCCTCTCTCCCAGTGCTGCATGTAAGTTTTCCTGCAGCAGATAATATGGGCAAGGAATAGCTGTGACCCTTCATGCTGCTTGCAGCCGAGGGCTGAAGGGCTTCATCAGTTTTCACTGGTCTAGGACATAAGTGGGTAGTGACATGAACTGCCTTATTTCTTACACATTTGTGCACTGCATGACATCTCAGCCAGTGACAGACTGCATATATGATGCTGGTCTCATAAGATTATATTAATAATATGGCATGTTTACTGCATTTTACAGTTTTACTATCTTTTCTGTTTATATACACAGCTATTCACCACTGTGTTGTAAAGGTTTGTAGCCTACAAGCAATATCATATAGCCTAAGAGTGCAGGAGGCTGCACTATCTAGGTCTGTGTGACTGAGTACACTCTATGATGTTCACACCATGACAAAACCTTCGCTTAAGGAAACATTTCTCAGAACATATCCCCATCACTAAGCGATTCACGACTGTACTACAACTATCAAAATTTCCCCCACATTTGTCTTTTTCATCCTTCCACATAGGATGAATTAGGATTTAATCCTTTAAACCTTTCAACTGCCAACTTTAATCGGCGACCCACTCAGATCATCACCTATTTTTGCAGTCTGCTGGGTTTTGATATTACTAATCAGACCTCTGCTTTGCCCGGCATTCATATCAGCTCATAAATATCACTACCTGATCACCATCTAAGCAAAACCCTGAGTAAAGTCCTGTAAACCTGTGCAGACTGGAAGAAGGCACGAAGGCCCTTGCTTGGCCACCATTTCTCTAGAAAATGTCTAACTTATTCCCATTCTTCTCCGGTGTTTCAGCCAGGCTTGTAAAATTGACTACCTGCTCAGCTGCAGTATCCAGAGCTAATTATAAATATGATATTCACACCTAGCAAAAACATCTCATTTGTTTCCAGCTGAAAAATCTGGAGCAGAGCATGCGTATTCTTCATCTACGTCTTAGGTTAAACATGCTTCCCTCTGGCCTCCCTTCCCCGCCTCCTGAGCAGGACTGGATGAGCAGTACCTGTTTATGACAGAAGTCAATTAAGCTGCTTACGCATCAGAGTCCAAGTCAGATTCCCACATAGAAGAAACTGAAATCCTAAAGATGGGTCCCACCACATTTTCATCTGTGATTTCAAAATCTGACACACACAAAGTTAGCAAGAAACAATTTAAAGGCTGGCAGTACTGAGGGCTTTTGAGATGGCAAATAGCTCATCATTTCACCTACTAGAGACTTCTCCCATTAGCTTTAAATCTCCTTGAAATATCTAAGTGTCACTTTGGTTTTGATTCCCTTAGCATTGTCAGAGAAAATGCATATAGCCCGGCATCACCGTTATTAGAGCACAAATGGCTATGCAGGCTCTTGAGCAAACGGCAATTGGGCAAAGGACTGCAAGATACTGGATTTTGCCTTCCATTTATTTGCTTTTTTACCTGGTTTCCATTAAAATGTGCCTGAGAAGACACGGGGAGAGGCGCCAAGAGTATCAGCTACAACAGCTATTTGTGGGGAAAGAAGTTAAGTTCAGGCAAGTTATTTTCTTTACATTTGCTTATTTGGTTCCTATAACTTTGTCTTTTCAGGATAAAAAAGAAAACACTTTTGCACCTGCAACTGCTGGCCCAACCCGACTACAGACTCAGCGATGTGATGCGAGAATCACTGCTAGAAGACCAGCTCAGCCCTGTCCTCACTGAACCCCACCTCCTTGCCTTAGATCGAAGGCTCCAAACCATCCTAAGGACAGTGGAGGGGTGCATAGTGGCCCATGGAGAGCAGAGTGTCATAGCCGACGGCCCAGTGGAACAATCGGCCCCAGACTCTGGGCGGGCTAACTTGACAAGCTAAGGGCTGGAAGAGTCCAGTTTCAGAAAATACACCTGGAGCCAGAGCAGCAGACTCGAGTGCAGACCCTGCTTCTTCACCTCCACCTGTTAATGCTAGAGGTCAAGTCAGCTAGGAAGGAAGCGGGATATTTTCTCAAACAGCAAGTGGGGTCCACAGAACTTGATCTTTACTCCGGTGCACTGCTTCTGTTGTGCATTGCCTTGCTCCGTTTTTCCCAAAAAGCACTGGCTTCATCAAGGCCACAGACGATCTCCTGAGTGCACTGGGAAATCTGGGTAGGGGTGAGGCTTGGCAGCTTTGATCCCAGGAGAGTACTAACGGTAACAAGTCAAATAAAAAGACATCAAGTGGAGACCTGACTGTTCTCAGGATCCTTCTTCTATCTACAAGTCAAAGATAACTCCCGGTCCAGACAAAACACCTGGCCTATCACAAGCTGACTTTTTAAAAATCTGCACTTTGGGCCAAGGCAGGCAATAGTAACTCTCAGACAGGTTCAAATTAGACCTCACACTTTTGACTCACATTCTAGTCACCGGCCCCATCTGAATAAGTAATCCCTACAGCCCAGTAATAGAGTAATCTTCTTAGAAGATTATTACAAGTGACAAAAATAAAATAGGGATTTGCTCACAATATCAGAAAAGGAGTGTTCCAATCTGAAGAGCATTACAATTGAAATAACATCAAATATGTCAACCTTACCGGCCAGTAACAAAATAAATAATTACAATGAAGGAAAAAAAAGGAAAGTCCTCCAAGGTCAGGATGGCATGGTAATAGGCCTAGCAGGGACACAAACCTGGAATAAGACAGGAAAGAGCCAAGGCTGACCACAGCCCACCAACCACAATCTTCTTCCCTAAGACCCCAGGACTGTCCCTGGCCCATCCTCAAAAGGAGAAAGGGGCTATGTGGAAAGGAGAGGCCCTCTAGATGCTCCTCCCTGTGGCGGCTCACTCAAAAAAGACTAAGTCAGGTTTTTTATTGAAGCCTCCCTTAAAAGTAAGTGTAGTAGGGATTCCTTGTCTCCTCTACCTTCTCCCTACTGACTTGTTGATATCTGAAACTCTTTTTAATAGGAGGCTTTGTTGCTTATTCCATAACTAATGACCAAAAACACAAAGGACAGGAAGGTCTTCATTCCAGGGAGTCACTAGTCAGTCAACAAGTAAAAATGCCCGATTTCACCAAATCAACATTTCCAGTAAAGGCCAGAGGTTCAAACACTGTAAGCATGACAGGAGTAGAATGGAGCTGTCACTAAAGAGAGTACAAGGTCAAGAACCAGAAATGCCTCCAAGCTTTCTGCAGTGTGAGCAAACACAGCCTTGACAAGACAAATAACACTTCTGACCCCTTGGTACTCCCACATTACTAGTATGCTGCCCCTGAACTTTGTGTCTCTATAAAATCACTACCATTCACTGAGATCTGACCACGTGAGGCGCTTCACCAACGTTACAGAAGCAACACACAGGTTTCCAATCCTCTCAAACATAGCTATAACCCCCTAACCTCCAATGTGCATGGAAGAATTTTAAGGCTCAGAGAGAGTAAGCAAAATCACACAATTGAGTGGTTTAGACCTATTCCAAAGTGTTCTTTTCACTGTAACAAAAAACCCAACAGTATCCCACCCAATTTATGAAGTTATATATTTTTTTGTTGTTAAAAAAAAAAAAAATCAGCTAGACATGGGCTCACACCTGTAATCCTAGCATTTTGGGCCTAGGCAGGCAGAGATCACTTGGGCTCAGAAGCTCGAGACCAGCCTGGGTAACATGGCAAAACCCTGTCTCTACAAAAAATACAAAAAAAAAATTTTTTTTTTAATCAACTCTTTAACAGAGAAACCTTAATCCCAAAGATTTCCTTAACTGTTGTGGCCCTACTGCAGCACAGGGCCCCCCACTTCATCTACTGTCTCTCCTGCTTCAAGTTCTTTCTTCCCTCTGGATGAAGAACCAGGAGATCACACACAGGAATGGGAAAATATCTGGGTAAAAACGTTCAAAGAACAGCACAAAATGGTTTGGGACTTCCAAATAACAGACTCTCAGGAAAGTAGGCTACAGCTCCACCTCAAAACCCGCCACCTCCTATAACGAAGGACTGGTTTTCCAATGGCCTATATACAAATTTTGCTGCACTCTACAAACTCAAAGTAATAGGCTTGAATTTCACCATGTTATGTGGTATACCTACCTTATTATTCACTTATCCTTCAACCTTCCATTACTTTTTGATTAAACAAAATTAAGACTCATTTCTCAAAAATATCAGAAAACCAACTTCATTCAGAAAGCCAATGTCATTCTTACTCAAGTTCTTCCAACATGTTCATTTTGAACTGTTAATGTCCCATGAAATAAAAATTCTCTTGACTCTTTGAGAACTTTTCAAGTTACTACTGACAGCAAACTAAAAAAAGAAAGAAAGGAAACTGTACAGCATGTAAACTGATGGAAAGAGGCATTTGGAAGAATTCATTTCAGCCTTCTCAAAAGTCAGGAAGATAATTTGAGTTTGAAGATTACAAAAAAAAATAGTCATTCTCTTACGAGTTAGTTTTATGTTCCATAAGTCACCACAAACACTGCATTGGCAAATACTGAACACTGCTCCTATGGGAAATACATGGTTAGGTTGCTGGTAGTCTCTAGTCACATTTTCATCAACCAATCAATACATAACCTTGCTGTGTGTGTTTTATGTTAAGGCATGTTAAAGATACTTAATATTTAATATATACTGATTCATTAACACTGTACTCAAGGCCAACAGCATTGTAACCCAGGCCTAAAAGAAAACATCCAATATACATATTTTCTACATATGGCACAACACAGCCTTCTTGCACTTAGGAACACTAGTCAGCACTTCATCACTACACTTAGTGGCTTTTTAAATAGTGAAATCACCAACAAAAACATACAAAAATGCAAAAAAAAAAAAAGGGGGGGGGGGGGGCATAAAAAGACCCAAGAAAAGGATACTTACTCACAGTATGAGAGATGAAACAAGGCTGAGCATCCCTTTGTTCCACTTCAGTTGGGAACACGCGTGTTGGGAGGCTCAAACTTTTCACTGCTCTTCTCTTGTCTGCAAAAGCCCTGTGACTATTGATTTTGGGGGTTACAAATAAAGTTTAGCAAGTAGGCAAACTACAAATACAGAATCCATGAATGATGAGGACCAATGGTTAACTCATTTAAGATTAACAAAGATTTTTAAAAGCTCTCCATCTAGTGGCAACCTTTAAAATCACACAGCTACTTAAGCAAAATTGCCAGAACTTTCACAAAATGAAAAAATCTTACTCAGTGGTTTTGGTTTTAGGTGTAGTCAGGATGAAGTCACAGCTCTGAACTTATGTCAAGAAACAAATTTTAGTGGTACATGTGCATAACAATGCTGCTTTCTATGTAAAAATCCCATAGCATAAGAAGGAAGAGATTTAAATTTACACAGCTACAGCCTTTACTGATAGCTATTATAATAAATACCTTTGGGGGACAGGCACGGTGGCTCATACTTGTAATGCTAGCACTTTGGAAGGCCAAGGTGGGCAGACTGCACTTAGGAGTTTGAGACCAACGTGGACTACATGGCAAAACCCCACCTCTATCTACTAAAAATACAAAAATCTAGCTGGGAGTGATGATGCACATCTCTAGTCTCAGCTATTGCAGAGGCTGAGGTACAAGAATCACTTGAATCTGGGAGGTGGAGAGGCTGCAGTGATCACGCCACTTCACTCCAGCCTGGGTGACAGAGTGACACCGTCTTAGATAGATAGACAGACAGACAGACAGACAGATAGATAGATAGATAGATAGATAATAGATAGATAAAAACATACCTTTGGGGACAAATTAAATGGTTATCTAGCCATTGCTTCTTGATGTTGTCTTAGCCCATCTAAACATACACTACCAGGGCCTAACATAAGTACAAAAGGTTCAGCTATTATTTGTGGTTGGAGATAAAGTAGTATTAAGAAAACTGACATGCTACTTCAATTTTTAAATGTCAGTATTTAAATCATTAAAAAATAAAACAAACAAAAAAAAAGCGTCTACTTGGGCCACTGCTTAGAGAGACTTCAACTATAACCATGACTGTCAACCCAGAGAAATTTTCTTTATTTATATTCTATTGTGACTCTAAAGGTTTCAAAATCCAGAGGATGGTGGGGAAGGGATTACTGAATCTAGAAAAGGTACACATGTTCAAAGCAGCACAAATTAAAGAATCTCTTCTAACATACAACATACCTCCAGCTTCACTGAATGTGAAACCATACCAACACACTACCAATGAATACAACTTAATCATCTCACTCCTCAGAAACCTAAGGAAACAGCATCAGAAATAAGGCTTTTTATGCAAAATATAAAAGTATCCCAAGTAGCATTAACGTATGTATTAAATTTAAACCAAAGAGTATGCTAATCCAGAGATGATGTTTCCCCATTAAGTCTGGGAAAGTTCCAAGGCCACAGAACCAATCTATCTTCAACCAAAAGGAAATCTGTAGCTTCTGACTGAATTTTTTCCTTCCATGACTAAGTAAATAAATCTGCTACATCCCAATTACCCTTTAAGCAAGATTTTGAGATCCACTCTTTGACAAACTGAAAAGCACTGAAAATAAACATTGTCTTTCAAAACACTGATCCCATAATTCACTTTCCCTTTTCATTTTTGCCCATCAGAGTAGACTTTAGGGGAAGGACAGAGAGAGAAAGACGGAAAAGAGAAAGGGAAGAAAAACTGATCCATTTAAGAATTTAAATTATTTCATCTCTTTTTATTACTTGACCTACCATTAAGACAATCTATAACAAAAAAAGTATATTAGCACACATGGTATAATCAGACTGGTAATCAGGAAGCAATACAAAACGGTCCTTTGGCCATCTATACTTTCTACAGCAGTAAATCTCATAAATTCACTTACCAAGCCCAGGAATAATGACTTTTAAAAGCCTTGAATATCAACTAAGACAAATTATGCCAATTCTGATTTCTCACATATACTTAGATTACACAAAGATAAAGCTTTAGATGTGATCATTGTTTAATGTAGACTTATCTTTAAATTTTTTAATTAAAAACTACAGAAGGGAGTAAACAGCAAGTCAAATGATTTAAGAGTAAAACTCACTTAGAAAGCATTATATGTATCTAAATATACATGAGCATGATTATATACATACATGAAACTGCAATTTTATGGCACTCTAAGTAACTCATTTAAGTACATTTTGGCATTTAAACAAAGATCAAATCAAGCTTTAAGCTTGTAAGAACATAATTTTCATTTTTAACTTTTTAAATATAAAAAGGTAGCTAAACACAAAGTACAGATCAGAAAACTCTCATTTAATATAGATTATTTTGGAAATTAAAAAATTTGTAACAAGGTGGCTTTCTTACCCACCCTAAAATGTACATAAAGCCTCTTCCCCAGATTTATACTTCATACTGGGTAACAACCTAAAAGTTTTTCAAATGTATGAAAAAAATCTACCATGACCAATTTAAATTACCTAGGAAAAGGCAGGAGAGGGGATCAATAATCAGAGTCAGTTCGTTGCACACAGATGGAAAAATGCTTGCAGTCACTCCCAAATAGAACCCTACATTACCTTATATATAAATCACAACGAAAATAAAAGTGCCTACATTACAGAACTGTGAAAGTTTGTTTAAAAAAATAATAAAAATAAACTGTTGGGTATCATTGGAATAATGTAACACGTAAGGCTGGAAAATACTGAAATACAGTTAAGACTCAATACACAAGTTTACTTTAAAAACGAAAGGAAAGAAAGAAAAGTTTGCCAGAGAAATAAATGCTAGATAGGAAAGCAGGACTTTCAGCAGGACAGCCTTTTAGACCAATTTGAAACAACACAGACACATTATACCCTACCATCAACCCACCAGAAATTCTGAAATAAAAAGGAAAAAAAGACTAAACCAAAGTAAAAAACTTCTTCCAAAATCTCATGCCCCAGTGAATCTCACGGGGAAAATTCCCAACACTGAACTTTGTCCACCTGCCATTTCTCCCTTTAGCAGCATCACCTCTTTTCTCGGTTAGGACATTTGCTCCATCTGTATCTAGTCATAGCAAATCCAATCTCCTGGAATCAGTTTAATAAGCAGAGGAGATTATACTGGAGTCAGCTGAAGGACACACTTTAACCAAAAGCTCTAAATTAACAACCAAGATTGCAGACCTCCAATTCTTATTCTCAATTCAGCATCTGATCAATTATTTGGCACTAGCTGGATAAAGGTCTAATCAGAATTTGTGAGCCGAGGCAGATGTAGTTAAATACTAACCAATATTTGTAGTCTATGAGTTAGTTTCAAACTTAAAAGGCAGGTATAGATAGCCACACTTAAAAGTATTTCAGAATTGGAGAAGAAACATTAATAACAAGATATAAAAAACCAGGCAGATTAGCTTGGCAAACAAAAATTCTGGAAAAAAAAAAATTGAACCAATCATATCCCATTGATAATTAGCAAAAATGGGCATTTTTCCACCCTTAAACTAGTTTAATCATAGGCAGATGTCTTTCTACTATATTAAGATTTTCTATATCCATTTTCCCTAATCTTTAGAGCATGATGAGAAACCATTTATTCTACAAAGAAATACAGCATATATGGCCACAGTCTAAATATGCTTAGAACTGGAAAATTATGTCACTTAAAAAAAAAATCTTGCACTGTTACATCATTACTCTACAGTAATTCAATAGGTGCTGGGATCTGCCCTCACCAAAAAGCATGGCACTCACTGCCCAGGGTGAATACTAACACTGCACAAAGAGAAGCAGTAACAGCAAAGTCTCCATAGAACTCTTTCTATTTATTTAACTGTGTATGAGCATTCAGTTAATGCTCCAAATTGAAAATGGTGCAATAAAAGCAACTTTCAATATATAAACAGACAGGAAGCTGCGATGCCAGTGGCCACTTGGCGCTGCAAGTAGGGAAAATAAAGCAGTCTGCATGAGTGAAGCATGGATTGGGGAGAGGAGAAAAGGGAGGCACAGGAGGCAGATTTCAGACAGACAGTGACACAAAACTGTTGTACTGCTGGATGTTTCGTTTGAGGATGTCTGAGCACGGGCCAAGAACACGTTCAAATCTAGGTCGGTCCAGCTTAACGCACTTCAAGGGGCCACGAGCAACGACTGTGGCAGCACGAGGACGATTCATCAGTAGTGCAATTTCACCTGGAGAAAGGAAAAGAAGAAGTGTAAGAACAGGCTAACTTCTATGAAAAACATTTCCTTAAAGCAGTGCACTTCTGAGAAAGAAGACAATAGATATGAGGCAATCAGTAATTTCATTAAATGAGTAAAGACCAAAATCTCACACCATCTCTCTGAGCCAAAAAAGACTGCAATTAGAAAATAAAATTCAGAAGACAAAATTATGGAAGACTACAATATCTCACTGAGAGGTGACTTAAAGAAACCATGTATTTATTGTGAGGGAATTCATACATACCAAAATAATCAGAAGGCCCCAATCTTCCCACTTCAACAAATTCTTCATTTTCTGACCGACGTTGTAGCACAGCAGCTGACCCCTATAATAAAATCACCAAAAAGCTCAACAAACAAACACTCTCAAACCCAGGGTGGCATCTTAAACATCTTATGCAATTTCAGCTACCTTGCAAATATGTGCATATGATACAAGATGACTTTAAAATTAGTCACCACGTGATCTTTAATTTCTATTTTACCAGCATCTCCTGCTAGCGAGGTTCTTCTTACCAAGCTAAGGTGCTTAAAGAGTGCAGACCTGGGTTAGCAAACTGTAGATGAAGGGCTAAATCCAAGCTCACCGTCTCTTTCGCAAATAAAACTTTACTGGAATACCGCACACATTCATTTACACATTATTTGCGGCTGCTTTTGCACTATGACAAGAGTTGAGTCTTTGCGAATGAAACCCTATGGTCCACAAAGCTTCACTTACTTACCACCTGGCCCTTTACAGTCTCCTGACTCCTTATTTAATTAAAATCAATTAGCAACTATGGAGCCACATTCATAAAAATCTGCCATTTGGATCTGCTTGGCAAGCAAGAGTATCTGCTATACATTCCCATGGAATGTGGAGATACACAAACACAGTAATTTTTCAAATTTAAATAATTATCTTTCATCTTTATTTGCCAGATAGCCCAAACACTTGCATTTTAACAAGGATAGTGCAGTGTGACCTGGCAGAAAACCAAACAACAGCATTTCAAAGTAAAAGATAATTTTAAAATACAATTGTCAGATATTCTTAAAAACTAAAGCTATAGTTCAGAATTAGCCCACTCTTTCCCTCTTAGAGTGTACAACTTTTTAAAGTATCAAATTCCAAGTTCTTTACCTCTAAAATAATGAAGAACTCATCCCCTGGTTCTCCCTGCACCACAATCTTCTGCCCATCTTCAAACTGCACTGGTTCCAATGCATCAGCTACCGTAAGACGTTCCCACTTGTCCAGAGACTCTGAAAGACAAGAATCAACATAATTCCTCTTATTATTTGGTGCTGTTATAAAGGTAAAAAGAAAGTATAAAGAGATTCAACCAAATAGCCATGCCCATTCAACATTCTAGTAGTGTCTCAGATTAAACACGGTACCTGTCTTCAATTACCTCCAGTCTGAGCAGGATTCTCATACTGCCTGCAGATTGCCCTTAGATCCTTACCTTCAGTAGCCCAGTGGCTAGGTTAATTTATACCAACTGTACCCAATGGCAAGGGAATAAGAAAATGTAATCCTTAAGTATTCCTGAAGATTGCCATCAATGCATATCAAACCTACAACTACAATCCTCAAAAGTCATAGTATCCCCGCCCATATCATTCCAAAGTTTCGTAGAAATAATTTAATCTACTTAAATCTTTGGTTTACTTTATGAAACAAGAACTAGAAAATAACTTTTATTCCCAAAGGCCAAACTACGATCCAAAACACAAAGCAAATGTAACCAATTCAAAAAAAAGACAAATAAGGGGCGAAAAACTCACTGCAATAAACAATGGCCGAAGCCTGTTACCTTATAAAAATCCCCATTCCCCCTTCGTGAAGAACAGGTTCTAACATCTCCAAGTCCACATAACAAAATGCACAAAAGAATATCTTCAATTAATCTGCTTTACTCTAAATTTCAACAAACTTTTGGCATGTTTGCAGAGGATGCCAGCAAATGATACCTAATCTTTCCACAGAGGAAATGCATTCTTGGAAGTACTCACTTTTCTGAACCAATCAACTCAATGATGGAACAAGAGAGACAGAAGTCACAGAGGAAATAACTGTGAATGTCCACAGTCAGAAGGACTTTCAGCCCTTCTGTCTTTTCAGGGGGAATGAGTAGCAATTATACTTTCAGAAGGCTTTTCCCAAGTCCAACCAATTCTAATTCAGGGGTATCTCATATACTAGCAAAGTCAACACACTTCACAACTCACCTAGAATAGAGACTTTACTGAGGAATTCCTCATACATCTTCCGCTTTCTCAGTGTGCTTCCCTAAAAATAAAAATAACAAAAGTGATATCCCCAAGACGTGTAATTATCACCATATAATGCTATAGAATAATAAATATTAAGTTTCAAATAAATTTTAAAACCAGAAAGTCAAAGCTTCTTGCTGCTTTTTTTTAATGAAGAAAGTTTAATTTTAACTAATTCATCTTTATTTTACAGGTAATGAATGACATTTCTTGTGATTTTTATTTTCTGCCAATATTATGCCCAATTCCTAGCATTTGTAACCAGTATGTTGACATATTTCACAAAGCATTTCCCAACTTCCAAATACAGTCAAAATACCGGTTTATACCTGAGCCTATCACTCAAGATATTTTTCCACACACTTTATACCATGCCCAATTTCCATGTTTACTCTCAAAGTGATTTTGCGCCACTGCCAACCCAATTTATCTCTGAAAATATTTTCTCACAAAAGTGATCTAGGTCTTCATTTACAACCCAATAATCCTAGTGTTCTTCCTGTTCAATGCTGATATTTACATGCGGATTCCTCCATTAGTTTTGGCTTCTCACCTATACAACTGACATGTCTTTATTCCATAAGAAAGGACCATACCCTCCCCTAACCAGCTACATAGATATTTCACCCCATATCTACAGTTCCTAATTCCCATCCACAGAGCCAATGCATTGTGAGGCCCTAATTTCCTTTCAGGCCCACTATGAGAAAGTAAAATATTTTATTTCAAACCAATAGTTCCAGGTCCTAACTCTTCCTTCTTTGGCAATGAGATAAAGCTGTAAACATTCTACGTTTCCTTTTACTAATAGTATTCCTGTAGAGGAAATGCAGAAATGACTGTATGGTCAATTTCTTCTCCAGTAGACTGTCATATCACTTCAAAACCAATCTTTCTAAAATTTAGACTTATCTTTGCCATAAGCGTTTGTGTATTTTTAAGGTTCAGGGATGCATGTGCAGGTTATATAGGTAAACTGGGTGTCACAGGGGTGTGGTGTTCATATAATTTTGTGGCCCAGGTAATAAGCAAAGTACACAACAGTTATTTTTCCTGATCCTCTCCCTCTTCCCACCCTCAAGTAGACCCCAGTGTTTGTTCCCCTTCTAGTATCCATGTGTTCTCACTGTTTAGTGCCCAATTATAAGCAAGAACATGCGGTTTGGTTTTCTGTTCCTGTGTTATTTTGCTTAGAAAAATGGCCTCCGGCTCTATCTATGTTGCTACAAAGAACAAGACAATCTAATCTCATCTATCCATATATCCCAAATGCAGAAAAAGTTCAAAGTACATCAGACTGTATATTTTCAAATGGTCAGATGGACACTGCACAAATTTAAGAAAACCACTGAAAATGACCAATGCACTGACTGGGACTTAAACATCCAAAGCTATCCTATACATTTATCACAAGGTTCTCAAAAAATCTGACTGTATCACCAGAACGTTCCAATGGTTTTAGTTTTTGTTTATTCCTTTAACTAGGGGGGACATGACATACATATGCATTACTGATAATCCACTTTCACAGGTTAGGGAAGCTGATTATTTCTGAATGGCCCCAAATAACTTTAAGCACTTAAAAGCAGCACCTATCATGCTGTAATGGGTATAATCAGGTAAATTAAGATGTGCCTACCGGCAAATGGATAGATTTCCCAAAATGAGATGATCAGCAAAAATATACCAGATCTTGTTTCCCAAGGTTTTGTTCTAAAATATCACTGCCTAAAATGGCATAATGAATAATGCTAAGCTGGGCTTAATGCAAAGTATTTGCTCATTAAAAGTAAGAAATACTTGCTCATTAAAAGAAAGAAAGATTCTCTTTTTAATTTGGTAATATTCAAACATTAGTTACACAGATGAGAATTCTAAATCACACTCTCAAATAGCATGGTCTCTTACCATGAGGATTCTTCGATAGCTGTCTCGGTCGATGCCCCACAATTTCACATTTGTCTTTGCTTTGACAGTGGCTGCTCTAGGTGTTCCATAAATCAAAGCAAGTTCTCCAAAGCTCCCTCCTTCCCCAACACTGGTTGCCCATTCATTGTTGACATAGACCTAAAGTGCAAGTGACATCAAAAAAGTTTTTTTTCTAGATACAAACACATAAATGTTAGAAACCCTCAACCTTTTAAAAACGTCACAATCCTAAACTTTGTTTTAAAAAATAGAATATATTATGTTTGCAGTACACAATAGAGAAGAATAGCTGATTTCTGATGAGTTAAATTGAGTGTCTAAAATTTACTTGATTTAATTATCTGATAACAAAAAAGCACTCTGTAAGGATGTAACGGAAAAAGGTTGGCTAAGCACTAATACCAGTCATGGATACTTAGAGAACCATGCTGAGCACTATGCTAATCATTTTACTTGCATTAGGTCACTGAATTTTCTAATAATCCTAAAAGATCAATGCTATTATTGTCCCCATTTCATCTGTGAATAAGAAAGCTGTATTAAGTTTGCTAGCTAATGGCTGGGTCTAGAATCTTTTTTTTTTTTTTTTTTCCTTAAAGACGTGAGGTTTTACTTTGTTGCCCAGACTGGTCTTGAACTCCTGGGCTCAAGCAACCCTCTTGCCTCCATCTCCCAAAGTGCTGGGATTATAGGCATGGGTCACTGCACCCAGCTACACACATTTCTTAACCACCACTCCAGCAAAAGTTCTGAACAGAAAATTACCTTTAAAAAATTTCTCTGTGTCATGAAAATACTTGGCAAAAGGTATTAATAAAATCTGGCATACAAGGGATGTAATGATCCTTCAAAATCACTAATCTTATTGCTCAGAAGCAATCAATACATTGGCTTTTAAGATCAACATATTTTTTATATGAGTAAATCTTACATCCGTCTCTCCTTGATCAATCACATAGAAGTTATCCCCTTCATCACCTAAAAGAGGGTAAAAATGTTAGAAGCATATTCCAAACTAAAGAAACAAACTATCAAAATTAATACAAAATAATAAACTTATTTTATAGTGGTACTGTGAGAGAAGACTGTGTTACAAAGTAACACAATCTTTCAGGGAAAAAAATCAAGCAATATATTTTAAAAGTCACAGAATTAATCAAAAGTTTTTTTAGTCATCTCATGGTGAATACCATCTCTGAAAAAAAATTGTTAAAAGCTACATATGTGTACAAAGTTATTAACTGCTATGGCATCTATAACAAGGACATTAGAAACAACTCAAATAGTTAATAGCAAATTATCAGGTTGCCACAAAATGGAAATATGTAACAATTCATAAAATGTCATGAATAAATAAGAAAATAAAAAGAGGAAGATAGTCAAAAAGTCAGATCCATGTTAGTCTATGTAGGCAAAGTAAGAAATCTATATAAGTCCTAGAACCTTCTTAATAGACAGAGCTATACAAAGAAGAATGTAGGTGTTTCATTTATTTCTTACTTTAAAAGTGATTAATAATCAATATAAAGGACATGAGAGATATATATGCTTCTGAAATTTTATATGATATTCAAGATAAGACAATGTAGGCATTTCCTTTAAATTATAAACAAAACTGTATCAAAAATATTAGTTCCCAATAAAAAGTGTTCTGTCCATCTCAGAAAATTTTAATTTAAAAGAAACAGAAAAATCCAATAGCATAACAGAAAAAAAAAAAAAAAAGTGGTAGGATCAAGGAAAACAAACTTCAATAAAACAAAACCAAAAAAATCCTCCAGTCTCGCCTCCTCTCCCATAACAATACTGCATGCTCCAGAAGCCCTTACCTTGCTGAATCACAGTTTCTCCTGCGATAAAGGAGACTGAAAACATGGCATCAAAAATATCACTGCAAGAGAGAGAAGGCCTCATGTTACATTTCACATGTCTCTTCCATGAGTTTCAAACATTAAGCTTAGTATTAAAGACCCCTGATTGTCATCTGGTGAACAATCATTAAGAGTTCTAAAACTTGCAACAAGTGTTGAAAATAATTGGGGATCACACCCTTACTTGAAAAATAATGTTAAGAAAGAGCCTGTTCCTACCTTCTCTCATTATCATCAAGATGTGAAAACAGCACATTCTTCTCAATGGCTTTGGCTAAAGCAGCCATCGTCTTGTAATCTTTTGGTATAACCTAGAAAAGAATTGAAGGTCAAATGACAATTCCATAAACCAAAAACATTTCATGTTTGCAACCTGTGTTTCAATTAAATGTCAAGCCACATTATGGTATTTAAACAAGACTGCTTCGAGTTAAATATTTTCACTACCACACACTTGTACTATCTTTGATCCATAAACTACTCAACAAATATTGACTAATTAATCCCCTTGCCTACAGCCAGGCCTAAATATAAAGTTTGGTACCTGGTTCCCAGTTAACAACTAAAGAAACAAACCAAAACACCTTGACCAAGGTCATTATTCTGAGGCAAAACTAAGCATTTTATAATAATTAGTCATTTTAAAGTCTGTGATCTGTTAGTTTCATAAGCCTCAAGTGCGACAATTCTGTTCCCATTTAAGGTTAACAGCATAACTAAAATAGCAGCCTGGCTCTGAGGAAGAGGAGAATATAGGACAAATGAAGCTCGTAGAATAAAAGGTTAAAAGTTACAACATTTAACAGGATAGCAAAAACCGGACATCATGATTCAAGAAAAAAATCCCACCTCCTTCTACTGCAAAACAACAGCAGCAAGGAAATAACAAACCCCAAAATGCAATTTTTCACTGGTTTATAATCGCTATTAGTTATTTCCTCTGACAGCATGCTATTACAGACACCTGTTTTCCAGTACCCAAGAACTGTACAGGATGGATGAAGTTCCACCCCGTTTTGTATTTTACGATTCACTCATCAAAGGAGACTAGATGACCACCAAATGGGTCCCAAAAGCATCTCCCTAATGTTCAAATATCAAAACTACCTTTCTAACATATGATGTGGCATCTTCCTCCGTGTAGACCTCAGCGCTGATAGCACCTCGTCGCCTCCGACCTTTAACCACTGGGTTGGGTGGAGGAGGAGAGATCTCATCCTCCCTTGAGTCTGTACGAGTGCCTGCTTTCTGCAGATTCTGAATCTGTTTAGCCTCCTCCTGAAAGAAATTACAAGTTTGCAAAATGAGATCCTTCAGCATGTAAAGCTGGCATTCTCGCGTTCCAATGATAGTCTATCTCAGTCACTTCCAATCTCTTCTTCCATTAACAATGTAAGTTAAGAAGAAAAGACCATTCCAAAAGGGAAAAAAAATAGAGAGTAACACTTGAAACACTCTCAAGAGAATGTACCTCGGATGATAACAGACGCTATCCTTTATTAACGGGCAAAAGCCACTGGTACAAGCCATTAGTACTCACATGTGAGTAACAAATCAGATATTCATTAATGTCTTGACAACAATGATCTGTGATGCACACAACAGTAACACACCACAAGACAAAATCCTGAAAATTGGGTTTTTTTGGATGCTACTGCAGATAGCAAGTGACCCTCCTGCCAAACGAAATGTTATCAGGAAAAACAATTCAAGCCCAACATAGTGATTCAAGAATGTCTAGATTACCGAGTTACTTCATCAACTCAATAAGCCATTTTCTGGATCTGCCATGCCAAGGCCTATGCTAGGCAACAGGAATATAAAAACAAATAGGAGAGGGTCCTGAGCCTGTGGAATTCACATTCTAGTTTGATCCCAGATAAAAACAAATAATGAAATGATGTGATGGTAATCATGAATTTAAATAAGATCATTATCTATAATACTTCTCCCAGCAGAGGTAGGATCATTCTTTGTAATCAAGGTTTAAACTTGAAGTTAAAAGACAAAAAGAGTTTACTAGGTTTTTAAAACTACCTATTGGACCAATTCAAATAAAACCTAAGATAAACTATTAAGCATTCTTTTTTCATATCTAGAGCCTTAAAAACAAATTCCTCTCAGATCTAAAGAATTAGTTGTTATGACTGAAGTAAAAGGGAAAAAATAAAAATGTGTTACCTTCTACTTTCTCATTCATTTGACCCATTACTTCTCTTTTATATATAAATTTGTCTGTAAGTGTCCATATATTAATCTCCAGAACATTGGCAGCCTTCAAGAAAAGCAATGGCGTGGGAGGGAGACCTTTCATTATGATGTCCTTTTGTACTTGCACAACTTTGAAATATGTGAATATGTAAACTACTTTTTAAAATACGGTTTTTAGAAAACTCATTTCATGTTAATTCTGCTTTTTCCAATAACCAGTAAGGGTTTCTCATTTCATATTAACACAGGGCTATAAAACTCAAGTCTCCCCCAAGTTTAAAATTTAAGAGTACATGACTGGGTACAGTGTTTCAGGCCTATAATCCCAACACTTTGGGAGGCCAAAGGGAGCAGATCACTTAAGTCCAGGAGTTCGAGACCCGCCTGGGCAACATTGTAAAACCTCATCTCTACAAAAAAACATAAAAATTAGTTGGGCGTGGTGACATGCGCCTGTAGTCCCAGCTACTTGGGATGCTGAGGCAGGAGGATCACCTGAGCCTGGAAAGTAGAGACTGCAGTGAGCCATGATCCCACCACTGTACTCAGGCCTGGGCAATAGAGTGAGATTCTGTCTCAAAAAATAGGCTGCACATGGTGGCTCACGCCTGTAATCTCAGCACTTTGGGAGGCTAAGGCAGGCAGATCACAAGGTCAGGAGTTCAAGACCAGACTGGCCATTATGGTGAAACCCCATCTCTACTAAAAATACAAAAGTTAGCCGGGCATGGTGGCAGGCACCTGTAGTCCCAGCTACTCAGAAGGCTGAGGCAGGAGAATCGCTTGAACCCAGGAGGCAGAGGTTGCAGTGAGCCGAGACTGCGCCACTACAGTCCAGCCTGGGTGACAAGAGCAAGGCTCCATCTCAAAATAATAATAATAATACTAAACACACACACACACAGTTTAAGAGTATAAATGAAAACACAAATTCTTCCCCCCAAATTTGTCAGTGACATTTCACAAAACTTTCAGGAAAAATTTCACAAACAACATTTCATTTGGGACTATATTCTACTTCACTGAATTTTTAAGATTAATTGTGAAGTAACAAAAGCATTTTGATTTCAGCATTGTCTCATGGAGTCTAGTGAGTCTTTTAAAAACAGCAGTCTGAACATAACCTAATCTGACAACTCAGAGCCATTACTCAGATCACGAGTTTTCTAGTATATACTATGATATATTTTTATATCTTTTCTCTTGCTGTTGTCATCCTGCTGTCAGTCTCCTTCCTCCTCAGCTCTTTAAGTGAGGTGATGAATAACCTAAATACCTTGACTTGATCATTACACATTTTATGCATGTAAAATATCACATGTACTCCATAAAAACATACAAATGTTATGTATCAATAAAAAATTAAAAATTAGAAAAAACCTCCCAGTCTACTCAGTGGTTAATTATGTTCTTAACTCTGAGGTTCAAATTCTGCATTCGGTTTTGCATTAAATTCTGCACTATCTTCTTGACTCTTAGGTTCAAATTCTGTCCCCACTACTAACTTACTATGTTTTCATGATTATTTGTTCCTTCCCTGCTTCTGTCACTCTTCCCTGTGGGTAAAGTATACTTCCCACCCCCACTGACTTAAGGCTTGGCTACAGGACTTGCTCTGGCCATGGAATGTAAGTGGACATGCCATACCATGCTTGCCTGTGTGGTTTGGCTCTGTCCACCTTGAGCTTCTGCCCTTCCTCTGCTTTGAGAACAGCATGCCCTATATAGGGCTGCTCCTTCTGCTCAGCCCCAAAACAAGATATGTGGTGTCAGAACACAAGACAGGCTGAGACCAGAAGAACTGCACATGACTGGTCTGTTGTAGTAACCAGTGAAATTTGGGGGTTGTATGTTGCTCCAACAAAAGCAGACTACAGTCTATGACCACAGCCACATTACTTAATTTCTCTCAGTTTTACCGCTATGTCTGTAAAATGCTGATAATCACCTACCACATACATTTGAAATAATGAGTATGTATGTATGTAAAGTGCTTCACAAGTACCTGACACACCAGACACAAGGTCACAGTTCTTTTATTTCCTCTTATTTAAGGTTCTTATAAATACAAGAGTAAAAGAAGACTCAAATTCCGGATGACTGAATTAAAATGCAGAAGCTTTCAAAAGACCAACTGTCAAGAGTTTTTGGCACATTTCTTATGGAGTAGTTGAAGGAAACAGAAAGACAACCCCCCAGTAGTGAGGAAGAAGGTGATGAGTATATGACTATATTTTCAGACTGATATGGTTTGGCTGTATCCCCACCCAAATCTCATCTTGTAGTTCCCATAATCCCCACGTGTTGTGGGAGGGACCTGGTGGGAGGTAATTTAATCACAGGGGTGGTTACCTCCCTGCTGTTCTTGTGATAGTGAGCTCTCATGAGATCTGATGGTTTTGAGGGGCTTTTCCCCCTTTTGCTTGACCCTTCCCTTGCTGCTGCCATGTGAAGAAAAATGTGTTTGCTTCCCCTTCTGCCATGATTGTAGTTTCCTGAGGCCTCCCCAGCCATGCGGAACTGTGAGTCAAACCACTTTCCTTTATAAATTACCCAGTCTTGGGTATGTCTTTATTAGCAGCATGAGAACAGACTAATACAGTAAACTGGTACCACAGACGGTGGCGTGCTGCTACAAGGATACCCAAAAATGTAGAAGCAACTTTGGAACTGGGTAACAGGAAGAGGGTGGAACAGTCTGGAGGGCTAAGAAGACAGGAAAATGTGGGAAAGTTTGGAAATTCCTAGAGACTTGGAGGGCTCAGAAGACAGGAAGATGTGGGAAAGGCTGGAACTTCCTAGAGACCTGTTGTATGGCTTTGACCAAAATGCTGACAGTGATATAGACAATGAAGTCCAGACTGAGGTGGTCTCAGATAGAGATGAGGAACTTGTTAAGAACTGGAGTAAAGGTGATTCTAGCTATGCAAAGAGACTGGCAGCATTTTGGCCCCGCCCTAGAAATCTGTGGAACTTTGAACTTGACAGAGATGATCTAGGGTATCTAGTGGAAGAAATTTCTAAGCGGCAAAGCATTCAAGAGGAAGCAGAGTTTGAAAAATTTGCAGCCTGACAAAGCAATAGAAAAGAAAACTCCATTTTTTGGGGAGAAATTCAAGCCTGCTGCAGAAATTCACATAACAAGGAGCCAAATGTTAATCACCAAGACGTTGGGGAAAATGTCTCCAGGCATGTCACAGACCTTCAGGACAGCCCCTCCCATCACAGGCCCAGAGGCCTAGGAGGGGAAAAAGGTTTCCTGGGCCATGCCCTGGGGCTCCTGTACTATGAAGCCTCAGGACATGGTACCCTGCATTCCAGCTGCTTCAGCTCCAGTCTTGGCTAAAAGACGCCAAGGTACAGCTCTGGTCATCACTTCAGAGAGTGCAAGCCCCAAACCTTGGTAGCTTACACGTGGTGCTGGCCCTGTGGGTGCACAGAAGTCAAGAACTGAGGTTTGGGAACCTCCCCCTAGATTTCAGAAGAGGTACAGAATTGCCTGGACGCCCAGACAGAAGTTTGCTGCAGGGGCGTGGCCCTCCTGGAGAACCTCTGCTAGGGCAGTGAGGAAGGGAAATGTGGGATTGTTTGGAGCCCCCACACCGAGTCCCCACTGGGGCACCGCCTAGTGGAGCTATGAGAAGACGGCCACCATCCTCCAGACTCCAGAATGGTAGATCCACCAACAGACTGCACCATGCACCTGGAAAAGCAGCAGACACTCAACGCCTGCCCATGGAAGCAGCCAGGAGAGGGGCTGTACCCTGCAAAGCCACATAGGCGGAGCTGCCCAAGGCCACGGGAGCCCACCTCTTGCATCGGTGTGCCCTGAATGTGAGACATGGAGTCAAAGGAGATCATTTTGGAACTTTAAGATTTAATTACTGCCTCGTTGGATTTCGGATTTGCACGGGGTCTATAGTCCCTTTGTTTTGACCAAGTTCTCCCATTTGGAAAGGTTGTATCTACCCAATGCCCCTAGGAAGTAACTAACTTGCTTCTGATTTTACAGGCTAATAGGTGGAAGGGACTTGCCTTGCCTCAGATGTGACTTTGGGCTTGAACTTTTGAGTTAACGCTGGAATGAATCAAGACTTTGAGGGACTGTTGGAAAGGCATGACTTTGTTTCAAAATGTGAAAACATGAGATTTGGGAGGGGCCAGGGGTGGAATGATATTGTTTGGCTGTGTCCACACCCAAATCTCATCTTGTAGTTCCCATAATCCCTATGGGTCCTGAGAGGAACCCGGTGGGAGGTAATTTAATCATGGCGGGGGGGTTACCCTCATGCTGTTTTCGTGATAGTGAGTCTTCACAATAGCTGACGGTTTTATAAGGGACTTTTCCCATTTTGCTCTGTACTTCTCCTTGCTGCTGCCATGTGAAGAGGACGGGTTTGCTTCCCCTTCTGCCATGATTATGTTTCCTGAGGCCTCCCCAGCCATGCCGAATTGTGAGTCAATTAAATCTCTTTCCTTTATGAATTACCCAGTCTCAGTATGTCTTTATTAGCAGCATGAGAACAGACTAATAGACTAACATACAAATTAACACCTAATATACAGAACACTGACCCACTAAAAAGTTGAAAATCTAGTTACTTAAAGATCCAGGTATCTATATTCAACCCTGGAAGGAATGTATACATGTGAACAAAGACCTCTGAATTATAGTAAAAACCACGCTGAACTGTGACTTTAATTATTAAAAGGTAAAGAAGCTGAAACACATTAAATCTAAAATCCCATCTGCAAAGAAACCATTTTAATAATTATTCACTGCTTTCCACCTTTGTTAGTCCTTAAACAGTACTGTGGCAACTACAAGCTTTGAAACTAGCATCACACATTCAACACTCCCTATAAAAAGATACACACTTAATGTCTCACCAAGTTAATCCCCTCATTTGATGGTTTCTATTGATGTCCAAAGAAGAGGGATCACCTTACAGTGACCCATTTCAAAACCGGATCTCCAGGAACGCACTTGACTTCAAAACAAGGTACATCTATGGCCTGGCTCTATAATACTTCCACGATTTGGAAATTGCATAAATAAGAGAAAGCCAGAATATCCACTATAATTTCAAGACGGCAAAGCAACATTCACAGTGACTAGGTTTTTTTTTGTTTTTTTTTTAAATTATTCTGATCATGGTACTAAATACAAATTTTAACAATCAGTTTTTAAAGAAAATAGGAAATACCTGATCATTGAGCTACCCAAATACTTTTTAAAGCTTAGTACAGATTCTTTTACTAATAACCTATGCTGATTATAAGAAACTAATAACCTATGCTGATGAATAAAAACCAATGGAAAATAACGCAAATTATTTCTATTATACAATTAGATAATCATATACCAAAGAAATGTCCCCAATTGATTCATAATCATTATGAACCACCTCATAACTTCCACATGAAGAGAAAATCTGTAAGTTTCTCTCACTGATTTACAGAAGCAAATCACATACACTATTGAAAATATTTGGTGATCTAGACTTTCGCATTCATCATTTCTTGAGGGAGATGAATTGAAGCATTCAACTGAAGCTGTTTCAATTATCCCTGATGTAAAATTATCACTTTGCTTAGAAAAACATATGCCATATATGTAAGTCACAATTACCTACATGCAAAGAGGAAGAGCAAAAAAGAAAAACTGGATTAATTTTTTTCAAGGGGCAACAAGTCCTGACAATAATATGGAGTAAAATGTTTGAGGACCATCAATCTCAGTATCTCTACTCTACAGTAATTCTTCAGATATACTCTACACTAAAATAGACTGAATCTAATTGAAAATTTCTGATATATCAATCACAAGCTAGATTCATGTTTCATTACACTAGTTTTAAAAGTGGGATAAGATTCATTACACTTACTAGCTTTGTTCAAAAAGGGGGAAGCATTAACTGCCTTCAAGTACTATAGCATTTCTTATTCATAGAACTGCTATACTACTTCTGATCAGTTTTATCTGTTATAGTTTTACGCACTAATTTAAAAAGTCACAAAGAATTGTGTGTAAACCCTTTGTTAGCCAAGTACAGTTAGCATACAGGTTCATTTTCTAATAAATTCTACTAATTAAGAATTTTTAAATTATTACAAATGCCCTACTTGTATTTATTTGAAATTGTTTTAGACTTTTTATTTAGTCAGATTCCTTTTCTTCCAAAAAATACAAATTAGTAACATTCCAGTTATTATATTTAACAACTGTCACAATCACCTCATCATCTCCCTACATTTATTTTTACCTTCTCCAACCTCTCAAAGTATTCCCTGAGGAATGCCATGGGTCTCTCAGGTCGAGCAGTGCACAACTGCACAATAGAATCTTTGAGCAGTGCTTGAATGTTATGCTTCTGGACGTAGAGTTCACATTCTCGAAGGCTGCGTGCCTCCTCACTGGCGGCAGTACTGCCAGACTCCATGGTTCTCTGCGAGAAAAAAAACACACATATGCTTGTATAAACTATAAAGTAAAATGCCAACCTGGCATTTAACTTGCTAAATTCATTAGGCAACTGATTCATAGGGATTTTTTTCTAAGTAGATTTTGTTTTTAAACAGAGAAGTGGGGACTAGGGAATAAAACATGTACAGAAATAGCATTATTCCAAGTAAATGTTTCATTTAGTTCCTGCTGCAGGATCTTTGCAGGCAACAGTGAGTCCATAACTTCAGCTCCTGGGAGGAAGTATGAGCCACTATCCTCCACAAAGGCGGGTGCTGAAGTCAGGCCCTTAAGGGAATTTCATTCAGTTCTCCCTGGCAAAAGAAATCATGATGACGTGGGAAGTAGGTAAACGGTAAACAGGACAGAGAATTACCAAGGCACACAAGTCAACTCTAAGTGAAAGCAAGTCAGCACAATGAAGAACATCTGACATTCCCTACACGTAACTTCTATCCCATGGGAGTGTCCTAATGTCACAGAGCAAACCACTGGAGTGAGGATTTGATTAGCCAACTACTAGCGTAATCAAAATTTTTTAAAACACGCAAGAAAATTCAGGTGAGTTTTAAAAGCAACCTTTTATTATTCCAGAATCGTTTGCCAGATTCCACCCCTAAATGATAATACACTACTGGTAAAAGAAGGAAAATCCTAAGTTGGGGGAGGGAAGAATCCTTACCACGTAAACTGTAAAACATTTGGATAGAAAATTGTCAAAATATTTTCTTCATCTGGACAGGTGAATGTTAAAACACTTAAGTTTCAAACTTGCATGAAGAATCAATAGATAAATTGCATTTAATGGATTACATTTAACGGATAAATTGCATTTAATGGATTTTAGAGGATTCAAATTATGGTACCTTTATGTAAAGTAAAGCAAACAGAGATAATAATGAGCAGCTAACCCTACCCTGGAATTAAAAATTTAGTAACTTAACAACAGGGTCATATATTGTTTTTCTTCCAACTCCTCATTACTAAGCACTTAAGAGTAGAAGACAAGAGTGTGGTCCCCTCCACTCAGCAACTGAATTCAATACTAATCAGACTTTTCCAATTATAATGCATTGTAAACTACTGAGATGAAACTGTACATTTAAAAGAATTTATAGAAAGAAATACCAGAGTAAAGAGCTATTCTAAAGTGCTACACTGTCAGTCATTTTGTCTTGACAACTTTCACCATAAAGGTCAATAACAAGTAGACTAATTAACAAACTATTAGAAAATTTGTGGCTCCAAGACAAGCATATAAATTAGAAGCCATGGAAAAAGAATCATGCTGCTACTTTAGAAATAAACAGGCAACAAAAAAAAAAAATTAGGATTTATACATGCCACTTCTCCAGGTCAGGCAATCCTATGAACTGAAAATCCACTTCAGTAGAATTGTCTGCATTTCAAGTAATACTTGAAGACCACCAAGAACAATCATAAATCAGATCTTTCATGCTTCAAAACACAGTCATATTTCAAGAATATTCAACCGATCATTCTAAGATCAGGTCTTTGGCTGGTAGAGATGAGAGAACTGGGCCTAAGGCGTGAAACTGTGTTTTTGTTTGAAACAACTAATGTATTACAAAAACCAAAAAGATAGCCAGTATACGAACAGAAATGTCCCAAGATTAATGCAGTCACCATGTAAATCCCTGAATAACCAGATTTCACAGTCTTAATATTTTTAATAGAGTTACCTGGATTCTCTATGTGTACTTATTTGTAAAAGCCCAACAACCTAGCCTTCCCTCCCCACACACAATTATTTAACTGCTTTAAAACACTCGCTGCATTGTCTCTATACCCAGATTCATTCTTTTGAAAATGCAGTTGTGATAAAATTGCTTCGAAAGGATTACATTCTGGGAAATAAATAAAAACACTTTGAGAAACTGTTCCTGATTCAGACCGCACCCCCTTAGACCTGCCAAGTTACGGCTTCCCTGGGGTCATCTTGAGGAAGTGTTTGCTTTCCTTGCTCTGCTGACAAGACGGATCTCTTGGGACTCTCTCAAGGAGTAAGACGGTCGTCACCACAGGCTCTGACCTGAAGGGGTTAATAGGTACCGTGTATTTTCTAGAGGAAGGGCAGGAAAATGCCCTTCACTTCACGTAGGCCACGGTCATGACCACAAAATGAAGAAGGGAAGCCGAGACTTCAAGCTACGCCAGTCGGAAGGCCACAGTGGTGGCGAGGACGCCTTAGGCAGAAAAATCGGGAAACGGAGGGAGGTGAAGGGGGACAAAAGGAAATTCAGGAGCCCGACTAAGACCGTCGTGCTGGGGGAAAGATCACCTCGCTATGGAGAGGAAAGGCTACTGCTAGCAATGACTAGGAGTCGTTAGAGTGGAGAGGAAAACTGCCGGCTTACAAGAAGAGCCAGGACCGGCGGACAAAACGATGGCGGACCCCAGCAAAATAGAGCCGTTGTCCTTCAGGAAATGGGGGAGGGTGAGCGAGGAGGCCGCGGCGCGCGGGGGCGAAAGCGGCCGGGGAGGGCCGCGGAGGGCCCAGGGCTCCAAGCGCCGTGGGGTGGGGGCAGCGCGCGGGAGCTGGGCGGCTGGGAAGCCCCGTACCAAAGCGGACGCCCAGATGGCCTTGGGGATGCAGACTCGGACCTGGGGGCGTGAGGCCTTAGGGGAGGCGCCCGCCGGGTCGGGGAGGGGCAGGGGGGTGCGGCCGTCCCCCCCGCAGGTCGCTCCCCGTGACGCCATCTTGGATCGGTCCAGCTCCCCCAAACGGGCGGCGAAGCGACGAAGCTCACCTAGCCTGAGCCCCCGACTGACCCCACTCACCTGGGGACGGGCGGCGGCGGGCGCGAGGCTGCGGGTGCGAGGTGGCGGCGTACCGAGCTCCCTCAGCGCTTTGCTCCCAGCCCCGCTCCACTCTGCGATAGCGGCTAGGCGACAGCTCCACCGGAAACGGCCTGGCCGCAGCCAATCAGCATTCGGCTGCTGACGTCAATGCGCCTCGCTCTGGCCAGAGCCGTCGCCTTAGCAACCTTAAGGGCGCAACAGCCCCAGTTCCTCCCCCGTGGCTCTTGGAACGACCCTCACTCTGCAGTCTTTCGCCTTCCGCCATTCATTCCATCTTACTCGTCCCTTATCCACAGCAGTTTTCTCACGCCCGCCACTTCTCCTTTCCGCACTCTCCCTAGCCCGGTTTTCTCCTCCTTCCTGCTCACCTGCCCCTCCTTACCTGTCCCTCTCTGGGTGTCTTGGGTCGCCTCTGTTCCTCCTTCTGCTCTTCGCTCCCTCTCCGCGCAGCTACCGTGAGCTTCCCTCTAGTCCCTCCGCTCCTCTGTCCACCCCACTCTCCCTCCGGCCTCCCCCGACGCCTCTGCCTTTTCTCCCTCCTTTCCGCCCCCTCCCCGGCTGACCCACGTGGGGCGTCTCGGATGACAGGTGGGCGACTCCGCCCCGCGGCCCCTGCAGGGGAGGGCTCTGGGCCGGGGCGGGGAGAGTCCTGGCGTTGCCAGCCCCCGGAGGAGATGGCTGCCCCCGCGGATCTGCAGCAGCTGCGCCGCGGGGCCGAGCGCGGGCGGATGCCCGGGATGCGCTCTCCGTGCTGCGCATCCTGTGCCCGGCCAGCGCCGTCTGGGCCCCGGGCTCAGGTCCGTCATCCGGTCCGGGAAACCTGAGCCCTGCCGAGTCCCCGCTGGGCCGACACGGCCGCTCTCCCCGCCGGGCGTGCTGTCGTCTGTGCAGGCCACACCGTCCCTGTGGAAACCAGGCACGGGAAAGGACTTTGCCCGGGTCCTTATAGAACCTGAAGTGCCCCCCCCCCCTCGCCCATCACTCCTGACCTCACAGGGGGAGAAATGCAGAGCGTGCAGATTGCCACAAACGCCCTGTGACCCAACAAGAAGTCGCAGCTGTCCGTACAAGCTGCACTAATGGGGGAAAATCGGAGGAAAAGCGACTTTACTCTTTCAGCCATTTTTTTTTTTTTTTTTTTTTCCCCATCAGAGTATCTGTCTCAGGAGGAAGAAAAGGGAGACAGGGTACAGTTTTAGACACATGAAGTCTCTAACTGAATAAAGAAAGCCCATCAAGGACACATATGCAAGTGTTTGGCTGGGGGCTGCTGTAGTAGCATTGTATATATTTCTAGGGCTGTGTGCTTTAAATTCGTAATGAATTCAAGACGATACAAAAAAGCAAAATACACATGCAAGTGTCTAGGAGCTGTTGTAGTAACATTGTATATACTTCAAGGGCTGTATGGTATGTTTAAAGTAAATAATGAACTCAACACAATACAAAAAAGTATCTCAATAATGTTTATACTGATTCCAGATTGAAGTGATATTTTTGATATATTAGGTAAAATATTATTAAAGTTAATTTCACCTTTGTTTTTTAATTCTTAATGTAGCTATTAAAAATTTTAAAGTTACACAGATGGCTCCCATTATATTCCTATTGGACAGCGCTGCCCTCGGAGGCCGACTGCTCCCCCAAATCCACCAGGACTCTAAGGGTACTGTCTGTCAGATGATTTATTTAGTTATGTTACTCACTGCCTTCTGATAGTCAGGGACACATAGGCGACATCAAAAGGGCAATCAGGCCTACAGGGGGGAATGGAGGATTGAAGTTTCTCCTTTCACTGACTCCCCAAATGTTGACCATTGGCCCTTCTCCAGGGATGATCGGAATTGGGGATTAAAGACAGAGCCTCAGTCATATAGGATTTCACTCTTGACAGTACAAAGAAGAGCTGATAAACTGAACCCTACGCTGGCAAGCAGCAGAGGAAATTTGATACCATTGAGCAGGCCCGGTCATGTTATGGGAAGAAAATATTGCAGTCAGGTAAATCTGAGTTTGGTTTCAGGCTCTGCCATGTCCGGTAACTGACTTAATCTCCATGGGTGTCAGTTTCCTCGGTCATTAAAGGATGAACAGGACTGTGTTAAAGTTCACTAATAAGGGTAATAACAGCAAACACATATAGCACTTACTGTGTTTCAAGCACTGAACTAAGGGCTTTACACTTAATTAATTTAATCTTCATAATAACTCTTAACATATGTAATATTGTTATAGAAAAAAACATGAGACATGGAGAAGTGACTTGCCCAAGGCCACACAGCTAGCATGGCTTAAACTCAGGCAGTGACCTTAATCACTCTCCATTGCAGGATAGATCTCTCTCTCTCTCTCCATATATATATAGTGTTCAGTACAGTGTGGGATATATTAAATGAATGTTAATTTACTTCCCATTTCTCCCTCTTCCTGCAGAGCTACCCAAACTACAAGGTTAAGTCAGAGTGACACTATATCCCACCATTAGTGTTACCTTCTAAGTGCAGTTAAGACACTAAGAATAAGGAAACAAGCAAGCTGGTGACATTGAGCTGAGCGCTTTGAGTGACAGCTGCTTCCTTGCTCTGGCCTGGCTGTGTGTCCCCATTCAGCTGCATGCAGGCGCCAGTCCAGCCACGGGCCGTTTCCTGTGTCAGTCACACTCAACCTTGTTCTAGGTGCCAAATCCTCATATGCTGGGGCTTTAGGAGACATAAAGGGAAACGGGCAGTAGACAGTTGAGCCCAGGGAGAGTTCAGTGAGACAGCTGTTCTGAAAAACTAAATAGCCTCAGTGCTTTCCAAATGGTACAAATGTTCTTTCAGTGCCACTGACACGCTGTGAGAATACCAACTTGCTGGTATTCATAAATTACCTTTCAGAAATGACATTATTCCACTGTAGTTTCTGTATGGTTTCCCTTCTCCAGAGGCCTTCTGCCCTTGATTCAAAGGTCTGTTAGCCTTTCCTTTGGCCTGTGTCCTTCAGAAACTCAGTTTAAAAATACGTTTCTAGAGTAGTGGGATTGTAAGTAAATTTTCCTCTTTAAGTGGTGGCTAACATCTGTAATCCCAGCACTTTAGGAGGCCCAGGCTGGAGGCTTGCTTGGGCCCAGGAGTTCAAGACCAGCCTGGGCAACACAGTGAGACCGCTGTCTCCACAAAAAAAAAAAAAAAAAAAAAAAATTTTTAAAATTAGCCAGATGTGGTGACCTATGCATGTACTGGGAGGATTGCTTTAACCCAGGAGGTCAAGGCTGCAGTGAGCCATGATCGCACCACTGCACTACAGCCCTGGCCACACAGCAAGACCTTCCCACTCAAAAAAAGAGAAAGGAATTTCACAATTGCTGTTATAATGTTTGTGAAACAATACCAAAAACCATAAAAGTAAAATAAATATGAGTGATAAGCAGAAATAGAACTAAGAAAGCTAAAACATGAAAGGAAGGAATACTTTGGTGGTCCATTTCTTGGTGGTTCTTGTACCTAAAGTTTCCAATGGCTAAACACAGATCCACATTTCCAATTTCAAGTCCATCACCACCTACTTACGGTGGGCAATGGTACTGAGTATTTATACTTCCTAGGAGACCCAAAGTTGTGGGTTCAGACGTAACTAATTCCAGCAAACACCCAAACGCCAAAATGTCTTCCTACTTTTCTCGCTGGCAAATGCTCATTTAAACTAAGGAGGGGTGTTTATCTTGAGCATTAATTGAAAATATTAACCAAGAAACCAGAAGGGTGGCAAACTTCAGTCTAACACTAAAGTATTCCAAGTAAAAATATCTTAATCTAAAACATATCTTCATCAAAAATAGCATATTTACTTATTTACTCAACTTGCATTTTAGATTCAGGAGATACACGTGCAGGTTTGTTACCAGGGTATATTGTGTGATGCTAAGGTTTTGGGTACAAGTGATCCTATCACCCAGGTAGTGAGCATAGTACCCAATAGTTTTTAAATCCTTGCTCCCTGACTCCTTCTAGTAGTCCCAAGTGTCTATTGCTTCTATCTTTATGTCCTTGAGTAACCAATGTTTAGCTCCCGCTTGTAAGTGAGAACATGTGGTAGTTTTCTGTTCCTGTGTTAATTCACGTAGGATAATTTCTTTCAGCTGCATCTATGTTGCTGCAAAAGACATGATTTTATTCTTTTCATCTCTGCATAGTATTCCATGGTGTATATGTACCACATTTTCTTTATCCAGACTGTCATTGATGGGCATTTAGGTTGATTCCATGTCTTTGCTATTGTGAACAGTGCTACAATGAACATAAGCATGCATGTGTCTTTATGATACAATGATTTGTATTTCTTTAAGTATATACAGTGCCAAGTCTGCAGGGCAGGTCAGCAGCCTAGACCCAAGGAAGAGTTGATGCTGCAGTCTCAAGTCCAAGGCAGAACTCCTTCTTCCTCAGGGAACCTCAGTCTTTTCTCTCAAGACCTTCAACTGAGTGAGGCCCACAGACATTAAAGAGGGTAATCTGCTTTACTCAATGTCTATTGACTTCAATGATAATCACATGTACAAAAAAAAAAAAAATACCTTCACAGCAACATCTAGACTTGTATTTGACCAATAACTGGGTAGCATGGCCTACCCAAGCTGACACAAAATTAACTATCACAAGCATGTATTCAGTGAAGTCCAGATATTTGTATGAATCTCTTCTAAAATGTTCTTCCTTTGAATACTCATCTCCTAGGTCTAAGCTGTTTTTAAACAAGGCTGACCTTTTGTTATGGATTTGAGACTTTAAAAAATAAGGATGAGTCAGACACCCACACAGATCTTTTTTTTTAATATGAAAAGATAGTGGTTTTCTTTTTTTCGGATGTATGTATGTTTGTTTGTTTGTTAATTTAATTTAAGTTCTGGGATACATGTGCAGAAGAACGTGCAGGTTTGTTACATAGATAAATGTGTGCCATGGTGGTTTGCTGCACCTCTCAGCTCATCACCTAGGTATTAAGCCCCGCATGCATTAGCTGATGCTCCTCCTCCCCGCCGCCCCAACAGGCCCCAATGTGTGATGTTCTGCTCCCTGTGTCCATGTGTTCTCATTGTTCAGCTCCCACTTATAAGTGAGAACATAAGGTGTTTGGTTTTCTGTTCCTGTGTTAGTTTGCTGAAGATAATGGCTTCCAGCTCCATCCACATCCCTGCAAAGGACATGATCTCATTCCTTTTTATGGCTGCATAGTATTCCATGGTGTTCATGTACCACATTTTCTTTATCCAGTCTATCATTGATGGACATTTGGGTTGATTCCATGTCTTTGCTATTGTCACACAGATCTTTGTGTCATGGATGGTATGATTGTTGACTAGGATTAGTAACTTTCTTTGTTTTTGTCAATCTGACAAAGTCAGCAAATCTTGTTAATTTACCCAGGTTGGCACTGTACTGACCATGTACCTATACCCTTCCAGGAATTCTTCATTTTGTTCTTTGTTGGAGGCTGGTCATGGTTCCCTTTGAGAAGCTCATTAAAACAATGGGCTTTCTCCCCAGGAAATAAGCCCAAATAAACTTACACACACAGCCTTTTTCATCCCATTTCAAGGGGGCCACAGATCCTAAAGCCCATCCATGTATGGACTCCAAGTTTAGAATCCCTTATAAAATGATTCCTGATCATCCATGCTAGTGGATACTAACAGGTGCTAGGTAACAGGGATGCAGAGATCAATAAGCCATGACCTCAAACTTAAAAGTTCACAGTCTGGGCCTGGCACAGTGGCTCACACCTGTAATCCCAGCACTTTGGGAGGCCGAAGCAGGCAGATCACAAGGTCAGGAGTTTGAGACCAGCCTGGCCAATAGGGTGAAACCCCGTCTCTACTGAAAATACAAAAATTAGCCGGGTGTGGTGGTGCACGCCTGTAGTCCCAGCTACTCTGGAGGCTGAGGCAGAAGAATCACTTGAACCAGGGAGGCGAAGGTTGCTGTGAGCTGAAATCGGGCCACTGCACTCCAGCCTGGGTGATAGAACAAGACTCAATCTCAAAAAAAAAAAAAGTTCACAGTCTGAAGGGACCATCAATAACATGAGTTCTTTCAATAGAAAGGCCAAATTATGGGGGTGGGATTGGGGGGTACATTGAAAGGCCATCTAACTCAGGCATAGGTGATCAGAAAAAGCCAGCCAAAAAAGGTGTCTGGGACATGATGGTACCCAGTTAGTCCTGCCTGGTATTTCAAGTAGAGGAACTGATGGGCAAGAGAGCATGGATTTCTAAGGAAAATATTTTTCAAGATGGCCTAAGGATAAGATAGGAGATGGTGTGAGGCTGGAGGAGTAATCAGTGGTCTGTGGTAGTGGGGAGGGGCAGATAGTAAATGCTTTAGATGCTGTAAGCCATCTGGTCACTGTGGCAACTTCTCAGTTTGGTTATTGTAGCACAAAAGTGGCCATAGGCAATATGTAAATGAATGGGCATGGGTGTCTTCCAATCAAAATTTATGAACACTGAATTTGAAATTGATATAATTATCCTAATTAATAGACTTTTTGTTTTAGCAAGTTTAGGTTTGCAAAATAATTGCAGAAAGTACAGAGAGTTCCCAGATACCACCTCATCATCCCTCCATACATAGTTTTCCCTTGTATTGACATCTTGCATTTGTGTGGTACATTTGTTATACTTGAAGAGCCAATATTGATACTTGTGTGTGTGTGAAACAGGATCTGACTCTGTTACCTAGGCTGGAGTGCAGTGGCACAATCTCAATCTCAGCTCACTGCAACCTCCCGTCTCCCGGGTTCAAGCCAGTCTCCTATCCCAGCTTCCCGAGTACCTGAGACTACAGGCACACACCACCACACGCAGCTAATTTTTGTATTTTTTGTAGAGACCAGGTCTCACTATGTTGCCCAGGCTGGTCTCAAACTCCTGAGCTCAAGCAATCCATCCACCTGGGCCTCCCTGGATGTCCCTAGGATGACAAGCGTGAGCCACCTCACCTGGCCTGATACATTACTATTAACTGAAGTCCATAGTTTACATTAGAGTTCACTCTTTCTGTTGTATATTCTATGAATTTTGATAAATGTGTAATTACATTTACATCTACCGTTATAGCATCCTGTAGAAGAGATTCACTGCCATGAATATCCCCTGTGGTCCACTGTTTATCCCTCTCTCCATCCCCTAAGGCCCTGGTAACCACTGATTTTCATTTTATTTTATTATCTACATATATATTTTTTGAGACAGAGTCTGGCTCTGCCACCCAAGCTGGAGTGCAGTGGCACAATCTTGGCTCACTGCAACCTCCAGGCTCAAGCCATCCTCCCACCTCAGCCTCCCAAGTAGCTGGGACTACAGGTGCACACCACCATGCCCAGCTAGTTTTTGTATTTTGGGGGGTAGAAACAGGGTTTTGCCACGTTTCTCAGGCTAGTCTCGAACTTCTGGGCTCAAGAAAGCCTGCCTTGGCCTCCCAAATTACTGGGATTACAGGTGAGAGCCACCACGCCTGTCCAACCACTGATTTTCTATACTGTCTCCCTATACTTTTCTCTCTATTTTTTATGTTTGTGGGTACATAGTAGGTGTATATATTTATAGGGTATATGGGATATTTTGATACAGGCATACAATGGGTAATAATCACATCAGGGTAACTGGGGTATCCATCACCTCAAAGCATTTATCCTTTACATTACAAACAATCCAATTATACTCTTTTAATTATTTTTAAATGTACAATTAAATTATTTTTTACTATTGTGCTATCAAATACTAGGTCTTACTCATCCTTTCTAACTACTTTTTACCCATTAACCATCCTTACATCCCTCCACCACTACCCTTCCCAGCCTCTGGTAACAATCCTTCTGCTCTCTATCTCCATCAATCCGATTGTTCTAATTTTTAGCTCCCACAAATAAGTGAGAACATGTGAACTTTGTCTTTCTGTGCTTGGCCTACTTCACTTAACAAAATGACCTCCAGTTGTTTCCATGTTGTTGCAGACGACAGCATCTCATTCTTTTTTATGGCTAAATAGTACTCCATTGTGTATTTGTACTACATGTCTTTTTTTGAGACAGAACCTCACTCTGTCACCCAGGCTGGAGTGCAGTGGTGCAATCTCAGCTCACTGCAACCTCTGCCTCCTGGGTTCAAGCGATTCTCATGTCTCAGCCTCCTGAGTAGCTGAGATTACAGGTGTGCACCACCATGCCCAGCTAAATTTTGTGTATGTGTGTGTATTTTTAGTAGAGACAGGGTTTCATCATGTTGGTCAGGCTGGTCTCAAACTCCTGACCTCAAATGATCTGCCTGCCTTGGCCTCCCAAAGTGCTGGGATTACAGGTGTGAGCCACTGTGCCCAGCCTTGTACCACATTTCTGTATCTATTCAACTATTGACAGACATTCCAAATCGTGGCTATGGTGAATAGTGCTACAATAAATATGGGAGTGCAGATATCTCTTTGATACACTGATTTCCTTTCTTTGGGGTATATACCTAGCAGTGGGATTGCTGGATAATATGGTAGTTTTATTATTAGCTCTTTGAGGAACCTCCAAATTGTTCTTCATAACGGTTGTACTAATTTACATTCCCATCAACAGAGTATAAAAGTTCCGTTTTCTCCACATGCTTGCCAGCATTTGTTATTGCCTGTCTTTTGGATAAAAGTCATTTTAACTGGGGTGAGATGCTATCTCATTGTAGTTTTGATTTGCATTTCTCTGATGATCAGTGATGTTAAACATCTTGTCATATGCCTGTTTGCTATTTGTATGTCTTCTTTTGAGAAATGTCTATTCAGATCTTTTGCCCATATTTAAATTGGATTATTAGATTTTTTCCTGTATAGTTGTTCGAGCTCCTTATATATTCTGTCTCCATATGTTTGCTTTTTGCAGAATGCCATATAGTTGGAAGCATACACTATGTAGCCTTTTTAGACTGGCTGCTTCACTTAGTAACATGCAATTAAGATTCCTCCATGTCTTTTTGTGACTGGATAGCTCATTTCTTTTTATTACTGAATAATATTCCACTGTATAGATGTACCACAGTTTGTTTATCCATATTTACTAAAGGACATCTTGTTGCTTCCAAGTGTTGGCAATTATGAATAAAGCTGCTATAAACATCCATGTGCAACTTCTCTGAGTAAATAGCAAGAAGTTCAATTTCTGGATCACATTGTAAAAGTACCTTTTGCTTTGTAAAAAAACAATTGTCAAACTAGATTCTAAAGTAGCTGTACCATCTTTAATTCCACCAGTAATGAATGAGAGCTCCTGTAGCTCTTCATCCTTGCCAGCATTTGTCAGTGCTTTGGATTTTAGGCATCCTGTTGAATGTGTAGTGGTTCCTCCTTGTTTTAATTTACAATTCCCTAATGGCATATGCTGGTAAGCATCTTTTTATGTGCTTATTTGCCACCTGTGAGTCTTCTCTGAGGTGGTGTCTGTTTAGGTCTTTTGGCCATTTCTTTTTTAATCCAAAATGATTTTATTTTTCACTTTCCCAAAGCTTGTGAGCATGAACGCTTCTGACTCTGCCCAATAAAGTATATATTTTGGTACAATACATTATTAGACTAACTTGTATGATCAAGTCCAGCTTAATTATCGTAAATCATAGAAGTTAAGAATTTACTCTGAGAATCTGTTGCTAATATAGATGATGGATTTCCAATTTTTTCTTAGCTAAGAATTTACTTAACTTTAGCTCAGAACCAGATTCAAATTTTTTTTCCCCCCCGAGACAAAGTTTCGCTCTTATTGCCCAGGCAGGAGTTCAATGGTGCAATCTCAGCTCACTGCAACCTCTACCTCCCAGGTTCAAGCGATTCTCCTGCCTCAGCCTCCAGAGCAGCTGGGATTACAGACGCCTGCCACCACACTCAGCTAATCTTTGTATTTTTAGTAGAGACAGGGGTTTCACCATGTTGGTCAGGCTGGTCTTGAACTCCTGACCTCAGGTGATCCACTCACCTCAACCTCCCAAAGTGCTGGGATTACAGACGTGAGCCACTGCACCCGGCCCCATTTTAGCCATTTTTTAATTGAGTTGTTTGTTTTCTTGCTGAGCTTAAGAGTTCTTTGTATATTTTGGATAAGGTCCATATAATTTTCATGTGTCACACTCTTTGATTTTTTTCAATAATTTAAAAATGTAAAAACTATTATTAGCTTTCATGCTGCATGAAAAAAGGTGACTCAACCCATGAGCCAGAGTTTACCAACCCCTGCCTTAGAAGTTTAAATTTTCTTATAGCCATGGGGGTTCACTGAATGGTCTCATGCAGGGAGGAGATGGGACCAAGTATACATTTTATCATTTGGATCCTAATGAAGCAAGGACAGGAGTAGGGACTGCGAGGGCTCTCTGGAGCCTGGAGTCTGAACACTTCTCAGGAGTCTGTTGCAATGATCCAAGTAAGGGATGGCGATAGCTAAAAGTAAAAGATTTTGTTGCAGGTGAATGAAGCTGGGCAGATTTGAGAGATATTAACAAAATAAGAGTGAGAGAACCTAGGAATTGATGTGAAGGATAAGGAGGAGACAGGAAGGACTCAAAAATGATACCTAGATTTCTAACTCAGACAATGATTCCGCTGCTATTCACTGAATCAGAGAACACAGGAGGAGAAGCAGGGTTCCATTTGGAATGTGTTCCGTTTGAAGGGCTGTTGAACATCCACAAAGAGCCATCTAGTTGCTTCCTTGCTGGTTGGAAATTTAAGAGAGTTGAGGTCTGGGCATGGTGGCTCATGCCTGTAATCCCAGCACTTTGGGAAGCTGAGGAGGGAGGATCACTTGAGGCCAGGAGTTTGAGACCAGCCTGGGCAAGATAGTGAGATGACCCTCTCTACAAAAAATTTAAAAATTAGCCAGGCATGGTTATGCACACCTGTAGTCTTAGCTACATGGGAGGCTGAGGTGGGAGGATGGCTTGAGCCCAGGAGTTGAAGGCTGCAGTGCGCCATGATTATACCACTGCGCTCCAGACTGGGCAACACAGCAAGACCATGTCTCAAAAAGAGAGAGAGAGAGAGAATGCTGAGGGTTTTGAAATCATCAATTTATTGATTGCAAAGCCATTGGAGTGAATGCAACCCCTTCTGGGACAGGCTATTGAGAGAGAAGTGGGAAGAAGAAAGGCAGCTGAACATAGAACCATAAGTAAGGCTAACAGTGAGAGGTTAAAGGGAGGAAGGGAGCCCAGAAGGAGCATTTAGACAGCAGGTGGCAAGCCTGGAGAGGAAGGAGGTCACGGAAGCCAAGGGAAGCAAGTGTTCTGAGAAGCAGACAGATGCTGCAGAGAGTCGGAGTGAGAAATGAAGAGTCAGGGCAATTCACAGCTCAGGCAGGATACTGGAAACCAAGATGACACTTCTGATCCACCATCCAGGAGGAGTATGCTCCCAGCTCTCTCCACCTGGATCTATGTGCATTGACCAACCAGGAAGAGATGAGAGAATAAATAATCAAGAAGTTGTCATGCTGCTAAATGTTCATTTGGAACTTGTATCAAAAGAAACAGGGAAAATATACAGAATGCGAAGACTGCGTTGTTTCCATTAACTGCTTTTCTACTCACATCTCAGGGAACGAATCCTCGATAGTGTCCTTACCTGAGCACTTTCACAGTGTGTATATTTGTCCATTTTCATGCTGCTGATAAAGTCATACCTGAGGCCAGGCGCAGTGGCTCACACCTGTAATCTCAGCACTTTGGGAGGCCGAGGAGGGTGGATAACCTGAGGTCAGGAGTTCAAGACCAGCCTAACCAACATGGTAAAACCCCATCTCTACTAAAAATATTTTAAAAATTAGCCGGGCATGGTGGTGGGCACCTGTAATCCCAGCTACTCAGGAGGCTGAGGCAGGAGAATCGTTTGAACCCGGGAGGTATACATTGCAGTGAGCCAAAATCGCGCCCTTGCACTCCAGCCTGGGCAACAAGAGCAAAACTCCATCTCAAAAAAAAAAAAAAAAGACATACTCAAGACCAGGTGATTTACAAAGGAAAAGAAGTTTGATGGACTTGCAGTTCCATGTGGCTGGGAGGCCTCACAATCATGGCAGAAGGCAAAAGCCATGTCTTACATGGAGGCAGACAAGAGAGAAAATGAGAACAAAGCAAAAGGGGGGTTCCCCTTATAAAACCATCAGATCTCGTGAGACTTATTCACTACCTCAAGAATAGTATGCAGGAAACCACCCCCATGATTCAATTATCTCCCACCTGGTCCCTCCCACACACGTGGGAATTATGGGAGCTACAATTCAAGATGAGATTTGGGTGGGGACATAGCCAAACCATATCAGTGTGATTTTGAGAACTGTTTCCAATTGATACAGCCCCCAAGCCTTGTTCTTATACCTTCTCAGAAGTTCTGTGAGTCATCCAGTATATAATCAATAAATTCTGATTCTACTTAGATCATCTAGGTTATGTTTCTTTGTTTGCAAATAAGAACTTTGGATGATATAAGTCCCGTATCCTGTCCTGGAAAAGAATATTATAAAAATCTCTAGGTTCCTGTTTGGATGATTAGGAAGTGACCTGTTAGTTAATATATGGTATTCATGTCATCCAAGAAGGGAAGGCCATGAAAGAGTGACCGTGGTCAGTTAGTCAAAAGTCATAACTGCATGGAGAGCCTGGGCTGGCTGGCCATACTTTGACCAACCCTGATTCACCCACACCACCGGCTGGGGTGGCAGCCCAGAGCAAGGAGCTGTGATCACTGGCCACCACTTATAACTCATTACTCTACAGCACAGTGGCGATCTCAACTGTAGAGGACCAACACAAGCAATCCTCCTCTGTATACTGAAGAAAATTGTAGAAGAAATTCGAACACCTATTCTGAAAAACCCAACGTGCATTTTCTACCTTGAAATAAACATTTTACATGCAATGGTGTTAATAATGGTCATTAGTGAGCCATAGTAAGCAACCCTGATGGATAGCCCATCTGGACAGAAGCCTGGCTTGCTGTCCCACCCCTGCCTGCTCCTAGATTTGGATTCTGGAATGCAATTCAGCACCCAATTGCTGAATATTTTCTCATCCCTTGTTGCTGAGTTTGTCTTGCTTACTTATATCCCTCCTCTCTCTCTCTCTCTCTCTCTCTCTCTCTCTTCCTCTTTTCCTCCCTTCTACCTCCATGACATCCCTGCTCTCTGATATAAGAAGAATGAGGAAGAATAGGTTAAGAGAGAGAAGGAACACTTTCCAGCAGAGGAAATGTGCAAAACACCCAAAGATGAGCAAATTCAGGCTCATCTGAATTTAGAAAACTCAAATATAGGAAACTACAAGTAGTTCCGTTGGATGTGAAGCCAGAAACTGTGTGAAGGGCATTGGCAAGAGGTGAGTCTGAAGAGCTCATGACAGTGACAACAACACATGGAGAGCTCTTTTGTGCTAGGAACCATTGTCATGTTTCACATAGATTCCCACAGCCTACCCTCACAGCACCTTTTGAGGTAGGTACTATTGTTATTCCTATTTTACAGACAAGGAAACTCCGGCATACAGAAGTTAAGCAACTTGCCCAAGTCATGTAGTGAGGAAGAGGCAGAGCTGGGGTGTGAACGAGGACCCTAAGCAAAGCTACTGAACTTGGACTTCCACCTGAGAGCTACCGAAGACCTTCAAAGAGGGGAGGGATCTGATCAGCCTGTACTTTGGAGAGGTTGTAGGATGCCAGTGTGTCCCCTGATGCCAATAACAAGACTGAAACTGAGGATGTTTGGGAGTTAACACTTGAAGAAGATGCCAACAGACATCAGAGCTAGCAGAGGAAGCAAGCGGGCAGTGGCGTGGGATGGAACTAGGGCCAATTGCCAGGTTTCCAAGAACTGAGTGGGGAGCTGCCAGGATTGCAGCCAAGGCTACAGGAGATAAGGGCATGGGGATGGCACCTAACTGGTTCAAGCTATTTCTCAAAGGCAGGAGCACCCACTAGCTTCCTTGACCCTGACTGTACCCAGTGCCTGACACCAACTTATCTTTTCAAACTTATCTCCCTGCGTCCACATCCTCCGCAGCTGGAACCTATTCCGTCATTTATACCCACACGTATTCACAAAAGGGCCCCGGGGGCATTGCAAGAAATAAACATGTAATGAAATGATGTTAAAATACGGATAAAAACAAATATTAAGACCAGAGAAAGCACTCATTAGAGCAGAAATTGAGCTTTTGGGGAGGAAAGAAGAAACTCAAACATTCAAGCTGTGTGGTTCTCTGCTCTTGCTCAAGTTAAGCTCAAGTTTGAAGCTAAACTTCCAGTCAAAGTGAAAAGGAAGGCAAGGTCATTTACATGGTTGCTATGGAGAGAAAAGAGGAAGTGCACCAGTTGCCAAGAAAACTTGGGGCCCTTTGCTAGCAAAGTTCTGCCATGAATTTTCAAAGTGGACTGCTTTCCAATCCCTTAACCCCTCCTCTACTTCCCCCATCACACCTCTGTTTAGGTGGTTGCATCCACCTAGCTTACAAACATGTAAGTGTCAGTCAAAATCCTGGCCAAATTTTAAAGCCCATCTTAAGTCGTTTGGCACCCATGAAGAAGGTGTCTTTTCCCTCCCTGGTCAGAAATTTTTCCCCTTAATTATTTCTCTGCCTTGTTGTTGCTTCTTTCATAGCACTCATGACATTCTCTCACATGTTACAATTCAATGTCTATGCGTCTTGTCTTTCGTGAGGCAGCATAGCCTAATGTTAGAGCAACAGTTCAGGAGTCAACCTCCCTGGGTTCCAGCTTGCCCCGCTCTGGCTGTGTAACCTTGGGCAACATACTTGATCCATCTAAGCTTCAGTTTTCTTCATCTGTAAAATGAGAATTTTAAGAGCATCACCCTTGTTCTCTTAGCACGGCATTTGGCACATGGCAAATTATCACATTTTTATCAGCATCTCCATAATCATCATCTCATCTCCTAGGGCTGTCAGTACAGTAGCCACCAGCCACAGGTAGCTCTTCAAATCTAAATTAATTATAATCAAATAAAGCTTAAAACTCCTTTCCTTAGGGGTACTAGCCTCATTTCAAGTGCCAGCTGTAGCTAGTGGCTACCACATTGGACAGTCCAGATATAGCAAAATCCCACTGTCACAGAAAGTTCTAGAGTTCCCTCTAGAGCAGGACTAGCAATTTTTTTCTATAAAGGGTCAAATAAGTAATTATTTTAGACTTTGTGGCCATAAGGTCTTTGTTGCTACTACTCACCTTCACCACTATAGTGTGAAAGCAGCATAGACAACAAATAAATGAATGGGCATGGCTGTGTTCCAATAAAACTTGACTTATGGACACTTTAAAGTAAATTTCATCTAATTTTTATGTCAGAAAATATCATTCTCCATTCGAGCTTGTTTAGCCACTGAAAAACATACAGCCAGGCGCAGTGGCTCACACGTGTAATCCCAGAAATTTGGGAGGCTTGAACAGGCAGATCACTTGAGCTCAGGAGTTCGAGGCCAGCCTAGGCAGCATGGAAAAACCCTGTCTCCACAAAAAATATAAAAATGGGCCAGACATGGTGGTGTGTGCCTATAGTCCCAGCTGTTTGTGGGACTGAGACAGGAGGATCTCTTGGGCCCGAGAGGTCAAGTGCAGTGAGCTGTGTTTGCACCACTGCACTCTAGCCTGGGTGACAAAATGAGACCCTGTCTCAAAAAAAAAAAAGTAAAAAATTAAGCTTACGAGCTGTACAGAAACAGGTGGTAGATCAAAACTTGTTTACCCCTTCTTTTAGAATATAAACTCCATTTGAACAAAGATCATGTCTTCCTCATATACTACATAACAGGATTCTGCTCTGCATTCAGGGAGAGTAATACATAGGTCACAGTCTTTTTACCATAGGAGCTCACAGACTGCTGCAGTCAGCCAGATGATGACCCCCCGCAAGAATGTCCATGTCCTACTCCCTGAAACCTGTGAAACTGTTACAATACATGGCAAATGGGAATTAATATTGCAGATGAATTTAAGGTTACTAATCAGATGATCTTAAAATAGAGAGATTGTCCTGGATTATCTGGATGTGGCCAGTGTAATCACAAGGGTCCTTCCATGTGGAAGAGGAAGATAGAAAGCTAGTATCAGAGTGACCAGCATTAGGAAGACTCATCTGGCCATTGCTGGCTTTGAAAATGCAGAGAGGGCCGGGCGCAGTGGCTCACGCCACAGCACTTTGAAATCGCAGTGCTTTGGGAGGCCGAGGCAGGTAAATCATTTGAAGTCAGGAGTTCGAGACTCGCCTGGCCAACATGGTGAAACCACGTCTCTACAAAAAATACAAAAACTAGCCAGGTGTGGTGGTACACACCTGTAATTCCAGCTACTCAAGAGGGTGAGGCAGGAGAATTGCTTGAAACCAGGAGGCGGAGGTTGCAGTGAACCGAGATGGCTTCACTGCACCCCAGCCTGGGTGGCAGAGCAAGACTCCACGAAAGAAAAGGAAGGAAGGAAGAAAGGAAGGAAGGAAGGAAGGAAGGAAGGAAGGAAGGAAGGAAGGAAGGAAAGAAANAAGGAAGGAAGGAAGGAAGGAAGGAAGGAAGGAAGGAAGGAAGGAAAAGAAAACGCAGAGAGGGACCAGGAGCCAAGAAATGTGGTCGGCCTTTAGAAGCTATAAAAGACAAGAAAACAGATTGTCCCCCAGAGCCTTCAGAAAAGGATGCAGCCCTGTCAACACCTTGCTTTCAGCCTAATGAGACCCATTTAGGATTTCTAAGTTTCAGAATCCCAGATAATAAATTTGTATGGTTTTAAGGCACTAAGTTTTTTGTAATTTGTTATAACATCAAAAGGAAACTAATACACAGATAAGTAGAAGAAACGGACATGAGAACAAATGTGCTACAATGTACTTGATGAGTAAATGAGTATAATAAGAGAAGCACGTGCAATAGAAACATTAGCACAGAGAAGATATAGAACCCTGTATGCAAAGAAGTAAGTCTTTCCAGAAGCACCATCAGAGGTAAATTTTGAAAGCTCAACAAGAATTTACCAGGGAGATGGAGGAGCTGGTGGTGTGATAGACAGGTGAGGACAGAGGAATGGAGTAAGGACGGGAACGTCAGTCCAGGCAAATGGAATAAATAAGAAAAAGAAGCTGGCATAGACAATGGCACCAAGGTAAAGACCATAGTTGGTTCAGGAACCTAGAAGAAGCCTGGGGCCAGGTGTGATGGCTTTCACCTGTAACTCTAGCACTTTGGGAGGCCAAGGTGGGAGGATCACTTGAGGCCAGGAGTTTGAAACCAGCCTGGACAACATAGCGAGACCCCGTCTCTAAAAAAAAAACTTTTTAAAAAATTCAGCAGGGCGTGGTGGCACATACCTGTAGTCTTAGCTACTCGGGAGACTGAAGCAGGAGGACCACTTGGGCCCAGGAGTTCGAGGCTAAAATACAAAACCCAGTCCCAAAAAAAAGAGCCTGAGAGATAAAGAACAGTACAGGAGGAAGGGAAGGTAGACAGAGGCCAGATCTAGGAGAATCTTAGCCCTGCTGAGAAGCCTTTCTTTGTTTAATAGAATTCCAATTATCTATGGCTATCTAACAAGTTAACATAAGGCTTAAAACAATAATTATGTCTCATTTTGTGGAGCAGGACATTTGGCAAGCCCAGCTAGGGGGATTCTTCTGTTCCATGTGGTGTCGACTGAGGTCAGGGGTGGCAGTCACCTGGAGGATGGGCTGGTCTGAAGGATTCCAAGTGGCTTCTGCTTGGTGGGGAAGATTAATATACCAGGCCCAGCTGACACCGTGTGCCAAGCACTTACATTATGGAAGACTCAGGGTATCCAACTTTTCCACAGTGGTCAGGGCTCCCAGACAGAATGTTCCATGAGAGCCAGGCAAAAGCTGCATGGCTTTTTATAACCCACCCTTGAAGTCCCAGCACAGCACTCCTGCTATTTTATTTTATTTATTTTTTGAGACAAAGTCTCCCTCTATCTCCCAGGCTGGAGTGCAGTGGCGCCATCTTTCTCACTGCAACCTCTAACTCCTGGGTTCAAGCGATTCTCATGCCTCAGCCTCCCAAGTAGCGGGGATTACAGGCTCCCACCACCACATCTGGCTAATTTTTGCATTTTTTTTAGTAAAGAAGTGGTTTCGCTATGCTGGCCAGGCTGGTCTTGAACTCCTACCCTGAAGTGATCCATCCACTTCAGCCTCCCAAAGTGCTGGGATTACAGGCATGAGCCACCACAACTGGCCCATATTTACTTATTCAAACAAACTACTTAGGCCAGCCTAGATTCAAGGGGAAGGGAATTAAACCCAGTCCGTCAATGGAAAGAGTGTTAAAGCTCTTTGGCCATTTTTAATCTGTGGCAACTAGAACAGGTAGTCAGTAAAGGGCATTTTTGATTACATATTTTTAAATATTTTCAATATAGAAAAATACAAAAAAGAAAATTAAAATCATCCATAATTCTCCCACCTAGAAACTATTTATAATGCTGTGAAGAGTTTTCTTTCAAAATTTTTGATGTACGATGTTGCCACATTCTCCATTTATCTTCATGCTTTTCCACTCAAGAGCTTTAAGTAGGAAATAGATACCATTAAATTTATATGTTGGGCCAGGCACGGTGGCTCACACCTGTAATCCCAGCACTTTGGGAGGCTGAGGCAGGCAGATCATGAGGTCAGGAGTTCAAGACCAGCCTGGCTAACATGGTGAAACCCCATCTCTACTAAAACTACAAAAATTAGCTGGGCGTGGTGGCATGCACCTGTAATCCCAGCTACTTGGAGGCCGAAGCAGGAGAATCACTTGAACCTGGGAGGTGGAGGTTGCAGTGAGCCGAGATCATGCCACTGCACTCCAGCTTAGGCGACAGAGCAAGACTGTGTGTCAAAAAAAAAAATTGCATGTTGAAAAATATCTTTGGCATCAGTGCAAAGAATAGTTTGGCAAGGAGACAAAATGGGAAGCGATTGCTACAGCACAGGGAGTGGCCACTCCGAGGCTTGGCTGCAGAAAAGTAAGAAAGTGTGGGTAGGCGGGGAGTCAGCTATTCCATGAGCTTCTCCCTATTTAGTTTTTTGATATGAACAACTTAACTTTTAAAAAATATTACATAGCACTTGCCTTTCAAGTTGCCTGCTTGGCCCTCTTCCAAGTGTATTTTCCTTCCTTTTGTTCCTGCTCTAAAGCTTTCTTTTTTCTCCAACTTTTAAGTTCAGGGGTACATGTGCAGGATGTTTAGGTTTGTTACATAGGTAAACATATGCCATGGTGGTTTGCTGCACAGATCATCCCCTCACCTTGGTATTAAGCCCAGCATCTATTAGTTATTCTTCCTGGTGCTCTCCCTCCCCTGACCCCCACTTCTCTGACAGGCCCCAATGTGTGTTGTCCCCCGCCACCATGTGTCTATGTGGCGATTTCTCAAAGACCTAGAGGCAGAAATAGTATTTGACCAGTAATCCCATTACTGGGTATATACCCAAAGGAATATAAATCATTCTATCATAAAGATATATGCACATGTATGTTCATTGCAGCACTATTCACAATAGCAAAGATATGGAATTAACTTGAACACCCATCAATGATAGACTGGATGAAGAAAATGTGATACATATACATCATGGAATACTATGCAGCCATAAAAAAGGAATGAGATCATATCCTTTGCAGGGACCTGGATGGAGTCTAAAGTTTTTTAATGAACTTTCACTCCCACTCTAAAACTTGCCTCAGTCTCTCCTTCTGCCTTATGCCCCTCAGTCAAATTCTTTCTTCTGAGGAGGCAAGAATTGAGGTTGCTGCACATTCATACTGATACAGATTCACCGCCAGTAGCATACTTGGGTGCTGTGTGACTTGGATATGTTCCCAAGCGCTAACATACTTTGGTGCTGCATAGCTCACATGTTTTCCCTAGTGGTTAGAGACCTCTACACCATCTTCAGCTGCAGGCGTTCAAGCCCTGTACAGTTTTCTTCTCCCTTTCACTCTCCTGCTTTCTAACCAATGCCCAGAACAATTCCTCTCAGCCACAGTGGCTCTGCTCCCATGGCTGATTTTCAGCTCACCCTGACGGCTGGCTCACGGCGGTGGGAAGGACCTTGGGGTCTGCACCAAGTAGAACTAAGGCACTAATGACCCTCCTAGACAAGAGGCTCATGAGGGTGGGTAGAGCTAAAGCCTCAAACCGAGCAATTTCCGGGGTGTCCTGTTTTTTCACATAAGATCGGCTCTTTCCCAAGAACCCACACTGCCTGTTCTCCTGTTTTCTCTGTGTCTTCTGAAAAGAGGCCTTGAGCACCCGCCGAATGAACCATCGGCCTCAGGGGCAAGTTGGCCACTTGGCTTTCACTTCGAATGCCACATGACTTCTTAAACACACGCTCCCTGTTATTCGTGTGCTTGCGGTTCTTGCATGGCAGCAAAGACACGGGCTTCCTTGAGGATATCCCCTGAGATTTATACTTGGTTTTAACCTAATAACTTGGATGACCTCCAACCCTTTCCCTGTCTGCTGGCACATGACCAGGATAGACACTAACTCTGGTTCTGCCAGCATCTTGTGACTCACCATATGCTTTTCGTTTCTGTTATGCCTCGGGCCAAGTTTTCTGGTGGCTTTTGAAGCAGTTTGTCCGCCTCCATAAGGCCTTATTCTGGCCCTTTAGGGATCCCACTTACTGGCTTTTTTGCTTTGTTTTGTTTTATTTTTTGAGTTAACACCAGTTTGGGAGGAGGCAAAACTCTGCTTTTGCCATTTGTGAGTTCTTACCCCAAGCCCCAACTCATCCAGAGGTTGCTGCTTTATGTCAAGATAGCAAATGAACATTGCCCTCTTGAATCCAAGGGCTGCTCTTTTTGCAAGCATATGAAGGCTTTCCACGAGCGTTCCTCTCACTTCCTCCCACTTCCTCCTGGAGCCTCCACTTCTCTAATGACTTCCACGCCCTTCTCAACAAGCATCAAGACCTGCAAGGTCACATTCAAAGCTTGCAGGGAGGGAAGTCCAGCCCCTTTGCGGCAGTGAGCTGAAAAACAGGCTTCCTGTCTCCTTAAAGAACATGGGAACTAGGCATCTGAGAAAAGAAATAATCATTTTGGCTTGGCATGGTGGCCCACGTCTGTAATCCCAGCACTTTGGGAGGCTGAAGCAGGCGGATCGGCTGAGCTCAGGAGTTCAAGACCAGCCTGGCTAACTTGGTGAAATCCCATCTCTACTAAAAATACAAAAATTAGCTGGGCATGATGGCACATACCTGTCATCCCAGCTACTTGGGAAGCTGAGGCAGGAGAATCGCTTGAACCCAGGAGGCAGAGGTTACAGTGAGCTGAGATCATGCCACTGCACCTCCAGCCTGGGTGACAGAGCCAGACTCTGTCTCAAAAAAAAAAAAAAAAAAAAAAAAAAAAGAAAAAGAAAGAATCATTTTTTTGCTAAAATGCTCTGAGTGAGAGTCATTATAAGGTCTTGGAGACAAGAGACAGGCTGGTCCACGGCTGCAGGCACAAGAGACCCATAGGACAGAGATGGAGGTTGCTCCCAGGCTAACAGATTACCATTAGAACAGAGATGAAGGCAAGGTTAGGGATACACAGTAGGACCAGTTCACTCTGGAACCTCAAGGATAAACAGAGAACCCACTCTTCACTCCAGTATCTCCTCTATTCTCAAGTGGGTAATTGTGATGAGTTGGGACCAAGGATACATGATAAGACTGCTTCATTCTGGAACCCAAAGGACAATGAAGGATGCCCCATTCAGGATAACAGGAAAGTAGAGGGAATGCTTTCTTTTTTCCTTTTTCTCCTCTGTTCTCTCTTCCCAGGTGGGTAATTGTGTCTCCATACCACAGGACATGCCCCTCAGATGCATCCCCAAAACTGGGAGAAGTTTTATTCCCCCAAACCTTAAGAAAAAAAAAAAAAGTTTTCCTTTGTAATACTGCTTGGCCTAAACTGGAAGGAAACTACAAAACTCAGCCATTGAACCCAACACCCCTGTGCAGGAGGTCCTCAGATTCGCCTCCTCTGTCTTTTATAACCCAGATCAGAATAGGAGGACAGGGCTAAGAAAAAGGAGAAATGTGGAGACAAGAGGCAGCCTCAACGACTGGCTGCTTTACAAGCTCTCCGGCACTCTCCAAGTTGCCCTAAGGATACTCCTCCAGGTAACTGCCAGAGGTACAAAAAGCCAGGACACTGGAAAGCAAAGTGCCCCAATGGGATAAACGGGGAAAGGCCCTGCACGGCTTGCCCCCTCTGCCACAAGCTGGGCCAGTGAAATGGGACTGCCCGGAGGGCCAATGGGCCCCTGGGACAGAATCCCAACCCCTGATGGCCTTGAGCTGAAGGGCTCTCTGCTCAGGTTGGTTGGCTTCCAAACCAGACATCATCATCAACAAGACAAAGCGAAGGGAAACTCTCAAGTGGCAAGTAAAATGATACATTTCCCTTTGGGGTGCAAAAGCTGCCTATTCTGTGCTCATCTCCTTTACTAAACAACTCTCCTCCAAATCCTGTTGAGTAATCAGGGCAAATGGCATTCCCTCTCTCTAAAAGAAAAGATTCACACCCCTTTATATTACTTAAGGTACCAATTACCATTCTTCCATGAGTCCCTGGTAATATCTAAATACCCTACACCTCTTTGGAGCAAAAATATACTTTCCAGTCATGTGTGGTGCCTTACGCCTATAATCTCAGAACTTTGGGACGCCAAGGCGGGTGGATCATTTGAGGTCAGGAGTTCAAGACCAGGCTGACCAACATGGCAAAACTCCATCTCTACTAAAAAAATTTTTTAAAAATAAAAAAAATTGCTGGGTGTGATGACACACACCTGTAATCCCAGCTACTTGGGAGGCTGAGGCATGACAATCACTTGAACCTGGGAGGCAGAGGTTGCAGTGAGCTGAGATTGCACCACTGCACTCCAGCCTGGGCAACTCTTTCTCAAAAAGAGAAGTGTGTGTGTGCATATACACTTTCCATATGTACACATATAATATGTATACATATGTATATATACACATATGTATATGTATATGTGTATATGTATGTACACGTATATACATATATGTATACATATATACATATATACTTCCCATATATACACATATACATATTTACATATACACACATATACACATGTGTATATATACACATACATATATGTATATACATATATGTTTTCCATATATACACACACATATACACATATGTATGTGTATATATACACATATATATATACACTTTCAAGATGGGTGTTCACTTAATATTTACCTAACCTCTATCCTATTTCTCCTAGGAAAGCTACCTAAATCTTTAACCAATAACTTCAATCTGGTCAGTCCCACCTCTGGGGTTTAGAAATAGCCCACACTTATTCAGACAAGCCTTAGTAAAAATCTAACTGAGCGTTTTTTTTTCAAATTTTTAAAAAATAAAAATAAAAAATATTTTTTAAATTGTGTAAAGTGCTTTACACACACAGCTTCAAGACAAGCCCAATCCAGACACAGGATAGAGAAAGAACCCTCTGAAAGCTTATTTCTCACACTGCATATCCATCAGGGAGCCTGAAATCCAGTTCCATAGTTTCTTCACGCCAGAGCTCAGGTCTAAAAGGTGACCTCTTTATAGGACCATGTGGCAGAGGGAAAGGAATGATGGAGAAGCCCACACTGACTCTTTTTTTTTTTTTTTTTTTTTGAGATGGAGTCTCACTCTGTTGCCCAGGTTGGAGTGCAGTGGCATGATCTCAACTCACTGCAACCTCTGCCTCCCAGTTCAAGCAATTCTCCTGCCTCAGCCTCCCAAGTAGCTGGGATTACAAGCTTGCACCACATCACGCAGCTAAATTTTTTTGTATTTTAATAGAGATGAGGTTTTGCCATGTTGGTCAGGCTGGTCTGGAACTCCTGACCTCAAGTGATCCTCCCACCTCAGCCTCCCAAAGTGCTGCGATTACAGGTGTGAGCCACTGCACCTGGCTCCATGCTGGCTCTTAAAGCGTCTTCCTGAGAGGGACACTTGGCACTTCCTGTCACATTTCATAGGTCAAAGCGGCCAGAAACCAATCAGGTTGTGTACATGGGGCAGAGAAGCCTTGCAAGGGCGTGCAAGCTCCTTAGATCTGGCCACCGTCAGCCTCAGACCTCAGCTCTTCTCTCCTGCTCACACATTTCTCCAGCCACAGACATCCCAGCTATTGATCAGATAAGCCAGGCCCACCTCGATCTCAGGGCTGGCTGTTCCCTCCACCCAAAACATAGACCTCCCCAAACAGCCTCAGAGCTCTCTGCCCCACTTCCATGGGTCTGTGCTCAAAAGCCACCTGGCCATCTTCAAATTGCAGCTCTCCCCATGCCGCCCCCCTACTCCTCTGTGCTTCGTATTTATCACGATCTGATGTATTACATAAATTTCTCTAGTCTGTTTATTCCCCCTCTCTCTCTTACTCATGTAAGCTTCATGAGTGCATTTTGTTTGTTTGTTTATTTTCTGAGGTTTTTTCCATTATTATTGTTGTTCACTGTTGTGCCTCTGATACCTAGAACACTATCTGGCACAAAGAAAATGCAAAATAACCAAAAAAACACTTTTCTTTCTTTTTTCTTTTTCTTTTTTCTCCTGCCTCAGCCTCCTGAATAGCTGGGATTACAGGCGCCCACCACCAGCCTCGGATAATTTTTGTGTTTTTAGTAGAGATGGGGTTTCACGATGTTGGTCAGGCTGGTCTTGAACTCCGGACCTCAAGCAATCCACCCACCTTGGCCTCCCAAAGTGCCGGGATTATAGGCAAACCACCATGCCCGGCCCCAAACCACTTTTCTGATAAGTCAATAATGAACGAATGAATACTAGAAAAATTATTAGCACAGGAGAAAGTCAGGAAATGTTGGCTTAAATTATAACTATGTGTCACAGTGCTAGGCTAAGTAAATATTGATTAATTAACTTGGTAGCATTCATTTGAAAACACTAGAATGTAAAAATGTACCTGGAAGTAAAGTTTATTTCCCAGCAGTTGAACTATAATGTTGGTTATCTATATTTTTCTGATTTTTATTGATAAACCCATATTTTGAGCTCTCCCTATGTGCCAGGCACTGTGCAATGTGTGTACATGAATGTCTTATTAAATCCACACAACAGGCCAGGTGCAGTGGCTCACGCCTGTAATCCCAGCACTTTAAGAGGCCAAGGCAGGAGGATCATGAGGTCAGGAGTTCGAGACCAGCCTAGCCAACATGGTGAAATCCCATCTCTACTAAAAGTACAAAAATTAGCTGGGTGCAGTGGTGGGCGCCTGTAATCCCAGCTACTGGGGAGGCTGAGTTGGGAGAATTGCTTGAGCCTGGGAGGCGGAGGTTGCAGTGAGCTGAGATCACGCCACTGCACTCCAGCTGGGGTGACAGAGCAAGACTTCATCTCAGAAAAAAAAAATCCACGCAACATCGACATTGGGAAGTAACTAGCACTAGTATACCCATTAACACTTGGGTACCTGAGGCACAGGCATATTAGATGAGTGACTTCTGCAAGGTAATGCAGCTAGTTAGCAATAGAACCAGATTTTCAGCTCAAGTTTCATTCCAGAGCAAGAGCACATAGTCACACTATATCGTCACTTTCTACAATGACCATAATTTATTTTTATAATAGGAAGAGGGAGGAGAAAGCTAATTAGAAGAAGGAGGAGGAGGGAGAGAAAAGAAGGAAGGCAGAAGGAAGGAAGGAAGGAAGAAAGGAAGGAAGGAAGGAAGGGAGGGAGGGAGGGAGGAAGGAAGGAAGGAAGGAAGGAAGGAAGGAAGGAAGGAAGGAAGGAAGGAAGGAAGGAAGGAAGGAAAAGAGGGAGGGAGGGAGGAGGAGGAAGAGGACGGAAGGAAGGAAGGAAGGAAGGAAGGAAGGAAGGAAGGAAGGAAGGAAGGAAGGAAAGAAGGAAGGAAGGAAGGGAGGGAGGGAGGGAGGAAAGGGAGGGAAAGAGAAGGAAGGAAGGAAGGAAAGAAAGAAAAGGAATAAGAGGAGGAGGAGGATGAGAAGAAGGAGGAAGATGCAGCACCAAGATAAGGAGCTTGTGCCTCTTGATGCTATGACAGACTTCAGCCCAATCACTTCATTGAACAGTTTCCTGCAAAGCAATGTATACGTCCAAGACTCCTTAATCATGCGGGCATTAAAAAAAAAACTCATGAGCTCTTCTCTTAGTCCAGGCACCAGTGTGACTGAGGTGAAACTGATTGCAAAGTGCTGATTGCTGGGAGACTGTCTTCCTTCCTTTTGATGAATCAACAACAGTTCACTGAATCATTAAACATGTTATGGATTGTGGGGATCACTGAAACTTAGGCCGGGCATGATGGCGTACGCCTGTAATCTCAGCACTTTAGGAGGCTGAAGCGGGCAGATCACTTGAGGTCAGGACTTGGAGCCAGCCTGATCAACATAGTGGAATCCCATCTCTACTAAAAATACAAAAAGTAGCCAGGCATGGTGGCACGCATCTGTAATCCCAGCTACTTGGGAGACTAAGTCGGGAGAATCGCTTGATCCCAGGGGGCGGAGGCTGCAGTGAGCTGAGATCGTGCCACTGCACTCCAGCCTGGGCAACAGAGTGAGACTCTGTCTCAAAATAAAAAAACTTAAAGTATGTTTCTTTAGGATCAGTGGAATGATTCTAAATAAATTTTTAGATGAAAAACCATAATTCTTTAGACCTCGCAAGAATAATTGGAATGTTTTCTCCTTCAGTCACTTCAACCCCTTATCTTCAAAAGCTTTGGATGTAAAATGGAGTCTTTTCTGTGGTGTAGGCATTATCATCATTTGACAAACACAGAGAGGAACGTAGAAGAGTTTCAAAGGTCCTATTTCCAAAGCAAAAGATCAAAGGGTCAAAATAACAAGTGGTCACTAAAAGGGAAATATTTTTAGAAGGCTTAACTCACTAGAAGTAACAGATGTCTTCTCGTTTTTTACTTCACTGTTTCTCTTTTACAAAGCAAACCCACTGCTGCATTATACAACACAATCCAAGGATAAAGGGGAACTCTGAGGTCTAGGACAACATCCTTGCCCAGTATTAGCTCATTTTAGGGGTCACTCAGCACTCAGCTGTTTGTGGAAGCGAAGTTGATCTTTGCATCCCACTCTCCATCTGTCTTGAGCTTACCTTCAATTCTAGACAAATAGTTAAAACTACTGCTTGTTTGATTATTTTTCCATGATAGTTTCGTGAGTAAAATAATCTAACTAGCAGAAAGGCAGCCCACAGTCTGCCCTTGAATCCAGCAAATCATAGAAGTTCAAGTTGTTCTTTGAGTCCTTGGTAAAACAGATAACGTCTGCAATGTCTTAATATATTCCGTGGATCTCTTAAAAACTTAACTGCTAATTTGTTAGTTCTTTGCCACTGTGGCAGAAAACACATTCATTTTAAAGCGAACAGAGCAAATTTAACTTTGCCTTGAACTATGAAAGTGAACAATATCCTGTGACTTCTCACTTGTATTTTCATGACAAATTTAGGGACATTTTCTTAGTTTGGATTGTCTCCAGAATCTGAGACTTCACCATCACTTGCTTTCTCCGTCAGAATGGAAAACATTACTTTGTTTGTCAGCCTTTCTTGCTATGTTTTATGAGATTCCAAAACTGACCCAAATAGAGCTTTTTCAACCTGTTAAAGGACATCTATGAAAAACCTGGAACATTTTACTCAATGATGAAAGACTGAATGCTTTATATCTAACATCAGAATCAAGTCAAGGACATCCACTCTCATCACTCTTATTTCACATTATAATGGAAGATCTAGTCAGTTCAACAAGGCAAAAGCAATAAATAAAAGGCATCCATATCAGAAAGGAAGAACTAAAATTGTCAAAAATCCGATGGAATACCAAAAAAAAAAAAAAAAAAGATACCACCATAAGTGAGTTTAGCAAGGTTGTAGGATACAATGTCAAAATAAAGAAATTAATTGTATTTCTATATACTAACAATGAAAAATTTAAAGTTTAAAACTCCCATTTCTAATAGCATCAAAAATACAAAACATTTAAAAATAAATCTGACCAATGTGCAAGACCAGTACACTGGACACTGCAACACACTACAGAGATAAATTTTTAAAGACCTAAATAAACGGAGAGATTTACTTTGTTTGTGAGCCAAAATAATATCGCTAAGATGTCAATTCTCCCCCATATTACTCTATAGCTTCAGGGCAATCCCAGTAAAAATACCTGCAGTTGTTTGTGGGATTTTTTGTAGACATTGACAAGCTGATTCTAAAATTCATAAGGAAATGCACAAATACCTAGAATAACAAGAGCAAAGTTGGAAGGCTAATGGTACCTAATTTCAAAAGTCATTATAAAACCCCAGTAATAAAACAACATGATATTGGCATAAATATTGACAAATAGATCAATGAACTGAACAGAGTCCAGAAACAAACACATACATATATGGACAATTGATCTTTTTTTCTTTTTTTTTGAGACGGAGTTTCGCTCTTGTTGCCCAGGCTGGAGTGCAATGGCATGATCTCAGCTTACTGCAACCTCCGCCTCCAGAATTCAAACTGTTCTCCTGCCTCAGCCTCCCAAGTAGCTGGGATTACAGGCATACGCCACCATGCCCAACTAGTTTTGTATTTTTAGTAGAGATAAGGTTTCTCCATGTTGGTCAGGCTAGTCTCAAACACCTGACCTCAGGTGATCCACCTGCCTCAGCCTCCCAAAGTGCTAGGATTATAGGCATGAGACACTGCACCTGGTCTGACAATTGATTTTTAACAGGATGTGAAGGCAATGCAGTGAAAAAGGACCACCTCCTCAACAAATGGTGCTGAAGCTTTTTTTGTTTTGTATTTTTTTAAGACGGAGTCTTGCTCTATCGCCCAGACTGGAGTGCAGTGGCACGATCTCAGCTCACTGCAAACTCCACCTCCTGAATTCAAGTGATTCTCCTGCCTCAGCCTCCTGAGTAACTGGTATTACAGGGGCTGGCCACCATGCCCAGCTTATTTTTGTATTTTTAGTAGAGATGGGGTTTCATCATAATGGCCAGGCTGGTGTTGAACACCTGACCTCAGGTGATCTGCCTACCTCTGCCTCCCAAAGTACTGGGATTACAGGTATGAGCCAGTGCACCTGGCCCGGTGCTGGAGCAATTTGACGATTTGTATAAACCCATATGAACTTGGGTCCATGTACATCATAGACAAAAAAAAAAAAAAAAAAACTAGATCACAGATCGCAATGTAGAGCCTAAACTAATGAATATGTAGAAGACAACATAAGAAATTTTTTTGTGACTTTAGGTTAGCCAAAGGTTTCCTATATTTGACACCACAGCATGATTTGTTCAAAAAAACCGATAAATTGGACTTCATCAAAACTAAGGACAAACAGTTAGTCACATCCAGATATGATCAGACATCAAGCTGGAATCATAAAGAAATACTTTCTGCCTGGAAAACTCATAGCTTGCTCCAGGTCATCTGTCACCAACATGTGGGAATGGTTGATATGTTTGCTGAGAGCAAATAGTTTATATGCTGAAGGCAATTTGAGGACATCTGGCCCTTCCTTTGTCCACCGATTGACCTTAGTAAAAACAGATAAGGGAGCCAATGGATATACACACAAAGCCTCCTTCTCTGCCCATTCTTTTTACCTTTATTGTATGGACAATATTTGGTTTGATAACGCTAAGTTTGATGAGCTATATAACCTTCACCTTGTGTCTAGGGTTATTGCCCCAGAGTGAAGGAAGTACAAAACATGAACACAAAGAGGAATTTTAAAATCCTAAATGTCTTTGCCATTTAAAATATTTATTTTTTTCCTCTTGAAAAGTCAGTGAATGTTTCCTTATTACAGCACCGTAAAAAAGTCCCAATAATCCTTGTTTCTATATTATAGCATATAAATGAGATGAAACTGTATTTGAATTCCAGTTTTACCTCCCAACAGTTGTGTGTCATTGGGCAAGCAACTGAGCCTCAGTTCCTTATCTGTCAAAGAGTAATAACATCTTCATAAGGTTTTTGTGAAGCTAAAAGGAGGATGTGTGCAAACATGCACCACTATGCCTGGCACATAGTAAATTGCCAATAAAGATGACATAAGTTTTTTTTTTTTTTTTTTTTTTTTGAGACGGAGTCTCACTGTGTCTCCCAGGCTGGAGTGCAGTGGCGCGATCTCGGTTCACTGCAAGCTCCGCCCCCCGGGTTCACGCCATTCTCCCGCCTCAGCCTCCCAAGTAGCTGGGACTACAGGCGCCCGCTACCGCGCCCGGCTAGTTTTTTGTATTTTTAGTAGAGACGGGGTTTCACCATGTTAGCCAGGATAGTCTCGATCTCCTGACCTTGTGATCCACCCGCCTCGGCCTCCCAAAGTGCTGGGATTACAGGCTTGAGCCACCGCGCCCGGCCAAGATGACATAAGTTTTAAATTATATGCAGTCAAATCTATCTGTCTTTTTCCCTGTGGCTTCATCCGACTAACCACCACTCGTCTTTCAAAATTCAACTCCAATGTCTCCTTGGAGATATCGTCTCTGACCTGCCCTGTCTTCTTGCTCCCTGGCGGCTTGTACATCCCCCCACTGGAACACACAGCACTTGCCACATAGTCAGGACCCATCTCCTAGTCTGTCTCTGGCTCCACCCACTGGATTATAAACTCCTTAAAGGTAGGGCATTTCTTCCACTTTGTGCCCTAGCACCTGGGGCATTGCCTACCACGTACCAAGCACTCAATACGCATCTGTCTCCTTTTCCGTAATCAACAAATCTCAGTTTAAGTTCCATCCATCTGAGAAGTGTTCCTTGTCAGCTCAAGCTTCCACTGGCTTTGACACGTTCTATTCATCTGCGTATATCCCCAGTGCCCAGCATATAATGGGTGCTTAAATAATATCACATGAAAAAAATGAATGAATGGCTGGATGAACGAGTAAACTATCCCAGGGTTCCAGAAAGATGGAAGACTACGATAAAGAGGAAAATGTCTGGCTACCTGGAAATTCTGGATCAATTCATATAACGTTTTAATGCAGGGGTATCCAACCCTGAGGTACAGACCAGTACTGTGAGCTCTGCTCCTCTCAGATCAGCAGGGGCGTTAGATTATTATAGCAGCACGAACCCTATCGTGAACTGCGCATGTGAGGGGTCTAGTTGTGTGCTCCTTATGAGAATCTAATGCCTGATGATCTGTCACTATCTCCCATCACTCCCAGACGGGACCGTCTAGTTGCAGGAAAACAAGCTCAGGGTTCCCACTGATTCTACATTATGGTAAGTTGTATAATTATTTCATTCTATATTACATGTAATAATAATAGAAATAAAGTGCACAATAAATGTAATGAGCTTGAATCATCCCAAAACCATCCCACTTTACCTTGGTCCATGGAAAATTTGTCTTCCACGAAACCAGTGCCTGGTGCCAAAAAGGTTGGGGACTGCTGTTTTAATGCATAACTAAGCTTTCAAAGAGGAAAGGAAACCTCAAGGGCCAAAAACATGCCACAGGCAAACAGGCAAAATAAAAAGCACAAACAAAAACAGCACTGAAAATATGACCATCCACAAGAGGGTGAGCTGCTGCTATAACTGGGGAGGGAGACACCTGACTGTTAGACTGACAAGCTACAGGCTTAGATTTTATTACCTACATAGACATAGAGATGAAGCTGTGGACCTGCATGAGGTAGAGAATTGAATCTAAGATTCCTGAATAAAACTGAGGACTTTGAAGATCTACTACCAAGTAAAAGGGTAGAAAATTACCCGGTAGCTCAGGAAGATAAAGAACCTTGTGTTGGCTGTAATCCTAGCACTTTGGGAGACCAAGGCACACAGATTGTTTGAGTCCAGAAGTTCGAGACCAGCCTGGGGAACATGATGAATCCCCATCTGTACAAAAAAATTACAAAAATTAGCCGAGCCTTGTGGCATGCCTATAGTCCCAGCTACTCAGGAGGCTGAGACAGGAGGATCACTTGAGCCCAGGAGGTTGAGGCTGCAGTGAGCCATGATTGCACCACTGCACTCCACTCTGGGCAACAGAATGAGACACTGTTTCCAAAAAATTTTAAAAAGCTTGTGTCATCTGAGTCTGGATAAAATAGTTTTCCGCTGAGAAACTAAACCCCCTAACCTGCATTTCTAGTGGGTTTGGATCTGAAATACATAGTAGCAGAGTTGTCTGGGAACCTCTGAACTGATAAATTAATGTTTAAAAAGGTCCCAGAATAATGATATCCCTGGGACACCTAACAGAAGAAACACAAACCTCCCCGGAAGGCCCTTCCCATAACTCAGGCCATAGGGATTCTCATAAATAGTGCTACCCAGAAGATGAACTCACAATATAAAACTAATGGTCAAAACTTTAAATTATAAAACAGTCCAAAAATATTATCATTCAAGCATGTTTACATAATCGAAGACATTAAAGACGGAATCAAAACTAAGGGGGAAAACGTAGGATTTAAAAGAACTGTTATTTTCTTCAAGGATCAAATAACTTCTAGAAATGAAACATGGAATTGATAAGGTTTGGCCATGTCCTCACCCAAATCTCATCTTGAGTTGTAGTTTCCATATTCCCCACATTTGTGGGAGGTACCTGGTGGGAGGTTATTGAATCCTGGGGGTGGTTACCCTTATGCTGTTCTCATGTTAGTGAGTTCTCACAAGACCTGATACTTTTATAAGGGGCATTTCCCCCTTTGCTCAGCACGTCTCTCTCCTGCTGCCATGTGAAGAAGGATGTGTTTGCTTCCCCTTCCACCATGGTTGGAAGTTTCCTGAGGCCTTCCCCAGCCATGTGGAAATGTGGGTAAATTAAACTTCTTTGCTTTGTAAACTACCCTGTCTCGAGTATTTATTCATAACAGCGTGAGAATGGAATAATACAGGAATCACTAAAATTAAAATCTCAGTAGACTAGTTAAACAGGATGTTAAATGCAGAAAAAGAGAAAATGTGTAAATTTGAAGAAAAGACTGATAAAATTACATGGAACACAGCACAGAAAAATAAAAAATGGAAAATAGGAAAGTTAAGAGCCATAGAGGATAAAGTACATTTTTTAAAATAACATATTCCCAATGAAAACCCCAGAGATGATGGGGTAGAAGGATCTGAAACATGATGGCTGATAGCATCCAAAACTGATGAAAACCATAGATGTGAGCATCGAAAAATATGCCAGGTCCCATTCAGAATACATAAATCCAAGCCCAAAAAATAGCAAAGCAAAATTGCAAAATCACCAAATACAAAGAAAAAATGTAGAAAGCAACAAGAGGAAAAAGACACGTTATGTTATCTGTACCTAAAATAGAACAGCAATTCAATCCACAGCTGACTTTTTCACAGTACCAAGATGAAGGAATAAAACACAAGAAATAAAAACAAAAGAAATTATTAAGACTGTGAATAAACCTAAACAAGTTTTTACTGGGTAAAAATAATAGCTGTAATTACCAATGTGAAAAGTATAAAAACAATGTAGAAACTAAAATACTGGATAAAAATAGAATGTGGATAACTACAGTTAAAGCATTCTCAGTTTTTTGCCTACAGTAAATCTACATGGAGAAATGGATTAAGACTGCCTAGGCTGAGCACGGTGGCTCATGCCTATAATTCCAGCACTTTGGGAGGCTGAGGTGGGTGGATGGCCTGAGGTCAAGAGTTCGAGACCAGCCTGGCCAACATGGTGAAACCCCATCTCTACTGAAAATACAAAAATTAGCTGGACATGGTGGCAAGCGCCTATAATCCCAGCTACTCAGGAGGCTAAGGCAGAAGAATTGCTTGAATCCGGGAGGCAGAGGTTGCAGTGAGCCGAGATCGTGCCACTGCACTCCAGCCTGTGTGACAGAGCGAGACTCTGTCTCAAAAAAAAAATAACTGTTCAACATATACATATTAAAACCATAGGGTTTAACACACCTAGGCCTAGTATTGTGAAAGTTCCAAACACTGAATATAAAATATAGACACATTCAGATACACACACACATGCACACACATATTTCTACATGGTCATGACGAAAGAACAATAATCAGATAGCGATATCAACTTTCATCAACACAGTGGATATTAGAATGCAATCTAATATTGCCTTCGATGTGTTGACAGAAAAATGTTTTATTTGTTTGTTTGTTTGTCTTTTGTGTTTTTTTGTTTTTTTTGATATGAAGTCTCACTCTGTCGGCAGGCTGGAGTGCAGTGGTGCGATCTCAGCTCACTGCAACCTCTGCCTCCCAGGTTCAAGTGATTCCCCTGCCTCAGCCTCTCAAGTAGCTGGGACTATGGGCGCACACCACCACGCTCAGCTAATTTTTTGTGTCTTAGTAGAGACAAGGTTCCACCATGTTGACCAGGATAGTCTCGATCTCCTGACCTCATGATCCGCCTGCCTCAGCCCCCCAAAGTGCTGGGATTGCTGGAATTACAGGCATGAGCCACCACGCCCAGCCAAGAAAAATGTTTTTAAACAAAATATGATATTCCAAGCCAAAATATCAAAAAACATGTGAAAACATAATAGATATTTTGGGGCATTAAAGGACTCATAAAGTTGTGTCTCAAGTACAGTTTGTTAAAGCTTACTTGAAAATGTAATCCAGGCCAGGCACGCGGCTGTCCCCTGTAATCCTAGCACTTTGGGAGGCTCTGGCAGATCACCTGAGTTCAGAAGTTCGCGACCAGCCTGGCCAACAGGGTGAAACCCCGTCTTTCCTAAAACTACAGAAATTAGCCGAGTGTAGTGGCGGGTACCTGTAATCCCAGCTACTTGGGAGGCTGAGGCGGAAGAATCACTTGAACCCAGGAGGTGGAGGTTGCAGTGAGCCGAGATCACACCACTGTACTCTAGCCTGGGCAACAAAAGTGAAACTCCATGTCAAATAAAATAAATAAAAATGGAAGATATACCAAAAAAAAAGAATGAAATTGTATTTGAAACATTAGATCGAGTATAGGAGAAAAAAAATGAAGGCAAGTAATTGAAAATCATCTGCGTAGAAAACCAGAGAGCACTGAATCTGAATTTGACCAGATGGGTTGAATAATATGGAAATAAGTACGCACGGGGAAAAAAGGTATCTGTCAACTTGCCGGGCTGATAAGAGTTTGGAAAAAGATCTGGAGTAGCATTAAACCGGAGAATTCATTTGAACCCAACACTCAAAACATTCTCCACACTATGACATTAAGATTGTAAAATTGAATATTTACTGGTGAAACTGCAGTCTCACAGTGAGCCTTCGTTCTGAAGTGAACAAAATTTACATGATAATTATGAATTAATGGCAGAAAATGCTACAACAAGCAGAGATATAGCAGATGAAAGAAGAGAATTAAATGAATTAGAAGTGATAGAGGGAAGGATGGTGTTCTGATATCCTCTCATTGTCAACCAGAGTTGATGCACGATGAGTAAAGGAATAAAGGTTTATGATCATTGCTGTCATATGCAAAGATGATTGTTGTGGATTTATAGAATTACTATATGACTGAAGAAGTGAGTGTTTGGGACTTCTCTGTTGTACCAAGACAACTAAAGGCCTTGTCTAAAATTTGTAAATGAATAAATAGCAAAAGCCATATTATTTTGATATACTGCAGGATTCAGAATTTGGGAGCACAAAACAGACATTAAAAGTAGAAATCTCGGTCGAGCACAGTGGCTCATGCCTGTAATCCTAGCACTTTGGGAGGCTGAGGTGAGCGGATCACAAGATCAAGAGATTGAGACCATCCTGGCCAACATGGTGAAACCCCATCCCTACTAAAAATACAAAAATTAGCTGGGCATGGTGATGCACACCTGTAGTCCCAGCTACTTGGGAGACTGAGGCAGGAGAATCGCTTGAACCCGGGTGGCAGAGGTTGCAGTGAGCCGAGATTGCCTCCAGCCTCTCTCTCCCTCCAGAGAGAGACTCTGTCAAAAAGAAAGAGAGAAAGAAAGACAGAAAGAGAGGGAGGAAGGAAGGAAGGGAGGGAGGGGAGGGGGGAGGGAGAGGGAGGGTGGGGGGGGAGGGAGGGAGGGAGGAAAAAAGGTGAAGAAGAAAAGGAGAGAGACAGACAGACAGACAAACTCCAGAAGGACTGGTAAGAAGCTGGTAACAGTGGTTGCCGCAGGAGGAAAGATGAGTGGCCACAGCCCAGAGAAGGGGTCAAACACTTTTCACTGCATGCCTTTCAGTACCTGTAAATTTTGAGCAATGTGTGTATATTATCTATTTCTAAAAATATCTCTTTTAATAAAGAAAGGGGAAAATGGAGACCTCCACTTCCTGCAACATAACAGTCTAAATACCCTGAAATCCTTCTGCCTACAAATACCTGGCAATGCCAAACAGAATATGACAACAACTTCTAGCCATAGTGAGAGTTTTTAACATACTATCTCCTAGTATTGGTTCAATCAAGCAACCCAAACATACGCAAGGTGGTAAAAGCTTTGAACAATACAGTCTAAAAGCTTGACCTAGTAGATTACAGTAGATTATAAATATTAGAGTAGATTATAAATATTATAGTAGACAAAGTTAGGCACTCAACAATTAGTGCATTCACATTATTTGTAAACACTATAGAGCATTTGCCAAAATCGACCAGGTCATATGCATGAAAACATATGAAACTACACAGAAGGCATCAACAAAACCTAAAAACCCCCCCAAAAACTCAACATCACATCGCCATATTCTCTGCAAAATTTGAAATCAACTTTAAAGAGAACAATAACCAAAAAACTTAACATGTTTAGAAATTTTAAAATACTCTACATATATATGCATAAAAAATACATATCAAAGAAGTGGCTGAAATGAAAATCAGAAAATGTTTAGACCTGAGATACAAATGAAAAGTCTGTGTAAAATGGCTAGGATGGGCTGGGCACGGTGGCTCACGCCTGTAATCCCAACACTTTGGGAGGCTGAGTGAGGCAGATCACCTAAGGTCAGGAGTTTGAGACCAGCCTGGCCAACATGGTGAAACCCCGTCTCTACTAAAAATACAAAAATTAGCCTGGCATGGTGGCACGTGCCTGTAGTCCCAGCTACTCAGGAGGCTGAGGCACGAGAATCGCTTGAACTCAGAAGGTGGAGGTTGTAGTGAGACGAAATTGTGCCACTGCACTCCAGCCTGGGTAAGAGAACAAGACTCTGTCTCAAAAAATAATAATAAATAAAAACAAAATAAAATGGCTAGGATGAAGCTATACAGCAGGACTTAGAGGAATTGTTTCTTGTTATACTCATCCTGCTGTTGCTTGCTTTCTTTGTTCAGTATTTTGTTTTACACAAGGGATTGTATTGACACATGAAGATTTAATTCACCCATTTAACTATGATGTGGAAACAAGGGCACAGGTGTCCTGCCTGATGCCAAGGAAATTCTTTCCATGTTTCCATAACAAGTATAGTATTTGCTAGAAGTTTTTGGTAGATATTTTTTGTTACGTTAAGGAAGTTCCCTTTAATTCCCAGCTGGCTGAGAATTTTTATCAGGAATGGATTTGAAATGTAACAATCCACTAAGAGATCTGTTGAGTGGGTTATATTTTCCCTCTTCATCCATTTACATGTTAAAATTGCATTAAATGTATTCATTGATTTTCCGATGTTGAGCTATTCTTTCATTACAAAAATAAACCCAATTTAGATTTTAGAATTTAAAAAGACATTACAAATTTTTTTATTAGCAAATAGGAAAACTTGGGCATTTTGACTGTGATTTATTTGTTTTTATCTTATTTTATTTTTTTTGAGACAGAGTCTTGCTCTGTCGCCAGGCTGGAGTGCAGTGGCGTGATCTCTGCTCTCTGCAACCTCCACCTCCCGGGTTCAAGCGATTTTCGTGCCTCAGCCTCAGGAGTAGCTGGGACTACAGGCGCCTGCCACCACGCCCAGCTAATTTTTTGTATTTTCAGTAGAGACAGAGTTTCACTGTGTTAGCCAGGATGGCCTCGATCTTCTGTCCTCGTGATCCATCCACCTTGGCCTCCGAAAGTGCTGGGATTACAGGCATGAGCCACCGCTCCCACCCTATTTATTTATTTTTGATAAGCTGATTGAGAAATTCCTGTAGAGAGCCGCCTGACACGGTGCACTGCTGACCACTCATCACGGGATCAGCCCGAGGCCGCGCTGCCTTCCTGTTGCCAGACTTCTCACTATGTGTGACATCAGACAACCGGAGATCAAGCAGGCCCCTGGGGCACTGCTGTACAAGTCACCCAAGCCTCAAACTCCTCCTGTACCCGCCCGGAGAGTCCAATGCAGGAAGTAACCTTCTGTCAGCATCCTCTTTATTCGTTAGGAAGCACACTTCACCTTTTTAAAAACAGCTGAAATGACAGCTGACTCCTTACCTTTCCAAAAACTTAGCCCCAGGGAAAAGCAGAGTTGATGTGACTAAATGCTCTAAATTTGGAAATTTTTAGGCTTAACATTTTTCAGCTAAATTGAAGATACCTAAACTATATATAACTATGTATAATATAAATGAATATAGAAATATATTTGGTGGTTTTTAGAAAGATTAGCAAGAATCAAAGATCAACTGAGTATGAAGATTTTATGTTAACATGCATTTTTTTCTTTAAGAGTTCCTTTTCTTGTTAACAAGTTTTTAAATCAAAAAACAAATACATGCACATGTTTAAAAAGCCAAACAATGGCAAATTATAAAAATAAAGAATAAGCTCTCTCCCATCCCATTCCCCCAATTTCCAAGGTTTTGGGAAATGAGAAGAGACTTGGAAATCACCTTTTCCAGTTTCTCTCCATCTTTCCAGAAATCAACAATCCATATAAAATAGATAGGTGGGCCGGACACGGTGGCTCACGCCTGTAATCCCAACACTTTGGGAGGCCGAGGTGGGCGGATCACAAAGTCAGGAGTTCGAGACCACCCTAGCCAATATGGTTAAACCCTGTCTCTAGTAAAAATACAAAAATAGCCAGGCATGGTGGCGCACACCTGTAGTTCGAGCTACTTGGGAGGCTGAGGCAGAAGAATTGCTTGAACCTGGGAGGCAGAGGTTGCAGTGAGCTGAGATCACACCACTGCACTCCAGTCTGGGCAACAGAGCGAGACTCTGCCTCAAATAAATAAATAATAAAATAGGTCAATTTATTTACCAGATCAACTATTTTCAGATAGATCTACAGCTAGATCAGTAGTTTTATCTTTTCACGCTAATCAGTTCTGTGTGAGTTGGAATTTAAGTGTATTTATTAATTTAATTTTTGTAGAGATGAGGTCTCACTATGTTGCACGGGCTGGTCTCCAACTCCTGGACTCAAGTGGTCCTCCCACTCAGCCTCCCACAGTGCTGGGATTATAGAGGTGAAGAAACATTGTACCCAACTTTAATTTAAGTTTAAATGTAAGCGTGTACAATGACAGTCTAATATTTCCTCTGACATCTCCTGTAACTTGTAGAGGCCATAGCAAAAGCCGAAAGTTGCATCTACAGAATAATTTTTCTCAACATTAAAAATTATTTGTGATCCAGCATTTGCCAAGAGAGGCTGATATCACTTTCAATGATATCAATTAAAAATGAAGCTGCTAAAAGTATAAAAATATTGATGACCTAGTGAATGAATTTGTAGAAAAGTGAGCCAGAAAATCTAATGATCAATCAAATACCACATTAACAAATTATTATTTATTAAGTTACTTTTTTTTTTTTTTTTTTTTAGACAGAGCCTCACTCTGTCACCCAGGCTGGAGTGCAGTGGCATGATCTTGGCTCACTGCAACCTCTGCCTCCCCGGTTCAAGTGATTCTCGTGCCTCGGCCTCTAGGTAACTGGAATTACAGGGGCGTGCCACCACGCCCAGCTAATTTTTGTAGTTTTAGTAGAGACGGGATTTCACTATGTTGGCCAGGCTGGTCTCGAACTCCTGGCCTCAAGTGATCTGCCCACCTCGGCCTCCCAAAGTGCTGGGATTACAGGCATGAGCTACTGTACCCAGCCATTACATAAAATTACGACATGAAAATGTTAAATTTTTTGCAACGTGTAAGTTAAGTGTGATGCTCACGTACCATTCTTTTCCCTATTACATTTTATTTAGGAATAAAATATTTTTAAAGAAAAACTTTACGTTTGAGTGTCTTTAATAGCAGTTTCTCCTGTTTTTTGGACAAGAAACCCTACATTTCTGTTTTGCACTGAGGTCCGCAAGTTAGGTCACTGGCTCTGATGGGAAACTCGGCAGTGCAGTGAAGACTCACGCACCCAGGAGTAGGAAAGTTCTTGGGAGTTCCACCTGTGTTCCCCGGAACATGGAGGGGTGAGGAAATGGCAGTGTGGGGAGGACTTCTCCACCCATGGCAAGGCGAGGGTCTGAGAGCTTCGGGAGTCATAGAGGCTGGGGGAGTTAGCAACGCTGGAGCCGTCCTGAATGGCCTTACTTGCCACCTGCCTGGGCCACAGAAGAAAGGGGTTGTGTGGGTGGGGCACTGGGGGAAGGAGCTGAGCACAAGAAGTCTGCTGAACCGCACTTCCTCACTCCTATCAGAAACTAGGCAGCACAGGCTGGGCGCGGTGGCTCAGGCCTGTCATCCCAGCACATTGGGAGGCCCAAGCGGGTGGATTGCTTGAGGTCAGGAGTTCAAGACCAGCCCGGCCAACATGGTGAAACCTCGTTTCTACTAAAAATACAAAAAATTAGCCAGGCATGGTGGCGGGTGCCTATAATCCCAGCTACTTGGGAGGCTGAGGCAGGAGAATGGCTTGAACCCGGAAGGCAGAGGTTGCAGTGAGCTGAGATCGTGCCACTGCTCTCCAGCCTGGGCAACAAAGCAAGACTCTGTCTAAAAGAAAGAAAGAAAGACAGACACTAGGCCATTCAGAGGGTCTCACAGGAGCCCTCTGTACAACCACAAGTGGGGCCTCTGAGACAGCCAGGCATTTGCAGACATTTGGAGAACTCCCCTAATAGAAAAGCATTAGGGCAAGAAAGCACTACAGGGACATCGCTGGCGAAGACTTCCCCCGTCTCCCTGTAATCCCCTCTCATGGCCCCAACCCAGGCAGAGAGGGAGACGGAATAGAAAGGAGGAGGAGGGGAAAGAATAGAGGGGCTTAGCAGTTTTGAATTGGCAGCGAGAGTGACGTTTTGGTGTTATACATGGCTGGACGGTTCTGCTCTCTGAAAAGTTAGGGTTTCTGTCCATACCACACATCAAGGTCTATGTCTGGGGGAGGAGGAGATTATGGTTACAGACAAGCAAGCTGCCTTCTGCTTGTCCCTCTACTGAATTCACAAAAGCGACCAGTTACCAGTGCATATTAATATACACATTTTAAATAAAAATGACAGCATACCGTAGAACTTGAGCCACCTTACTTTTTCCCATCTTAGAGACAGTTCTATTTCAGTACCAATAGAGCTGCTTTGTTCTTTTTAATGACTGCATAGTATTGCATCCACAAGTGTGTTGCAGTTAATGCAACCACCCTGTCCCCTACTGATGGACATTTAGTCGTCTTTCAGTCTCCTGCTGTAGGTGTATTACTTTTCAAATCGGGGGAAAAAAAGCATTGACTTTTTAAATTGACACATCACTAGAAGAAAAAAAGGAGTTAGATTTTTTATTCATTTATGCAAAACAATAAGGCTAATTTGTACATTGAACTCTTCATTGTTTCTGAGTTTTCCCCTCCCATGTTGTGGTAACGTAGAATTTGATGGTCAAAAAGGCCACACTTTTGGAGGAAACGAGATTTGGTCATGGCAGTCACCTCTCTATTACTTATTAGCTTGGCAATCTTTCATACGTTATTTTGGTTTTCTGAGCCTCCTTTTCTTTGTCTATGAAACGGAGCTGATAATTCCTGCCTGGAAATGTTGAGATAAGAATAATCTTTGGAAAATATAGAGCACACAGTGCATGCTCCACAAAGGCACATGTTTTTATTGTTGTTTTTGTTTGTACGTGGATGTGTCTGTATAAAAGCAACAAATTACTAACCTTTGGTTTGTTTTTCCATCACCCCTTCCTCTTGGTCACCTTTGGCAAACTTGAGGAATGCAAATGTGTTCTAATACTAAGCTAAGTAAAGGATATTGAAGAGAAAATTAGTGTTTAAAGAGAATGTAGTTCAAAGACAAAGAAAAATATTCCTCTCCACTAATATCAATCTTTGGTTCTCAATGTGCTTCAGCAATCCCTGGGTTTACCCAAGACTCTCTTGGGGTATCAGTGAAGTCAAAACTATTTGCAAAATAATCTAAGATGGGCCGGGCACAGTGGCTCACACCTGTAATCCCAGCACTTTGGGAGGCCAAGGTGGGTGGATCATGCAGTCAGGAGTTTGACACCAGTCTGACCAACATGGTGAAACCCTGCCTCTACTAAAAATACAAAAATTAGCTGGGTGCGATGGCATGCTCCTGTAATCCCAGCTATTAGGAGGCTGACGCAGGAAAATCACTTGAACCCCGGGAGGTGGAGGTTGCAGTGAGCCGAGATTATGCAACTGCACTCCAACCTGAGTGACAGAGTGAGAGTCCCTCTCAAAAAAAAAAAAAAAAGAAAGAAATCCAAGATGTTATTCGCCTTTTTTACTCGCATTCTCTTGCAAGTGCACAGAGGGGTTTTTCAAAGGCTACATAATATTGTGATATCATGACACATTGAATACAAAAGCAGATATAAGAATTCAGCTGTCTTCTATTATACCAGATATTAAAGAGATATGCAAAAATAAAAAACAATGCCTCTGTTCTCCCTGTTCTTTTGTATGCTTGGGGGAATAAAAAATAATATTAATGTTAACATGTGATGGGTTTATTATTACTTTAGTGTATTAATAAATATTTTAAATTCTCAGTTTTAATTTCTATTTCACTAGGTAATGATAGATATAATCATACAAACAAAAGTTCTTTGGGGTCCTTAATACTTTTTTTTTTTTTTTGAGACGGAGTCTCGCTTTGTCGCCCAGGCTGGAGTGCAGTGACACCATCTCGGCTCACTGCAAGCTCCGCCTCCTGAGTTCATGCCATTCTCCTGCCTCAGCCTCCGAGTAGCTGGGACTACAGGCACGCACCACCACGCCCGGCTAATTTTTTGTAATTTTAGTAGAGACGGGGTTTCACCGTGTTAGCCAGGATGGTCTCGATCTCCTGACCTCGTGATCCGCCTGCCTCGGCCTCCCAAAGTGCTGGGATTATAGGCGTGAGCCACCGCGCCCAGCTGGGGTCCTTAATACTTTTTTTAAGAGTGTAAACAGCATCCAAAAGCTTGAGAGCCACTAATACAGTTAACTGGCATTTGTCAATAATGCTAGTTAAATCAGGACAACATCCTTACTCAAGAGAGTAAAAAAAAAAAAAAAAAAGGACATTCATGATGGAAACTTTTGTATGATATTTAAGCAACTGATTCTGTAAGCCAGTCAGCCAACAAACATTTCATGAGCACCTATACATGGGGGCATTGCTCTAGGTGCTGGGAGAAGATACATGGGACCCCATCCTCATGGAACTTACCTTTTAGATGGAGGAGTCAGATAGTAAACATGTAAACCAAGAAATCACAAGATAATTTCAGTTTTGATAACTGTTTTGGGGGAAATACACAGGCTAATGTGATTAAAAAAATTCCTGGGGGTAGAAGAAATGGAGCTACGTGGTTGTGGGAAATTTTACACTTCAAAAGGACTTAAGAATCTATACTACGTTCATGGAAGAACAGGAGAAAAAAAACCGGCCTACCTTGAAAACAGACAATGCATAAAATGGTGCAAAATGAGTGATTCCTGTGTTGGTGTGGGATAAATCTCTTTTTTTAAAAAAATGACTCTCTCGACATTCCCTGGGAGTCACTGAAGCAGGACTCTTTCAATTGTTCAGGAGAAAGAGATCCCAACAGGAATGCCAGCGGAAGTGGGTGTTGATGTTCCCTGGGATGAAAGTCAGAGGCATATGGAGCATTCCAGAGTATGAGGTCAGACAAGGGTCACCTACAGATAAAGGCTGACTTAAACCCGCATCTGTGGAACGGATCCCTGGAGAGGAAGTAGAGAGAGAAGAGCTGAGAACCTAGGAATGGGCCACTTTAAATATTTTGAGATATGTCTTCTCTGCTTGATGTTTTTCCTAACAGCTTGTAAATAGTCTCTGGAACTGACCTTTCATGAAAAATTAGAAACCCACCAAAGGACATTTCTAACCTCAGAGAAATAACAAAAAGTCCAATCTGCACCCTCTTTAGATATTCAGCAGTGAAAACATTCGGTCATGTTTTTGGAAAGCAAGCCAGCTTTTTATTCCTTGTGCGTATTTGCAATCAATAAGGAAAATAGGAGATCATGGACATAATAGGTACCAAAATAAACTGGTGCATTCAGCTTTAGCCAGTGAGTATTTGCCAGTTCACATTTCCATTTATAACAGAGGTTCTCACTCATCAGCAATGTGTGGTTTAGAGCTGCTGCAGCCGACTCAGCTCACAAGCTAGCCTCTTTTCTGATAGTGTTCCTAAAATTAAATGAATATTCAAAACGTCAAACCAGGACATTTCATTCCAGTTCTTCACCAACTGACACATTTTCCATTACAGCCTGCCTCCTCTCACAGCTTCAACTACTACATCTTCCCCCAATTACTCCCGGATCTCTCTGTCAATCCCACATATCTACCCTTAGCCCCAGATACAGATATCAAATACCTCCTAGACATGCCCTCTTTGATGTCACACAGGATTTTCCTTAGAGCCAAAGGGACCAAAGTTTCTGGTCCTCAGTGTTTATTTTTCTATATCATCTGCATGATTGGCCCCACTCTCCATCCTAACAAGGACCTCCATCACAGCCTGGGTGACATGGCAAAACATCATCTCTCTAAAAAAAAAAAAAAAGTGTGTGTGTGTGTGTGTGTGTACATAAAAATTAGTTGGGCATGGCAGTATGTGCCTGTGGTCCCAGCTACCTGTGGAGGCTGAGGTGGGAGAATCAGTTGAGCCTGGGAAGTCAACATTGCGGTGAGCCATGATGGCACCACTGCACTCCAGCCTGGGTGACACAGCAAGATCGTGTCTCCAAAAAACAAACAAACAAAGAAAAACAAAACAACAACAACAACAACAACAAACCCTGCATAGTAGAGATCCCTGGTGGCAGCTAAGCAGCTAAGTTTGGAAGCAATCATATCCCAGTGTACCTAAAGAGCTGGTGGTATATCAAGAGGTTTTAGCTAGGAGAATGAAAGATAAGATTGGAAAGAACAGGCCAGGAAGGAAAGCCTGGAATCTGCTTCAGATATCGAGTTCTTGACACGGCCCCATGAACTCTCATTTGAGTTTCATGAAGAGAGAGCTCTGGGTTGAAACTTATTGTCCAGGTGTCAAGAGTGGGACCCAGAATGAGCACAGGGGTCTTGAGAATACAGTAGGGCTTTGACTCATTGAGAATGCTGGGGCATCGAGCACTAGTTAGATGTCCCAAGGGTTTGCAGTTTGCAGGCATCTCATAAAACTTTAGTGTTCATGACACCCACAGGATGGCTATAATAATTTGGAAAACAAAAACAGAAAATAATAAGTGTTGGCAACGACATGGAGAAATTGGAGTCCCTGTATGCTGCTACAGGAATGTAAAATGGTTCAGCTGCTATGAAAAACATTTTTGTATTTCCTCAAAAAGTTAAACATAGAATTACCAGGTGACCCAGCAATTCCACTCCTAGGAGTTCAGAGCATTCTCAAGAGAATTGAAAACAGGTACCAAATAAGTACGTGTACACCCATGTTCATAATATTCACAACAGCCAGAAGATGGGAACAACCCAAATGTCCCTCAGCTGATAAATGAATAAAATTGTGATATGCATACTCAAAGGAATACTATTCAGCCATAAGAAGAAATGAAATACTGACACATGCTACAACATGGATGAACCTTGAAAACATTCTGCTAAGTGAAAGCCAGACACAAAAGGCCACATATTGTGTAATTCCATTTATATGAAATATTCAGAATAGATAAATCCATAGAAACAGAAAGCTGACTGGTGGTTGCCAAGGGCTTGGGGAGGAGGGATGAGTAGTACCTGCTTAAGGGGTACAGGGTTTTCTTTCGGAGTGATAGAAATGTTTTGGAACTAGATAACAGAGGTGGATGCACAACATTGTGAACGCACTAGATGTCACTGCATTGTTCACTTAAAAATGGTTAATTTTATGTGAATTTCACTTCAATAAAAAATTACTCAGTATAATTCTCCACATTAACATAGGAGAAAACATGGTTGGGCACGGGGGCTCACGATTGTAATCCCAGCACTTTGGGAGGCCAAGGAGGGCGGATCCTTTGAGGCCAGGAGGTCGAGACCAGCCTGGTCAACATGGCAAAACCCCGTCTCTACTAAAAATACAAAAATGAACCGGGTGTGGTGGCAGACGTCTGTAGTCCCAGCTGCTCGGGAGGCAGAAGAACAAGAATCGCTTGAACCTGGGAGGCAGAGGTTGCAGTGAGCCGTGATCGCACCACTGCACTCCAGCCTGGGTGACAGAGTGAGACTCTGTCTCAAAAAAAAAAAAAAAAAGAGAGAGAGAGTGAGAAAACATAAATAATCATTTCAATACAAGCAGAAAGGGTGTATACTGGGGGAAAAAACACTTCGGTGTTGTTACAGTGAACTCCAGCAGGTGGCAGCAATGAGGCATCCATCACAAGGGCCTTCCTCAGCAGAAACAAACATCCCTATGCGCAACGCCTAAAAGGGCAGGTCCCTGCAGGTGCGTGGTGTTTCCAGGGATTCCCAGTAATTAATAGGAAGGGCTTTGGAGGGAGCTGAATGTTCTATAAAAGGTAGAAGAAGCCGATGAAATTTGGGTAACTGATAACACAGGCCCATTTGCACGCAGAAGCCAGTAAGGTCAGAGGAAACCCAAGTTACACTGACAACCAATCTCCATGCTGACCTGCCTCTCCCTGTTCCCTCATCTAATAGGCCACTGAGTCCTATACATTCTACCTCCACCCGCAGCAAGCACCTAAGTTCCAGTGTCTGACTTGGACTGACACACCAGCCTGTCACCTGGTCTCTGCCCCATCACCCACCCATCTCCAATATCCTCTACTGCTGCTGTAGGGAGCTTTCTAAGATGCAATCTGCTTTTGTGAATCACCATTGCCTATACACTCACTACAGCTCAAGAAAGCTGAGACAGGCCGGGCGCGGTGGCTCGCGCCTGTAATCCCAGCACTTTGACAGGTCCAGGCGGGTGGATCATCTGAGGTCAGGAGTTCGAGATCAGCCTGGCCAACATGGTGAAACCCCGTCTCTATAAATAAGTAAATAAATAAATAAATAAATAAATAAATAAGCTGGGCGTGGTCGCACACGCCTGTAACCCCAACTACTCTGGAGATTGAGGCAAGAGAATTGCTTGAACCCCAGAGGCAAAGGTTGCAGTGAGCTAAGGTCGCACAACTACTCTCCAGCCTGGGCAACAGAGTGAGACTCCATCTAAAAAAATAATAATAACAATAGAAAGCAGAGACAATGTCCTTTGTTTTGCCCAGAACCAATCTGGTCTGTCTTCAGTCATCCGTGCATTGCCTGAGAAACTCCAAGGAGGCTCCTGGCAGGAGGGAAGAGTATTAAACCCTCACCAAGCCAAGAGGTCCCATAGTACAAATGTTCAGCCAAAAATGTTAGCAGCAGAAGGGACCAGAGAGACAAGGAGCAACTTATAAAAATAAGCTGGCCAGGCACAGTGGCTCACACCTGTAATCCCAGCACTCTGGGAAGCCGAGGTGGGCAGATCACGAGGTCAAGAGATCGAGACCATCCTAGCTAACACAGTGAAACCCCGTCTCTACTAAAAATACAAAAAAAAATTAGCCAGGCGTGGTGGCGGTCGCCTGTAGTCCCAGCTACTCGGGAGGCTAAGGCAGGAGAATGACATGAACCCGGGAGGTGGAGCTTGCAGTGAGCTGAGATCGCACCACTGCACTCCAGCCTGGGCGACAGAGTGAGACTCCGTCTAAAAAAAAAAAAGAAAAAACCACACTTCCTCACCCTTTTCATTCTTAAAATGCTGTTCTCAATTGGTACACAAGACAGATTTGGGGGAGATGCAATGTCTTATCTTTAGACTCAGAATTTCATAATAGGAAATAATCATTTTGTCCAGCTGTTCTTACAACTTATTCTATGAAATGCTGGGCTCTGATAACAGGTAAAGTACAAGAGGAATGAATCTTGTCAATGTCACTTTTTTTTTTTTCTTTTTCTTTTTGAGACGGAGTCTCGCTTTGTCACCCAGGCAGGAGTGCAGTGTGCAGTGACGTGATCTTGGCTCACTGCAACCTCCACCTCCCGGGTTCAAGCGATTCTCCTGCCTCAGCCTCCTGAGTAGCTGGGATTACAGGCGCACGCCGCCACACCTAGCTAATCACCTTGTGATCCATCCGCCTCGGCAATGTCAGTTTTATTAACTTCCTGCAGCAAGAGGGTGTGCACATCAAGTGAACCATGAGGCATCTCAGTAAGAGGCCGTGGGAAAGGGATGTTTTGCCGGGTTTGTGTTAAGTGATGCTAGGGAGGGAAAGGTAGAAGAAACAGGAATCAGGTCAGGAACGCGTGTGTCATGAGGCAGGGTGGTTTCCTCATTGGGTATCTCAGAAATTTTTGTTCAGCAAGTGGAGAGATCGAGTGGGTCTGGGAGAGGCTTTGATAAGAAAGGATTAGACATGCCAGTGTCAGTAATTTTGCAGCTATGGTGTGGCCTTGGGTTAAACACGGTTTTTGCCTGGCCTTGTGCTGGCCTTGTTTATGGCTGTCGGGAATGTTCCAGTCTGCTTATCCGAGCTGATTTCCATTTCCTCCGGTTCCCACATGTAGTGGGTGTTCCTGGAAGACAGGGATCTATCTTTAAATAAGCTTGGAAAGTACTTGGGAAACAATGTTCAATAAACATAATGCTGGGCTTTCTGGAGACTCGAACGTGCTAAAGCGAAATCTCCCAAGACACCTTCAATTTATTTTCAGCACAGTTGCCTGTGTCGAATTCCAATGTAAGTCAGAACTTCCAGCGATTTCTCAGGTCACTCTGACCTTTTTACCTGTAGTTCTCCCCACTCTTCTTCCCTACTCCAGTGGCCCTGCCTCCTCGTTGCTCTTTGAGCCTTTTCCCCCATAACTGCATAATCTGCTCCCTTTTCTTCCAGACGTCTTGCTCAAATGGGAATTTTCAGTGGGGCCTTCCCTTCCCACCCTATGCAAAATCTCCCCTCCCCACACTCCACACTCCCAAACACGCTTTCACTGCTGTGCGTTTCTTCTTAGCACTTATCACCATCTAGGAACTATACATCTCATTTTTCTTGTTGATGGTCTCTCTGCCCTGGTGGGCAGGGGTTTTTATTTATTTCGGACAGTGTCATATCCCTAGAACCTGGGGCCATGGCTGGTACACAACAGGCACGTGATAAAAAATTGATCAGATGAATGAATGATTATACAAACTCCTTCCAAACTTCTTCTTCTTCAGAGGGAGTGGTGAGGGAGGCTTCTGTGTTTTCCATTTATAGACAGTAAACAGGTTTTGGAAGAATACACAAGGCAGCCTCAGAGACTTACCTTTTGGGGCTTTCGGACCGGCTACCCATATCTTATCACTCAAGCCAGTTTTTCCTGAGGTGTCCACCCAACCATCCTAGAACTAAATCACGCAGACCACTAGATGGCACTGTTCACCAAGAATCTCGGGATTCTTAGCCACGCCCCTCTCACCTCCACCCCAAAGCCTTTGAATCCACCTTCTTCCCAGGGTTGACTGATTCTAAAAAATGGTTACCACTCCCTACACCACCGCTAGACTAGAAAGAAACCTAAAGTAGTACAGCACTTCCCAACAAGCCATGCCCAGCCAGGAGCACAGGCTAACTCTCTGGGAGCAAAGGTCGTTTTTGAGTTGTTCTAGACGTACCCTTGGTAAATGTAGGCAAAGTGTTCGTGCCCTTTGAAGAGCTGCAGGACTCCACACTCTCCCCCGTGTACTTAGCCTGTGACCCTCTTGGCATAATTCGGCCTCTATCTCTTCACCCCTTTCTCCTCTGTCCCTTCGTAGGATGAAGCACAGGTTAAGATGCCAATTCTATTTCCAGCCTTGAGCCAAAGGAGTCCGAGAGACAGCGTGGACTGGCAACCCGGGCACCCAGTGGAAGGGACAGAATACAACCACACCTGCATCAAAAACTGTGCTCGGGCTTTTGGCAACTTACTCAACAGGCTCCACTTCGGCATATGCAGCTGCCTGATGGGGATAAACATTTCTAGACCAGATAGGTGTGGTTAGTGTTAAATGAGAAGATGGATGACGCTCCAAACCAAGCTTTATAGAAAGCTTGGTTTTCTATTTTCAGATATCGCCTATAATTATACTCTAAAATTTAAGGCAGGGTGATCGGCTGACCTGCTGAACCCGTCTCTGTATTCTCGACCAATCTGAAGATGCCTCAGTGAACAAACACACCCTGATTGAACCTCTCTGCACTGGCATGAGTAATAGACTCTCAGCTCAAAGGACATTAGCAAAAGCACTCATAGAGAGCAACTGTCTTCGTGATCATCAGCCAATCAGCAAGCATTTATTGAGAACCTGTGATTCACCCTGCTGTTTCAGGAAGGTTATTCTGGAGGCAAACATAAGATGGGTGAGGGGAGAGAATGAAGATTAAGACATCAGTTCACTCTTTCATGAAATGACATTTTTCCTGACTCTTGGGAAGGAATATGTAAGTCAAGGAATATTCGAAGTGTTGTTAGTTTTTGCTCCCTGTCTCTCCCCTTTCCATCAATAAATCCAGAAATAATGGTTCCATTTGGGGGACAAGGGCACATGATAGGGGTCCTTCATTCCCTGCAGCCATGCTATCTCACACGAACTGTCTATAATTAGAAACAAAAACCCAGTTGCACCTGCTGCTCAGCCAGATCTCTGGCTGGGGCTTCCTGCTTGCCAATCAGATCCATCATCTCCTTTCCCAGAAATCACCCCACAGCCCAACCCCTCCTCTTCTACCCTGGCACCATAGGGCTGACTCCTTGAACTTCCTCCACGTACTGACACATCGCCCTTCCCTCCCTCTCCCTCTTGGCTCCATTGTCCCAAGGCCCTTCCTACTTTACCCTTTCTCAAAGGGCCACATAACTGGCCCATTAGGGTTCAACTCGTTCTCAGTTCATGTTCTGAGTATTGCCCCATAGCAGAAAAGAAAAAGGAGATTATTTCCTGTAACTTGGTTTTATAAAAATAGAATGGACTTTATAAAAAGAAGAACAGAACAGGAGCAGTGTTTGTTCACCTAGTAGTTACTCTAATTATAGATGGTTGGGTGCCATGAGTGACCATATGGGGTGACAGGAGTGTTGCATCAGACAGGACATCTCATTTCCACCTTCCCCTGTGAATGCCCTGTGCATGCCCTAATCAGCATTTTAAAATTACAACCTGACTGTTACACAAATAAGAAGTCTCTCCATTAGATGAATCGTGGCCTGCAATTTTGTGTTACCAAACATGTTTTTAATTCCCAGAGCCCAGCTTTATTCTCCCAGATTTTGCTGACTGGTAAGTAACTTACGAGTAAGTTTTCCTAGAAATAATGGAGGTGTTTTTGTTTGTTTGTTTTGTTTTTCAGGGAAAAGATAGACATTTAGGAATTTTAGTCGAAAGAGAAAAAGCCAAAATCTTATTCCCATTGGAACAAAGCATTGTTTGCCGCCCCACCTACCCCATTACCTTTTGCTGATGTTATTTAGTAGTGAAATTGCTGTTGCAAGAACTTGTAAGAATTAGGATGCTCGTGAGCCCAACATTTAAATCAAGAATGTCCTCTCCCACAGAACCCAGAACTAGAATGTTAAAAAAAAAAAAAAAAAAAAAAAAACCAGTCTGACATTAAATGGATTCAGCACCTCTTAAGTTATTTATAACCTTGTCCTTGGCTTTTTATATGAATGGACTTCTGGGAAATTTTTTGAGGGTGGAGCTCTTCAAAGTGGCTGCTTACACCTCTAACAAAAATCACAAACCAGCCCTCCGCAAACCACATCCAGCTAGCTGATGTATTCAGTTTGGCTCACAAGGTACTTTTTGAAAATAAGAATTCGTTTTCATCAGTTTTTAAATTTACCTACAAATGCAGGTTTTTACTAAAATAGGCATAGATTTATATAAAAATATAGACTTACGTATTGTCTTGGGAAAAATGAAGTCAGATGAGGCAGCCCTGGGACGTTATTTCCACATGGCTGGTGGCATAATGGACCATTAGCCTGGAGAGAAACATATAAGGGGGATCGTTCACAGGAAGGTTGAGGCTGGGAAGGTGACCATTTTTCTCCCATGGCCACATCTCTACATCCAAACCTTAATTCCAATAAGCATGCAGTTCTGCTGCTAGTGAAAAGTGTCTGAAATGAAATAAATCTTCCTCATTACTTGACTGAAGATCTAGTTTCTAAAAGCAAATCAACAGGCTTCCCCTTCCCAACCATGAAACCAGCTTTGACTCTTCCCTCTTCTTCCCTGCCCCTCCCCCTTCCCCATTAGTTGCCATGCCTGTCATTTAGTCCCTCAAGAGTCTACTGAGAATAAAGTAGCCACCAGCTACATGAACACTTGACATGTGGCTCATGTGAACTGAGATATGCTGTAAGTAAAAAACACACACCAGATTTTCAATATTTAGTTCTAAAAACATTAAAATCTGAGGCCAGGCATGGTGGCTCACACCTGTAATCCCAGCACTTTGGGAGGCCGAGGCGGGTGGATCACAAGGTCAGGAGTTTGAGATCAGCCTGGCCAATATGGTGAAATCTCATCTGTACTAAAAATACAAAAATTAGCTAGGCATGGTGGTGGGCACCTGTAGTCCCAGCTGCTCAGGAGACTAAGGCAGGAGAATGGCTTGAACCTACCTGTAGCCTGTAGTCTCAGCTGCTCAGGAGGCTGAGGCAGGAGAATCGCTTGAACCCGGGAGGCAGAGGTTGCAGTGAGCCTGGTGACAGAGCGAGACTCTGTCTCAAAAAAAAAAAAAAAGAAAAAAAGAAAGAAAGAAAGAAAATTAAAACCTGAATTAACTGATCAGTAACTTTATATTGATTATCTTTATATTGCAATGATATTCTGGATATATTAGATTAAATAAATGATATTATTCAAATTAATTTGCCTATTTCTTTTTACCTTCTTAAATGTATCTTCTAGAAAATTGAAATTTACATGTGGAGTTCACATTTGGGGCTCATTTTATCTATCGGTCAGCATTGCCTGAAAACAACTCCATGATTTGGTCTAATTTTCTGGCCTTGTTTTCATCACTTTAGCCTAGTCTCTCCTGTCCCTTTACTTCCAGAATTTCACATTAGTCCCCTAAAGACTTCTAGGTCTTTTCCCACTTCTAATTTGTTCTGCACACCCTGGCCAACTTTATCTGACAAAGACACTGCTTTTATCACGAAACACTCCTGCTCAAAAACTAACACCAGCTCCCACATCTACCCCATAAAGTCCAGACTCTTAATAACAAACTGATAATAACAGCTTACACTTTAAAAACTTTATGGTACACTTCATGTAACTCTCCAAACAATTTAGCACCTAGCATGCCAGATTCTAGGTTTTCTAACCAGGACAGAAATGACTGCAGCATTTGACAGAGCTGGAAGGTGGGGGGGAAGCAGCTTTGACCTGAGAGGTTACAAAAATGGCACGAAGTATCTAAACAGCAGTTCCATTCACTTCTGAGAGTTTATACAACACCTCACAATCAGCCAAAGAGCAATAACATCTCTGAGTCTATGAGCTGAACTATTTTTTACATCAGTGGAGAGAAAAAAAATAAAGTTGAGAAAAGAAACTGTTACATTTGCATCTCAGAAAACACAAACCGGAAATCCAACCAGAAAGGTTTAGGTGAAACAATGCCCTTTGCTCATCTATTCTAGGTCCAAGATTAAAAATATACATATATATATATATGGCTTTGTCATAAACTAGGTATTAAAAGTGGGAAATGGGAAAAATCGCAATTACTTTTGCACCAACCTAATAAATTTGAATTATGCTGATTTGAGACACTGTCATATAACAATAATTAAAATATCATCTCAAAATTTGAAAACGATGAATTAAAAATCCATCAGCAATTATACAATCCAAAGCTGGCAGAGCGCCTGATTCATAAACCGTATTGACAATAATTCCACATGGAAATATGTACAGTACTTAGCTTGAAAAAAGAGATCCTTTGTCAAGGTTTATCTCGAATTATGTGAGTTTTGAATTGTGCTACGTCTTCCAGACTTTACCCCTTTCATAAACTACACTGCCCTACACACTCTTTCATTTCCTTTTCAGCTACGGATCGGATAGGTCTTGCCAAATAACTGTTCAGCAGTTATTTAGTGCACAGGTCTTGAAAGCAAATACACATTCTACCATTTATTGTTACTTTAGACAAATTGTGTAGCTTTGGAGCTTCAGTTGCCTCTTCTGTATATTGAGCACAATCATATTTTCCACACAAGTTTTATAAGAATTCAACAAGATGACATACATAGTATGGCGCTTGGCAAGTAGTGAGGTTCTCAACCGCTCGGCAATGGATAAGATAACTTAACTTGCTATCTCTCTGGCTGAGGCAGCCCCATTTCAGGAGCTTCTCTCAATGCAGCTTGAGGACTCTACAAAAGGGTGGGGCTTTGGAGTCTAACCCTCTCTGCTAAACTCTGTAAGTTTAACAGGCAGAGTTACACATGTCAAGGGGTCTGGGCGGGGTGGGAACTAGCGCGTCCTCCTGCCCTGCTTGCGGCGGCCCGGACGCAGTTGCCGGACTGAAACCAGCAGGTCTGGCTCCAGCCGCATTCATTCTTCCCTCTCCCTCCCAGCTGGGCGGCTCCGGCAATGAAAACACCACCACGTGGGCCTGCTGCCTTTGCGTCACGCGCCTTTGTCCAATGGAAAGCCGCGTTACGAAGCCAGGGGCGGGTCGCCAGGGTGGATCCGCCCACAGCCGTCACGGATTGGCCAAGGAGGCAGTGTCCGCCCGCCGTGGCTTGGGCTCGTGGCCAATGGTGACCGGAGGCAGAGGGCCCGCCCTGTCAGGTGCTCTGGTCCTCGGGACCCGCTCGAGAGGCAAGGAGGGGCGGAGCGAGGCCGGGGACGGGGCGGGGACGGGGCGGGGTGGGGGCGGGGACGGGGCGGGGACGGGGCGGGGTAGGGGCGGGACAGGACCGGCGACCCGGCCCGTGGAGCCGGCGCGGGCGGGCTGCTGAGGTGGCTGTCGCCGGCTCCGAGCTGCGGCTTCCCGGGCCGAGCCCCCGATGGAGGCCGAGGCCGCGGACGCTCCCCCGGGTGGGGTCGAGTCGGCGCTCAGCTGCTTCTCTTTCAACCAGGACTGCACGTAAGTCGCGACGCGGCCCCTGCCAGGGAGGTGGGGGACAGAGTGTCAGGACCCAGGGGTGTCGTCCTGAGCGCAACTTGTGGCCTGCGCCTCGAGGCAGCCTCGGCGGGAGGGCCGGTGGCTGCTTCGGACGCGCTGGGATCTTGTTATCCCCTTACGCCTGCAGTGGGGTTTGCCCCACCCCACCCCACTCCCAGTGTCCTCCGAGAGCCAGAAGGTTGGGCCAGGGGTGAAAGCAGGGAGTTCGCAAAGGGAGTGGTGGGGCAGCGGGGGCCACGAAATATGGGGGGAGCAGGGCGGTGGGAAAGCCAGTGACCAAAGTGGGTGTCTGGGGAAGAGAGACGGTGGCCAAACAAAAAGATGAGAAAGGAGAGGAAGTTGCAAGTTGATCCAGGACTCTGTAGTTGGGGCCCAGGAAGATGAGAGTACTGGAAAAACTTTCCCATTTGTCCTTGAGCATCTCAACGTGGCATCTGGGCAGGGCCTCAAGCGAAGAGGCAGCCTATCCCTGCGGCCAGGCCAGCCCCTGCCCCATCCCCAGCGCAGGGCATCGTGCCTGCCCGCTCTGGATGGAAGAAACCTTTGGATTTCTTTGGCTGTTTTCACATCGCCCACCCAGCCAGGCAGGATCTCCTTCTCGGAGTCCAAGACTCTTTTCCCGGGCGCAGACTGCTTTCTCTCCAGGAAACAGGAGCTCCACCCTGTTGTTTTTGAGTGGATGTTTAATGTTTTACTTTGATGTTCACATTTGGGCTTTGGGAGGGAGCTGGGACTTGAAGTGTGTTTCAGGCATCTGCAGGATTCTGTGACTTAGAGGCAAACGCGTGTTTCTTTCCCTATTTTCATGGAAGCCAGCCCTGGGGACCATATGGAATCATCTTTTTGGAATGTGCACCCAGAGCATCAGGCGGGGATGACCGATTCCCAGTTTCCCACTTCCTGCTGTACCAGTTTCTGTGCCTTGGCTGCTGGTGACTGAGCTATGCTAATATTGATCCTTCAGTAGTGTAATTAAGGCCATTATGTACCATTAGCCACCCTGGCTTCCATTCCCTTTGTGTTTCTGTTTAAAAACACCCGGTGCTGAACAATATGCCTTTGTTTGAAAAAACCATATGTGTAATCATGTAATCGAGTAGCTCTACAGCTTGGTTATTTGAGTGACTTTCAAGTTTTTCTTGACCACAATCCGCAATAAGAAATACATATTGCAACATCACCCAATACCCATAACACATACACTATTCACAAAATATCATGTGCAAATTTTCTATGTCGTTTTTTTCTAAGCTGCTTGTGACTCACTGAATTGCGTTTTAGGATCCACTCATGAGTTGAGACCTGCCATTTATAAAAGTGCTGGTATAGATAAAATCCTGATGTTTTGTAAGAAACATTTTGCAAGAGGGCATGGCTGTTGAAATGCCTGGGTGATGTTTTCCTTCCCAATTGAACACAAGTTAAGAAGGGGGGTTAGTTTGCTTATAAGTAGTAAATGTTCTAAATTCTGCTTTGTAACATTATTAGATTTGAAAAAAAAAAAGTGTTAATTTATATTCTAGTCATTAAATAATGCAAAGTCCCAGCTTTCTACAGCAATTGAATGTTATTATCAAAACTGTAGGGTGCTTTGAAAGTTAATTTCCTTACTCCCTACTGTTAGTTTTATTTTCTTGGATGGAGGCTTTGCTGGGCAGCTTTGCCTTGCCTATAAATAAAAGTTCTTGTCACAGTCAGTTGCTTTGAGCCACAGAGGGTATGACATTGGATTTTAAAATAAGTCAATTCACCTGAATATATTTAGGTGTATTGCCATGTCTTTTTCTATAAATGCAGGCTGAATTTGGGATCCAGTATTTCCAAAGAAGGTAGGTGAAAACAGCAAACCCTTACCAGTCCCCTATGCTTATACTTTGTGCTTGGTACCATGCTATACACTTTGGGTACTTTTTTTTTTTTTTTTTTTTTTTTTGACAGAGTCTTGCTTTGTCACCCAGGCTGGAGTGCAGTGGTTGTGATCTTGGCTCAGTGCTGCCTCTGCCTCCCAGGGTTCAAGCGATTCTTCCGTCTCAGCCTCCCGAGTAGCTAGGATTACAAACGTGTACCACCACGCCCAGCTAATTTTTTGGTTTTTTAGTAGAGATGGAATTTTGCCCTATTGCCCAGGTTGGTCTCGAACTCCTGACCTCAAGTGATCCACCCACCTCAGCCTCCCAAAATGCTGGGATTACAGGTGTGACCCACTGTGCCCAGCCTACTTTGGGTACATTTTACATTTGATTAGTGATAAATATTGTCCCCAGCTCTGTTTCCATGAGTGGTGATTAGAATTTTGTTTCTACAGAAAGACTTTATGGACAAAATAAGGTCTAAGTCTAAATTTCTTGATTCAGAGTCTTTCGTGGCCATTGATCAATCATCTAAAATATCACATAAAACATCACTCTGTGATTTTCTCATATGTAGAATTCTTCTGGTCCAGGAGCAGGGCTTATGTTTGAAAATTACTTTAAATTGCTGCCACTTTGCATTACGGTTATAAAACTCTAGTTACAGTATTTCTTTCCTTACTTGCAAACTTTACAAACCTCAATTTGCAGCCAAACACATCTATATTTATGTGAAAAAGTTTATGTGAAGAAAGTTTAAAAACAATAATCACTACAAAATACTTTTTGAAGTTTTAAGATGCTCCGGGCTTACTTTTCCAGTTGCTGTTTGGCATCATGAATACCTCAATCTGGGAACTAAATGCCAGTTCTAAGTGCACAGCTGCAAATGTCTAACCCACCAGTTTAGCTACTTAGCAGGCTGGAGGTCTGCGAGCCGTCACCAGCTACCTTGTGGATTAAAAGTTTACTGTAGTTGCCCTATCCCTGTGTCCCAGGGATGAACAAGTGTTTGGGTAGGGAAAAAAAAATTCCAGGGAAAATCATGTGATCTTCTCTTTTTTAGGCTAGTGAAACAAGAGCCTTGGCCATCCAGGCTTGTAGTAGTAAGTTGCTTATTTTAGTATATGCTTCCCTGTAATGAGTGAATCTCACTTTGGCTTTCAGAGAAGCACACTGCTGTGAGTGTGCTCCAGGTCAGATTCTGTTCATCACTTAGGTGCGGAGGGCGCAGCTGGAAAGAGCTGGGTGGGGATTCCCAGCTGCTGAACAAAGTTGACTTTGATGTTTACTTTCAACACAAGGCCAAGAAAATCTGGATTCATGTCCTATCTTTATCTCCTCATTGAAAAATGAAAAATTAAGAAAACCAGATTTTTTAAAAAGGTACTTTGTCCCAGATAAATGTTTAGTTTTTATTTTGTTTGTTGGTTGGTTGTGATGATTGCTTTGTAGGACATCGTAGAAAGCAGAGTTCTCCAACTTTGGCTGCTTATTAGAGTACTTGAACTTAAAAGAAAATCCAATTAAACTTCCCAGCTGAGTTTAATGTACATCCAAGTGTGAGAGCTACTAGTATCAAGTATTGGGACATTTTTCTGGAAACTGATGAAAGGAAGAATCTATTAAATTTTACCTACTAATGACCCACTATGCCTACTGTGAAAGTGTTTCTTAGGCCAGGCGCCGTGGCTCACGCCTATAATCCCAGCACTTTGGGAGGCCGAGGCAGGCGGATTACTTGAGGCCAGGAGTTTGAGATCAGCCTAGTCAACATGGTGAAACTCTGTCTCTACTAAAAATACAAAAATTAGCCAGGCGTGGTGGTGCATGCCTGTGATCCTCACTGCTTGGGAGGCTAAGGCAGAAGAATTGCTTGAACCCAGGAGGCAGAGGTTGTAGTGAGCCGTGATGGTGCCACTGCACTCTAGCCCGGGTGACAGAGCGAGACTCCATCTCAAAAAAAGAAAGAAAGAGAGAAAGCGAGAAAGAGAGAGAGAAAAAGGAAGGAAGGAAGGGAGGAAGGAAGGAAGGAGGGAAGGAAGGAAGGAAGGAAGGAAGGAAGGAAGGAAGGAAGGAAGGAAGAAGGGAGGGAAGGAAGGAAGGAGTATTCTTATAAGCAACAAACAAAGTTATGAAGGAAAGAAAAAATGATTTATCTGGTAAAGTGCCTCTCAGACAACAAGAAGACCCCTTCGTTGTGTTGGAGGTAGAGCTTTGAGCTATTATGAATATTCTTAAACATTCCAGTTTTCCTATTATCTGCCCAATTGAAAAAATATGTCTGGTAGCTTTGACATTTTGTTGGATGACAGAACTTATGCCGTTTCATGTCCCTTGACCATTTTACTTTTTTTTTTTAAGTTGCCTTTGACTTTTTTTTCTTTTCTTTTACTCTTCCTGCCTGTCAAGGCATGCTCACCCTTTAGGAAGTTATCAAGGATCTAAGCTCCTGCAGATGCTTGTTTACCTGTACCCCTGAGGCTAGGGGGCAAAAGGTATCTATTTTCAGACAGATCTGTTGTTAGAATACCTGTCGTCATTCCCATGCTGTCATTATCCTCCACAGGTCCCTAGCAATTGGAACTAAAGCCGGGTATAAGCTGTTTTCTCTGAGTTCTGTGGAGCAGCTGGATCAAGTCCACGGAAGCAGTAAGTGTGTGTGAGAGACCCCAGGGATCTGCAGGAGAACCAGAGCCTCTTTCTGGGCTTTATTCTGAGGTGCTACCAAGCAGCCTATTTTTCCCTTCCTTAACCGTCAAACTTAGGGAAGTCAAGATTTTTCAGATTTAAATATAAATCATTGCCACCACTTGCTTTAAAACCACAGGCACTTAGTAAGATCTGGCAACAGTTTAAGTAACATTTTCTTTTTATATGAATAAATTATTTGTGTGAAATCATATTACTGAGACTTTTTCACATGCTTATATGCACAGTCATTAATTTTTTTTATCGTTGTCAAACCTAAAGAACACTTGTGACATTTTCTTTTCTTTCTTTTTTTTTTTTTTTTTTTTTTTGAGACGGAGTCTTGCTCTGTCACCTGGCTGGAGTGCAGTGGCACGATCTTGGCTCACTGCAACCTCCACCTCCTGGGTTCAAGTGATTCTCTTGCCTCAGCCTCCCAAGTAGCTGAGATTACAGGCACATGCCACCAAACCCAGCTAATTTGTATATTTTTAGTAGAGATGGAGTTTTACCATGTTGGCCAGGCTCATTTCCAACTCCTGACCTCGAGTGACCTGCCCACTTTGGCCTCCCAAAGTCCTGGGATTACAGGCATGAGCCGCCTCACCCAGCCACTTGTGACTTATTTTTGCCGTTATATTGGCACCATAAGATACTGATAACATTCATTCAGCTATGGAAGTATCTGTTTGAAGAAGGCAACAGTATCCTGTTTACATAGCCCATGTCAATGATGTTGAAGCACATCCAGTGAACACTGTAAATAATTCACTAGAAATGTCACTTCCTTATTTTCTCAGGCTGATAGTTTATGCCATCATAATAGCAAACAATATACAATCTTTCAGTTTCCTGGAAAGAAAGTGGTTCAGTAAATAATATTTTGGACTCCTACTTTATTTGTAAGATGTTATTTTTATTATACCATTCTTGTGAATTTTTTGCTCTATGTCTGTCCCGCATCGTTCCCTGTGGGCCTTGTCCAAGTGAAAGAAAGGTACACATATGAAAAGAACGTGCTCAGAAAGACACCAAAGCCGTAACCTTTGTGCTCAGGAGGGTCATTAACTAACTTCCTGAGTACAGAAGTACGTTCCTCATCATAATACTAATGTCCAGTTTATTTTCAGCAGGAAAGAGATCCAGGGAGCACAGCAAGGTAGGGGGTGGGGGGAGTACAGATTGAACTCTGTTACTGTCCCCTCCCATGTCGGCACCCCTCTAGCAGGACAAGGAGAATTCTGAAGCAGAGGTTCCCAACTAAGAAGTCACACCTTTGAAATCTCTCAGGGAAAGGGTAGATGAAAATTATTCAAACATTCCAAACATGTTTGACAGAGCAAATGGTGGAGCCCTAGGGTCTGGAGGGAGATTCTTCCACTCAGACAGCATCAGAGACAGCTGTCTGCCTTTGCTCTGACTTTGCAGTCTAGTCACTAGTGTCTTCTTTTTCTTTTCTTGAGACGGAATCTTGCTTGTCGCCCAGGCTGGAGTGCAGTGGCATGATCTCGGCTCACTGCAACCTCTTCCTCCCGGGTTCAGGTGACTCTCATGCCTCAGCCTCCCGAGTAGCTGGGATTACAAGTGTGCACCACCACACCTGGCTAATTTTTAAACTATTTTTAGTAGAGATGGGGTTTCGCCATGTTGGCCAGGCTGGACTTGAACTCCTGGCCTCAAGTGATTCTCCTGCCTCAGCCTCCCAAAGTGCTGGGATTATAGGCGTGAGCCACCAGGCCAGGCCACTAGTGTTTTCTTCACTTTAGATATTTGGAAAGGACTCTGAAAGTGCTCCCTGGGAGAGGGTAAGAAGTCACCTGGCAGGGTGGGGGGCATGGCGGATCACTGTCAATGCAAGCTCAGAGAGGGCGCCTGGCTGGCAAGACCTGGAGAACCTTTGGAACCTGGCCTGCACCGGGCCCAGTGTCATGGAGGCTGGAATCCTTCTTGAAAGTGATCCATCCATGTAACCTCCTGGCCACTTTTCCTCCCAGATGAAATCCCGGACGTCTACATCGTGGAGCGCCTCTTCTCCAGCAGCCTGGTGGTGGTAGTCAGTCACACAAAACCACGGCAAATGAACGTGTATCACTTCAAGAAAGGCACAGAGATCTGTAATTACAGCTACTCCAGCAACATCTTGTCCATAAGGCTGAACCGGCAGGTGAGTGGGGGAAATCCCTCAGGGTTTCAAAGCTTCTGCTAACGGGAACCAGAGAAAAAAGATGGACATCTTTCAAGATCAATGTCTTTAAAACAAGCTTCCAATTCTAATGAGAATTTTAACACTCAGGCCCCGTGTCCTGGGGGTATTGTAAACAGAGTCTACTCCAGGTGCTGCTTATAACCTTGTCTTCCCTGGACCTCTGGCTTATGTTTCCAGAACGTTGGTCCCTGACTCGTAGGCTGCACCCTCTCCTTAGGGTGCAGGTTGGGCACCGCAGGGATGGGTCAGAGCTCTGGGTTGAACAGTCCCATGAGCCACCGCAAGGGCATCTTAAATCAGAGGAGCGACTCTTCTGGTTTTGCCCCAGATAGTGGCATTCACTGCAGATGGTGGGGCAATACCACCAAGCAGGAGACGCCTGAGAGTGAAGTCGGGGCTCCCTGGGTCAGGAAAACCGCCCTTCTCCCACCTCGTCCTCAGCTCTCCTGGAAGGCCCACTATTCTGCCTTGGGTTCTCGTTTTTCTTTTTCCCAGCTAACCCTTGAAGACTTATTCTGTTTTGTAGCATTTTCCTTGTTGAAGGATTATTCTGATCTCAAATAGGCCATACATTCTCTTTTAAAATATAAATTCTTATTCAGTAAGTATTGGGGGTGTTAGCAGATTTCCTTTTGAGTTGCTGGGTTTTCGTTTTGGGTTGTTGTTTTTGTTTTTGAGACAGGGTCTTGCTCTGTTACCCAGGCTGGAATGCAGTAGCACGATCGTGGCTCACTGCAGCCTCCATCTCCCAGGCTCAAGCAATCCTCCCACCTCAACCTCCTGAGTAGCTGGGACTACAGGTGGGCACCACCACGCCTAGCTAATTTTTTTTTTGTATTTTTTTATAGCGACAGTGTGTATTCATCTGTTCTCACATTGCTATAAAGAACTACCTGAGACTGGGTAATTTATAAAGAAAAGAGGTTTAATTGGCTCTAGGTTCTGTAGGCGGTACAGGAAGCATGGCGGCATCTGCTTCTGGGGAGGGCTCAGGGAGCTTTGACTCACGGCGGAAGGCAAAGCGGGAGCAGGCGTCTTACGTGGCAGGAGCAGGACCAAGAGATGGGTGGGGGGTGCTACCCACTTTTAAACAACCAGGTCTTGTGAGAACTCACTCACTCTACAGTACCAAGGGGGGTGATGGTGCTAAACCATTCATAAGAACTCTGCCCCACCTCCTCCAACACTGAAGATTACAATTCGACATGAGATTTGGGGAGGGACATCGATCCGAACCATGTTACAGTGTTTCCCCATGTTGCCCAGTCTGGTCTCAAACTCCTGGGCTCGAGGATCCTCCTTGGCCTCCCAGAGTGCTGGAATTACAGGCATGAACCACCACACCTGATCAAATTACTGTGAGGACAGGGACTGTCTTGGTGTGTTCACTATTATAAGACCTGGTAGAAAAGACAGTAGATACGTGCTCATAAATATCTATTTCCTGACTGACTGTTAAATAAGTAAATAAACAAAGAGATTCTTTGTGTGACCATGCAGATTTATCTATGCGATTAAGTATTCCCAGAGTGGTTGCTGCATTCATTGAGGACAATGTTTTCTTCTGTCTTTGTATCTGAACCCTTACGTACTAATTATTTTTTTAACAAATGAGACAAATAAATGCTCTTTAAATTTATGAGAAGGAAGGGATTGTTTCTTTGAGTTGAGCAGCTCTTTCCAATGAAAATCCACGTAAGTCCATCTAAAGCAGTGCAGTGAAAAATAGCTGGAGAAAGAGAAGTGAGGCCTTTTAAGTAGGGAGTAGCAGGAGTAAGAAAGAAAAGAAACCCGCGTTCTTGGCAAGGAGGGAAGGGCAGTTTGAGAGTTTTCTACTTGAAGGCTTTTAGATAAAATTCTTGACTCAAGTGTTTTCTTTGAAATCTGTTGGTAGCAGATTAAGTTCCGCTGCTAAACTTTTTATCCTTGCATATAATAGTAATCCGTATACAAGGTTAAATGTCTGTTTTTGGTACCTGATGATCTTTTTAAGATTGTTTAGGCAAATGATCTATAAAGACCGGAGCCCTCAAATCACATCTATTGTATTTGCTTATATGATTTCTCTCTTTCTGTCTGGTATATTCAGTAGCAAATGGGACAAGGAAGGCCTATTTGAGTGTCCAAGTCTGTTAACCTTTAGGTGCCAGCCTCCCCTTAATATAATACTCATTAACTGTGAGGTTCTCCTCCCCCACCTTCTAAAGAACGCTGATGCACCAGCAACTGTCAGCAATTCATGGCAAAGCCATGAACCAAGATCTAACAGTTCTCGGAACCAAGATCTAACATCAGAACCAAGATGAACATCAGTTCATCAGAACCAAGATCTAACAGTTCTCCCTTCCTTTAGCATTTCTTCTCCGACAAGAATGACTTGAAGCAGGTCTGGGAAGTATTGGGGGTTTGCTTTTCTGAAAACTTTCAAGTTTGGGACTTAACTTTTGGCTTAAGCAACTCAGCTGCTGCAGTCTCTCTTGCCAGGTAGGGATTCTGCGGTGTCCGGCAGGACTGCCCACTCTGGGGAAATGATAAAGGCCCAAGGGCAGTGTGTCTTGCTCTGTAACACTCAGTCTGCTACTTCCTCAGGCCTTTAGACAGCACAGTTTCTTTAAAAAAAAAACAGGAAAAAATTGAAGATTTGTATAAGGAGTTATAAGGATCCAAAATCCCCCTTTTATCTTTTTTTTTTTTTTTTTTTTTTTTTTTGAGATGGAGTCTCACTCTGTTGCCCAGGCTGGAGTGCAGTCTCAGCTTACTGCAACCTCCACCTCCTGCCTCAGCCTCCCAAGTAGCTGGGACTACAGGCACCCACCACCACGCCCGGCTACTTTTTTTGTATTTTTAGTAGAGATGGGGTTTCACCATGTTAGCCAGGCTGGTCTCGATCTCCTGACCTCATGATCCACCCACCTCAGCCTCCCAACGTGTGGGGATTACAGGCGTGAGCCACCACGCCCAGCCCCAAATCCCTTTTTTCTAAGTATATAGAAAGGAAAGGGCCAAGTGTGGTCCCAGCATTTCAGGAGGCTGAGGCAGGAGGATTGCTTGAGCCCAGGAGTTTGAGACCAGCTTGGGCAACGTAACGAGACCTAGTCTTTACTAGGTCTTTACTATAAAAATAAATTAGCTGGGCATGGTGGCATGTGCCCGTAGGCCTAGCTACTTGGGAGGCTGAGGCAGGAGGATCGTTTAAGCCCAAGAGTTGAAGGCTGCAGTGAGCTACGATCATGCTGCTGCATTCCAGCCTGGGTGACACAGCAAGACCCTGTCTCTATAAAAAATAAAAACTTAAAAATGTGAAAAAGGAAGAACACTTAGGAATTGTCATACATTTCATTTTTAGTTAATGTTATTTCTCTTGCATTGAACTGAGGAAATATATTTTATGGAATAAAGACAATAAACCAGGTGTATGATGTATTTAGATTTGCACACTTTTACAGTTCTTTTGCAATCTGCTCCCAGGGACCCTTGCTATCCAGATGGAGGCTGATTGGCTTAAATCCTCTGAGGCCAAATCTATGGTGTTCTAGGGCAGATGCTATAAATATTTGGTAATTGATAAAAGGACTTATTACTTATAAAACCTAGAAAAGTAGATGAAAGTCAAAGCAACAGACAAGGAGCCGAGTTGAAGGCAAGGCCATGGTTCTGGAGGGGCTGAAAACTGATGGTTAAAAAAGCAATTAGCAGCATCGTGCCCACCCCAGAAGCACGCTGTCACACAAACTAAGACACAGCGCATCCTCGTCCCCTCCCAGTGTTTTCCCTCTGTTTCCCTCTGTGTTTAGTCTTATCTGCAGCCAGCATGAGGGTGACCTGAAATTCAGCTGAGTGGGCCGCAGAGCAGATGGTGCCATCAGAGCTCGTGGGAAAAAAATGCAGATCAGATCAGATGGGCTAGATGTAGACGCTGTTCCTATGAGAGGCATATGTCGAGGCCCCCTATCCCGGGGATTGGCTGTTGGGCTGGGAGGGGACACAAGAGGCTATCAGAAACCTCAGAACAGAAGCAAGCATAGAACCACATAGTTCAAACCACGGCATGTGCTGGCAAAAGGCACAGGGAGTGGATAAGTCAGAGAATATTTCACAGAGGAACACTCATATTTATCATCAATTTTGAGACCCTGTTAGAAATTTTTTTAACCCTCAACCTCCAGTCTCAGACCTATGACAGAGCCTTAAGTAAAACTGAGAAAGGGCCGGGCACAGTGGCTCATGCTTATAATCCCAGCACTTTGGGAGGCCGAGACAGGAGAATCTCTTGAGCTCAGGACGGTAGAGACCAGCCTGGACAACATAGTGAAACCCAGGTCTCTACAAAAAATACCAAAAATTTAGCCAGGCATGGTGGCGCACACCTGTAGTCCCAGCTAACCGAGAGGCTGGGGTGGGAAAATGAACTGAGCCCCGGAGGTCGAGGCTACAGTGAGCTATAATCCTGCCACTGCACTGCAGCCTGGGTGACAGAACGAGACCCTGTCTCAAAAAAACAAAAAACAAAAAATTGAGGAAGGTGTTTAACTTTTATTTTTCTGCTTGGTTAACACTGATGACCTTCATCATTCTGAGCCATGGAGAGTCTTCCTGGGGGAACAGCAGGGCAGGCTTTTCCCAGGAGCAGAGCCTGTCTCTTTTGTGTGGTATTTTTTGGTACCTTCCCTTCCAGCTGAGGTTCCCTGGAATAAAAGGAGCTGGCTGAGAGCAGTGGTTCTCGAGCCTCAGTGTGCATCGCAATCACCTGGGTGTTCGTCTAAAAACTTCCCAAACCGGAATCTCCCGGGAGAGCCCAGGGCTTGCTCCTTGGGCAATTCTGGTGCTCATCCAGGTCTGAGAAACACCGGCCTGGGGGAAGCCAAGCCAGGCATGTGCAGGGGTGGTCGGCAGCTGCTCAGATGTTCAAGGAGCTGCCCGACCAGAAATGCCTTCCTGACACCTCCTCACTAGCACCGAAGTCTGCCCTTGTACTGGCTATGCATTATATTCCTTTAAACACTCAACACATCAACCCTGTGGCCTGTTTTCACTTAGCTGAGAGCACAGCCATGGGAAGAGGCTCTGAACCTGACAAGCTTTGATTTGGAGAAGAAGAGAAGGGTCTGACAGCAGTGGGGAGAGCAAGCACCAGAGAGGGGAGCCCAGGGAGGACATTGGGGACGTGGGACACTGGGGTGTTCACACGAGGGCTGAAGCCCTTCTCCTTTCCCTTTGCCAGGGCTGCAGACAGCAACCCAAAAGCAGGCCTAGAGGAGAGTCTGAGTAGGAAGAAGTTAGAACTGGTAATTATTCTTATTCGGAGAGGGGTAAAACCTAAGATTTGGTGATAGACAGAAAGCAAAGAAACCCATTTTTATACAGGAGGGAGACCTGTGCTATAAACACTGAAAGGCAGCCTGTCAGATGGCCGTGGAAACTAGAGAGGACACATGAAATTGCCTTACATGGCATAGGGGGTCTGATCAGAAAGTGTGTAGAAGTCCTGCCGAATGCGGTGGCTAATGCCTGTAATCCCAGCACTTTAGGAGCTCGAGGCAGGCAGATCACCTGAGGTCAGGAGTTCAAGACCAGCCTGACCAACATGGTGAAACCCCATCTCTACTAAAACTACAAAATTAGCCAGGCGTGGTGGTGCATGCCTGTAATCCCAGCTACTCAGGAGGCTGACGCAGGAGAGTTGTTTGAACCCGGGAGGCAGAGGTTGCAGTGAGCTGAGATCGCGCCACTGCACTCCAGTCTGGGTGACAGAGTGAGACTCTGTCTCAAAAAAAAAAAAAAAAAAAAAGTGTTCAGGAATCCCTGTTCTAAGGAAGGGAGGGAGGGAGGGAAGCAGGAAGGAGAGAAAAGTATAAACAATCTTAATTTCTAATAAAATTTGTTAAGATCTTGCATTTTATGCTTCTGTTCAGGTGGATAATTGTGTATGTGTGTACATCCATAAACATAATCTTCAAAATGCATCATCAAAATTCTCCTTTAGGCTTAGCATCAAGTTAGGACTCATATGAAAGATGAATGATTTGGATTTGGTCAGGGCCTTTGTAAGGAACGGTTTGGTAGACTGATAAGTCTGTGTGATTACAGAGGCTGCTGGTTTGCCTAGAAGAGTCCATTTATATTCACAACATTAAAGACATGAAGCTGTTGAAGACCCTCCTGGATATTCCTGCAAACCCAACAGGTGAGCTCCAAAAATGGAACAAACGACCCTCAAATTTCATGTCCAGGTGCTTCTTTCTCAAACTTTATTTTCCTCCAAATTGCAGACCCGAAACAGTGTTTTCGCTTTTTGAGTCTTAGTGAGGTTTATCTCGAAGCTTTGTCTTAATGGTGGCAGATTCAAATTATGTCAGGCTATGTGTTCTGTAAGGGGGCTGTGTGCCCTTCATGACAGTCCAAGAGTAACAACACCCTTTGTCTGGGATCCACATCCACAAATGTGTCAAGGCACGTAAGGTAGACATGTAAAAGATTTCAAGCATCTGATGTTGAAAGGCGTTTACCCCTAATTGTTTTTTGTGGTTCGTTCAGTACAGAGTAGGTGTGATCATTAGAAGCAGGTTTCAACTTGGCGTGTCTGCGTGGCCAGCAAAAAGATAATCTGAACCATAAAGAATGCGTTTTATTATACGGCAAAGAAATCTCTCTACCTTGACGATGTGCTAGGATATTAAATCTTACTGAATTCTCGGGATTTAACACTATTTAATATGTTCCTGGTGTATAAGAAGAGGAATGGTTTGGATGTGTTATATCGAAATAGCAGACGACATTATATGAATTCATCGAGCTAGGAGTAAACAAGAAAGAATTCCTTCGTTGTGTGGTGGGGTGAGGAGTCAGCACACTGGAACAATTTGTACATTTAATGGATTCACATTTGCAGATTATATTTCAGTTTAGTATCATTGAACAACTGCTTCTATTATATTTCAGTTTAGTGTCATTGAACAACTGCTTCCATTTGCTGTTTCTGAGTTATTTGCCTTTCACTGAATTTCAAGATCTATCTGGGTGCCACCCAAGTCACCTAGACTTTTTGACCCTTGGTTCCCTTATGAATAATATGCATCTCCCAGGGTTGGCTGAGAATTAAAGAAGGTAATGTTTGTGAAAGTGACCAGCACAGGAACTGCCATGCATGAAATACTTCCTATGCCTTCTCTTCATTCCAGTTCTATAAATGACCCTTGGCTGTTCATTTCAGTGCTTTCACATTTCTGCCATGGCAAGAGGATATTTTAAAAGAACAAAGCTAGCCAGGTGCTGTGGCTCACGCCTATATAATCGCAGCACATTGGGAGGCCAAGGCAGGTGGATCACCTGAGGTCAGGAGTTCAAGACCAGCATGGCCAACATGGTGAAACCCCATCTCTACTAAAAAAATACAAAAATTAGCTGGGCATGGTGGCGGGCGCCTGTAATCCCAGCTACTTGGGTGACTGAGACAGGAAAATTGCTTGAACCCAGGAGGCGGAGGCTTCAGTGAGCTGAGATCGCACCACTGCACTCTAGCCTGGGCAGTAGAGCAAGACTTTGTCGCAAAAAACAATAAATACATAAATACATAAATAAAAGAACAACGCCATTGAGGCCGTTAAGGAGTTCTGTGAGATAATGACTTTGAAGCATAATTTCTGAAATGGAAGATGGTATGTGAAGAAGCTATGGGTAGTAAGTTTTTCCCTTAGAAATGAGAGGCTGGAATCACCTGGACAAGTATCTATTACAGACATTCTTTGTGCCTGGCACCATGGTAGGCACCATTAGTGCCAGGAGCCCCAAATCTAGTTGTCACGAGTTCCCTTCCACAGTCTGTCTGAGGTGGTCTGAGACAGGTGCGCCAGCAGCCTTTGGCAGGGGTGGAACCATGTTTAACTCTGGGGTGCGGACACAGTTGAAGGGAGCATGTGCTCTTCCGATCGGGAGTGAGAGGCCCCTGAATCTGCACGGAGCTTGAGGCTGGCAGGGCCTGAGCTGGGCCTTCACGGATTTGGGGAGGGACGTCGGGCATGCAGAAAGCTAGAAGCTGCCTGTGGCTCTCAGTTTCTCTGAAGAGAGGAGAGTTGCACACAGTAAATGCCACTTACTCCTCACACCTGTCACACACTTGACCCCCAGAGGACGGGGTTGCTTCAGGACTGGGCACCCTCCCTTATAAACAGATGTTTCTCCCCTTTTTTTTTTTTTTTTTTTGAGACAGAGTCTCACTCTGTTGCCCAGGCTGGAGTGAGGTGGTGCAATCTCAGCTCACTGCAATCTCCACCTCCCAGGTTCAAGCGATTCTCCTGCCTCAGCCTCCTGAGTAGTCGGGTCTACAGGTGCCCACCACCACACCCGGCTAATTTTTTGTATTTTTAGTAGAGATGGGGGGGTTTCTCCATGTTGGCCAGGCTGGTCTTGAACTCCTGTCCTCAAGTGATCCGCCTACCTTAGCCTCCCAAAGTGCTGGAATTACGGGCGTGCACCAGCACGCCCAGCCACCATTACTCTTATTATTTAGCAAAAATAGTTGTTTTTCTGTAATTCAGAAAACTCACTGGTTGCCTTACTTTCTGCAGCTTAAACAGAGAGAAAATCAGGTTTAAAAGTGCAGGGCTATTTGTGTGCCATGTTAGAGACAGTGTATATTGCTTGTAAAGGGAATCACTTTTATCTCAAGAAAAATTAGAAACAACGGCAGAGACTTTCCCTGTCTCAGATAAAAGAATGCCTCCTTATGAAAGGATCCAGGGATAGGTTGAGTATTTCTTCTGAAAGACCAGGAGCAGGTTGACCAAACTGTGTCTTTTTAGACCTCTGATGTTCTTTGGAGACACAGCCCAAGGTGTTTTAAATGCTACCGTTTATAATTATCACCTCAACCTCTCCTGACCTCCCTTTCTACTGCAGTAAAATGGAGATGATCATTTTTAGCCTGCAGAGTTGCTACAGTGAGCATTACCTGAGGTCATGGCCTGGGTGGGCAAAGGTGGGTCCGCCCTGTCCATGCGGGCAGTCAGACTCACTCCCCAGCCAGCTCCGTCCCGTAGGGCAGCCTTGCACAGGTCAGAGCTGTGCTTCGGTGACATGATCAGGTCCTCACTCGGGAACCTTCAGAGGACTCTGTACTGTCAAAATCATGAATATACACTTCCCAGAGGCCAGGAGTCGCCTTCTCTGTTCTCATCCTCTAGTTTATTTTCTGAACGAAGAAATAAGATGGAAACTCTGACTGTTGATTTTATAAATCCTTGCTAGGTACAGAAGGAAGACAGAATCACTTGTCTAATTGTCTTCAGTACACAAATCCTGAATGCATTTTGACTTCATAAACTACAAATAAATTAGCTACGCAGAGTTTGCCTGTTGCCTCACACTTGGTATCTAACGCAGCTGTAAATTTCCTTCTTTCTGTCTGTTTGTGTCATGCCCATTCCTGTTGTGTCAGAGATTGCAGGCTATTTCCTTTAAAGAGCTTGGCCAGACAGGGGCTCCAAGTTAATTTCCTGCTAGCACAGCAGTCTGGTCTGAGCAGTCAAGGGTGGAAATCTCCATGAAAGTCCTGCCAACTGCAGACCTCCCAGTGTGGAGGAGGTGGTCACAGAGCTGACCACCTTTTATGGGATATTGAGGGAGCATTCTATACCACACAGCAATGCAGATCATTGAACAATTCATGGTTTCTTCCCCAGCAAGACCTCTTTCTTGCTTGAAAATGGTAATACAAGTGGTATAAATGCTTCCTTTCTGTAGGAGCATAGGACATTTGCTGTACAAAGAAGATTTCTTTCCTTTCTATTTTTGAAAATTGGAAAGCGTAACCTGAGACGTTAATCAACTCAGAGGGAACTGCATTTTATAAATCACTGTTAACTTACCTAAAGTTTGACATGCAATACTTTAAATACCAAGGTGAGAATCATTTAGAATTATGGGACTTCCTTTTAATTCCATTGATGATGCCATTGGTTCTTGAGTTGAGAGCAGGCATTTCTTTTCCAGCTGTAGAAGAATTACAGCCAAATAATTACAGTGGAATTATAGCTGCCAGTGGCTTGTGAAAATATGTGTCAAGTCTATAACAAGTCCAAAAGCCCCATCAGAACCTCATTCCTAGGTAGAAAAAAGACTGGAAGGAAATGTGCTCAGATGTTCAGAACAGTGAAAAGCCTCTGGGTTTTAGAATTGTGGGTGATTTTTTTTCTCCTTATATTTTCTAGGCTTCGCAAGTGTTCTACACCATGACTTTTATATTATACAATAATATTTTTAAAGCCCATTTCCTTCCTTAAAAAGGCTTTGTGTGACACCTGTAACAGAAAGAGGAGACTGGCAGAATGGCAACAGCCAAGCTAAGGAAAACTCTTCTTGCTTGCCTTGGGTGGTTCCCAAGATAGGAAGATACATTCATGGAGCTGGTTGGATTTTTCTGACACTTGGGCCATAGGGAAGTCACAGCAGGCTTTTCTGGGGACCTTCATTAAGTCTGTAAGGGTAGGAAGGCAGGATTCCTTGTCTAAATTCAGATGACTTGGTACAGGTACAAGCCTGGAGGCAAAACTGTCAAATAAGTGCTATGTGTCAGAGTATGCCTGCCCTCACTCTTATCCTTTGTCCCTTTCTTGTTAGCATCTATGTCATCCGGTTCTATAATAGGTATTACAGAAAGTTCAATGTTAGCTTAGAAAGTTTAAACCTTTCTTCCCTTCTGGGAATATTTATATTTTAGCATAAAACTCTGAAGCATAGCTGTAGGTATGCGTCCAAGGCTTCTGCTCCAAGACCGTTAAGCTCGCTCTGCCATAAAGACATGCCCAATATTTCAGAGGGAAGAAGTAAGAAACGAAGGCTTGGCATGTTGGAGTATTAAATCTGGAAAGACCTCTATGTCGTGGTAGCTTTCATTTCACAGACAGGAAACAGGCCGGAAAGAGCCACAAATAACTCGGCCAGAGTTGCATAGTACATAACAGACCCCAGTCTTGAACCCATGTCCTCAGTCTGTCTCTAACCCAGATAAATATTCCTGAAACACACCTTAAAATAAAATTTGAAAGTCTTTTTTGAGATATAATTCACATCCTATGCAATTCACCCATTTAAAATGCATGGTTAAATAGCTTTTGGTATATTCACGGAATTGTGTAACCATCACCACAATTAATTTTAGAGCATTTTCATTGCCCCAGAAAGAAACCTTGTACCTCTTAGCCATCACTCCCTCTGCCCCCAGCCATAGGCAACCCCTAATCTACTTTCTATCTCTATTAGATTATGGATTTCTCTATTCTGGACATTTTACAGCAGTAGACTCATATAATATCGGTTCCTTTGTGACTGACTTATTTCACGTAGCCTAATGTTTCCAAGGTTCATCTGTGTTGAGGCATGTATCAATACTTTATTTTCCTTGCTGGATAATATTCTATTATAAAAATATGTCACATTTTCTTTATCCATTTATCAGTTGATAACATTTGGGTTATTTCCACTTTTTGACTTATGAATAATGCTGCTATGAACATTAATATACAAATGTTTGTGTTGACATGTCATAATTTCTCTTGTGTATATATGTAGGAGTGGAATTTCTAGGTCATATGAGAACTTTATGTTTAGCTTTTGAAGAACTGCTAAAGGTTCCAGAGCACTGCCCCATTTTACATTCCCACCAGCGGTGCGTCGGGTCCCAGTTTCTCCATATCCTCACCAACATTGTCTTTTTGACTATAGTCATCCTAGTGGTTGTAGAGTGGTATCTCATCGTGTTTTTAACACAGTCTTTAAAAAAACATATGTGCTAGGCTGGGCGCAATGGCTCATGCCTGTAATCCCAGCACTTTGGGAGGCTGAGGCAGATGGATCACCTGAGGTCAGGAGTTTGAGACCAGCCTGGCCAACATGGTGAAACCCCGTCTCTACTAAAAATACAAAAATTAGCTGGGTGTGGTGGCAGGCCCCTGTAATCCCAGCTACTCAGCAGGCTGAGACAGGAGAATCACTTGAACCCAAGAGGCGGAGGTTGCAGTGAGCCGAGATTGCACCACTGCACTGCAGCTTGGGCAACAGAGCAAGACTCTGTCTCAAAAAACAAAACAAAACAAAACATGTGCTGAGAAACCTTCAGCAGTTACATACTGCATTTGGAAGGCCTTAACTCTTTAGTTTAGTACTCTAGTCCTTGTAAGATTTCCACAGTCTGCACATCTTTTCTGCCAGCTGCCTCAGCACACAGGCCAACCAGATCTCCTGACGGCCTTCCCCGCGCAGTTTCACAAGGCTAGAATCCCTTCTGCCTGCCTGGCTGTTCTTGAAATTACATTTGGATGGCAAAGAACTCAGACGGGATGAGGAATTGGGGTTTCCAGAGCAAAACTGGAAAAAAAAAAAAAAAAGAAAGAAAAGAGTTGCCTCTTTTAAGGCTGGGGCCAGAAATGACCTTGTATAGCCAAAGGGGTGGTAGGGCTGCCAGAACGTGCAGTTGAAGGTTTCAGGGCTCGGCCACTTCCTCCCGGAGCTATGCATGGCAAGTGATAAGAAGACAGCCCCGCTGTGGACTCAGCAAAGCCAGAGCAGGAAGTGAGACCTAGGTTCCAACTCAAAATGTTTGCTTTCTTTTTCCTTTGCTCCCCTTCCTCAGCAGATTAGTTAACGTATGTTTCAGCCTGACCTAAAGTTTTTCTTATACTTTTAGAAGAAACCCACTTAATATACTAACTTGTAATAGACGCCAGTCACCTTTTTTACTTTTTTTTTTTTTTTTTTGGTAGAAAGATGTTTCTCTTCCATGATCTCAAAGTTTCTGGTAACACTTTGGTTTCTATGGAATTGCTGGAATTCGCTGCTATCATGTGCACCCCTATTAATCTAAACCATTGTTTTGAAAATCCTTTACTTAAATGTTCCCTCCTTGAATCCCCTTATAAATAAAAACAGCTTATGTTGGTTCGATGGTTTGATGGGCTGTTTACTCTTCTGGAATATTGTTGAAGCATTTTAAATCCAAAATGTCCTCTTTATTTAGTTTGCCTCAATGTCTAGGCGCACCATCTTGACTGCAGACGCAGACCTCAAATGAACTCCTGCCTCCAGAGGTGCCCATTTCCCTTATCAAGGCAGGACATTCGGCTCAGAAATTGCTCAGTTTCTTTTTTTTTTTTTTTTTTTTTTTTTTTTTGAGACAGAGCCTCACTCTGTCACCCAGGCTGGAGTGCAATGGTGCTATCTTGGTTCACTGCAACCTCCACCTCCAGGTTTAAGCAATTCTCCTGCCTCAGCCTCCCGAGTAGCTGGGACTACAGGCACATGCCTCCATGCCTGGCTAATTTTTGTATTTTTAATAGAGACAGGGTTTCACTGTGTTGACCAGCCCGGTCTTGAACTCCTGACCTCAGGTGATCCACCTGCCTCGGCCTCCCAAAGTGCTGGGATTACAGGCGTGAGCCACCATGCCTGGCCTAAAATTTCTCAGTTTCTAAACAGGTTCTTGGCAGCTCCTCTTCTCCAACTTGAAATTACTGGCCAACAGTATATAATCATCTGCAGAAAGAGCAACATACACTGACCTTTCACAATAGGAAGATTTATTTAAGTTTTGACTAAATCTTTTGTAGCCCTAGAGGATAATGGAATTGGAAGAGAAGTAGATGCTGTTTCAGAGTCCTGGGGTAAAATGTAAAAATGAGCAATATATATACATAATATATACATATGTGTGTGTGTATATATATATGTTTGTGTGTGTATATATATGTGTGTGTGTATATATATTTGTGTGTGTGTATATGTGTGTGTGTGTGTGTATGTGTGTGTGTGTGTGTGTGTGTATATATATATATATATATATATATTTTTTTTTTTTTTTTTTTTTAAAGACAGAGTCTCACTCTGTAGCCCAGGCTGGAATTCAATAGCACAATCTCCACTCACTGCAACCTCTGCCTCCCGGGTTCAAGTGATTCTCCTGCCTCAGCCTCCCAAGTAGCTGGGACTATAGGCATGCACCACCATGCCCAGCTACTTTTTGTATTTTTAGTAGAGATGGGGTTTCACCATGTTGGCCATGGAACTCCTGACCTCAAGTGATCTGCCCGCCTCAAAGTGGTGGAATTACAGGCGTGAGCCACTGCACCCGGCAAGTCTCATTGTTTCACTGTAGCAAGGACACAGCCAGTGTTAAATCAGGAGGTCTTCCCCTGTGAATTGGCTTTATTGGAACCCTTTGATCAGAAGAATCATCAGTGGAAAGCAGTTGTCTACAAAGCTATTCCTCCCCTTGCCAGTAGGTGGCACTGTAGCTGTACTGTTTTCACATGCCCTCTCCAGCCGTGCACTCTCTCCCTTGGCCCCAGATTTCTCATGTCCTGTTTCTTCTTTGCCAGGTCTATGTGCTCTCTCTATCAACCATTCCAATTCTTACTTGGCCTATCCTGGAAGCCTGACTTCAGGGGAGATTGTGCTTTATGATGGAAACTCCCTGGTAAGTTGACAGTGACCTGGCTGAGCCAACCCACCTGCCTTGGCTGTGTGGTCATGGAAGGAGATAGATAAGGACACCCTGCCGCGGGGGGCTGGAGGCGGTGGGGGTAGGCAATCCTGGGGGAGTTGTTCAAGAGAAGGTGATGCTATTTCCCCTCGGGCTTGCTGTCAGTCAACATCACCATGAGCCAGCCGGCCAGGCCAAGTCAGACATCTGCAGCATAATGAAAAACCACTTGCCAGCAGGGGGCCAGTTGTCTGCCTGAATGTGTCACGCTGTCCCATGCCACAGCCTGAGACAGTGTGCAGGTGTTTCATATTCCCTGCCCTCTGGTCTCTGAGGCATCCCTGAGCAGGACAGGATTGCTGTGGGAAGTTCCCTAAACATGCGTGCAGGACACGCCTGCGACGGCATCACCCTGCGTCAGCTGCTCAGTTCGTGGCCACCTTCCCGAGGGCAGGAAAAGGGAAGGAAATGGAGTGGCCTTTGAAGCCGAATCTTGATTCACCAGGAAATGACGTGCAGCTTACATGCAAATGGCCTGGGGAACAGAGGAAGAGACAGGGAGCTGGATAAAGGGAGAAAGGAGAAAAGAGGAAGGGTGAAATCCATCTTCCCTCTTCCACATCTTCAGTATCCATTTTGCCTTTTCACCAACAGAAAACAGTCTGCACTATTGCTGCCCACGAGGGGACACTGGCTGCCATCGCCTTCAATGCCTCGGGCTCCAAACTAGCAAGTGCGTCTGAAAAAGTGAGTCCACTCCCACCAACGCCTCTGTCTGGGGTTCACTGGATGGCTCCTGCCATGCCCAGGGCTGGGATGGAACGAGCCTGGTGACATGAAGACTGACTGGTCTCTGGGCCCACTCAGAATTTGTTTCAGAGGGAGAATTTCTGGCCTCTGCATGTGTGCTATATTCATGCATTTGTTAATTCAATAATTCAATAGGCCAGGGGCCTGCACTATGCAAGATACAAGACACTTTGCATGAAAATTCGTGGTCTTATGAAGAAATGTACATGCACATCAGCCGTAGAGACAGACAGATGCTACACCTTATAAACACAGTACAGTGCAAACCAAATGCTTTACTTTGCTATTTAGAGAAACTGACGTCTTCTGCCTGGAATAATCAGAGAAAGTGATCAAATTGAATTTTTTTTTTTTTTTTAATTTTGAGATGGAGTCTGGCTCTGTCACCCAGGCTGGAGTGCAATGGCACGATCCCGGCTCACTGCAACCTCCGCCTCCCAGGTTTAAGCAATTTTCCTGCCTCAGCCTCCCGAGTAGCTGGGATTACAGGCACATGCTGCCACGCCTGGCTAATTTTTTGTATTTTAGTAGAGACAGGGTTTCACTGTTGCCCAGGCCGGTCTTGAATTCCTGAGCTCAGAAAATCCACCCGGCTTGGCCTCCCAAAGTGCTAGGATGACACCATGCCCAGCCTCAAACTGAAATTCTAAGAAACCAGAGCAGTTGGGCGAACACACACACACACACACACACACACACACACACACACACACCAGCCTTGGGCACAGGTGGAAAGGAAAAGGTAGACAGCGGGTGTTTAAAACATTTTCCAGGAATTGTTGAAATGGAACATAAATAAAAATGCCTCTACGCTCAACACGGTGTGCTTCCTCAGAGACAGATGTTCAAAACCAGTAAAACAAACTCCTCTCTGAAGGGACATCTCTGTGTGAAACCATTAACGGTTATGAAATGTCCACCTGCTTTCTTTTCCAGGGCACAGTCATCCGGGTGTTCTCTGTCCCTGACGGGCAAAAGCTCTATGAGTTCCGGAGAGGGATGAAAAGGTCTGTGTTCAGTGTCAAACCCATTTTAAAGTCCCCGCAGAAGTCCCGCAGGGGCCGCTGGCAGCTGTCTAGGGAGAGGACAGAGAGTGGCTCTGTGCCCTCCACTCACCTGGAGGAAGTGTAACTACTCTCCCAGGTAATTGACTTGCAGGCTTTACTTAGGGTTCGGCAACACTGAAAGCCGAGATGCTGTTTTAAAGCAGTTCAGCCATGAGAGTCCCTTTTTGATGTGTGTGTGGGCGGCCGGCACAGGAGAAATGAGAGAGCCAGGGAGTCACAGTCCAAAAATAATTTCTGATTTCCTTCCATGGAAATAAAGGACCATGTAAAGTGTGACTGTTTGGGATCTTATTGGATGTAGGTTTGCAGCCAGATCGGTGCACAGAGCAACCGGAAGATTCCAAGATGCCAGGCACAGTTCCTCCCTTCTGCTGACAGAGGCAGGCCTATACCTTGTTTCTTCTCACATAAATAAGACTATGGGCCGGGCGCGGTGGCTCACGCCTGTAATCCCAGCACTTCGGGAGGCCGAGGCAGGCGGATCACCTGAGGTCAGTAAGGAGTTCAAGACCAGCCTGACCAACATGTTGAAACCCCGTCTGTACTAAAAATATAAAAATCAGCTGGGCGTGGTGGTGTGTGCCTGTAATCCCAGCTACTTGGGAGGCTGAGGCAGGAGAATCGCTTGAGCCCAGGAGGTGGAGGTTACAGTGAGTTGAGATCAAGCCATTGTACTCCAGCCTGGGCAACAGAGCGAGACTCTGTCTCAAAAATAAATAAATAAAATAAAATAAAAAAGACTATGACCCTTTGTGAAGCTTTCTGATATTGATTTCTAAATATGGGCACCACAATGTGTAAGGGATTTGGGGCTACCTAGGCTCTTCAGGACACATCTAATTTTCTTATAAAGCTGATCTCTGAGCTATAAGGCCGTAACTCTCATTTCTGTAGCTCACGGGCCCATGTGTTGCTGTGTTTCTAGGTATGTGACAATCAGCTCTCTAGTGTTCAGTATGGACTCACAATTCCTCTGCGCCTCCAGTAACACCGAGACGGTACACATCTTCAAGCTGGAGCAGGTCACCAACAGGCAAGTACTGCACAGGGTGCCAAATGCTCATTAAATGAAAGGAGTCAGGCCCTGGCTCTTCTGCCGGCATGAATGATCTCTTTTCTTTCTCAACACCCTGATCTTGGCTTTACTTGGGGCTTCACCTAAGTGATGGAGTGTGTTAGCAAAACTTTGGGGGCATAATGCACATAAGCAAAAAACTGGGAGCCACCCACGTGAGTCCACGTCCAGCTCTGCCTCTTAGGAGCCAGGAGATCCTGGGAAGATAATTTAGATCCGTGTCCTTCAGTTTCCTCATCTGCAAAACAAACCTAACGGTAGTACATGCATCTGAGGCTTGTTGCGAGGATTAAATGAGTCTGCAGATCTCAAAGCGTTTAGCATTGTGCCTGGCACATAGTAAGCACTAAGAAGTGTCAGCTAATGTAGCTGTAAATATAGCAATATATTTATTTATCATCGCTGCCAGCACCACCGCTGAGTGCTTGGGAAACACCTGCAATTTCTCAGGGCTTAAGAAGCTGTCTGAAAAGTGAAAGAAAAGCCTAAAAAGTGGATAAAATCTGTAGGGAAAGAGTAAAAAGAACTTCAGGGCAAACAATGAGCTTTGGGTTTCACCGGTGCAGAATGGGGGCTGGAAAGTTCTGGAAAGACTGAGGAGTGGGAAGGGAGCAGCCCCCAGTGTTTCATACCCCACGGTGGGGGGCAAGGATTCTAAAGAAAGAGTGCTTTGAAAACGTTACCCCAACCTGCAGGGAAAGGCAGGATCAGGACAGAAAGCCTACTATATCTGGGGAGTTGGTTGTTGGTACCCTTGGACGGAGTTTCAGAAGAGGAAGGTGTAGAGGCCGGGCACTGTGTCACACTGATACATGCTAACACATACATAACAGGGGCCAGGCACCGTATCACGCTGATACATGCTAACACATACATAACAGAGGCCAGGCGCCGTATCACACTGATACATGCTAACACATACATAACAGAGGCCAGGTGCCGTATCACGCTGATACATGCTAACACATACGTAACAGAGGCCAGGCGCCATATCACGCTGATACATGCTAACACATACGTAACAGGGGCCAGGCGCCGTATCACGCTGATACATGCTAACACATACGTAACGGGCCAGGTGCCGTATCACACTGATACATGCTAACACATACGTAACAGAGGCCAGGCGCCGTATCATGCTGATACATGCTAACACATACATAACAGAGGCCAGGCGCCATATCATGCTGATACACACACATACATGACAGAGTCCAGACACTGTATCACACTGATACATGCTAACATACATGTAACAGAGGCCAGGCACCATATTGTGCTGATACATACCAATACATACATGAGAGAGGCTGGGCACCATATCACACTGACACATGCTAACACATACATGACACAGGCAGGTACCAATGCCCACTAGCGCAATGGAGGCAGCAGTGGAGTGAGGGCTGGCCACGTACGGAAGCCGGTGTTAGAGTGTAGCCAATGGTATGTGTCATCATTTCCCACTGCCACAGCAACAAATGACCACAACTTAAGGGCTTCAAACAGCCACATTCATTCATTTATTTATTTATTTTAAGACAGAGTCTCCCTCTGTTGCCCAACCTCCACCTCCTGGGTTCAAGCAATTCTCTGCCTCAGCCTCTCGAGTAGCTGGGATTACAGGCACCTGCCACCACACCCAGCTAATTTTTGTATTTTTAGTAGAGACGGGGTTTCACAATGTTGGCCAGGCTGGTCTCGAACTCCTGACCTTATGATCCACCCGCCTCAGCCTCCCAAAGTGCTGGGACTACAGGCAAACAGCCACATTTATGATCTCATAGTTCTGCAGCCAGAAGCCCAGAATGGCAGGACTGGGTCTTCTTCTCAGCGTGACACAAGGCTGAAAGGGAGGTGTCAAGATTTCTCTAACTTGCCCTTCTGCCATCTTTTTCTGCCACCAGTTGGAGAAAGCTCTGTTTTCAAAGGCACGTGTGATTAGAGAAAGCCCATGCTGTCTGAGGTCACCTGAGGCATGTCACATATCACAGCCACGGGACTGATGTCTCTTCGTCTCTAGAATCCTTGTCCCCCGCCCCCCCCACCCCCCGTGGTGTATGAAACACTGGGGGCTGCTCCCTTCTCGCTCCTCTGTCCTTCCAGAACTTTCCAACCCCCAATCTGCACAGATGTAACCCAAAGCTTATTGTTTGCCCTGAGGTTCTTTTTACTATTTCCCTGGAGATTATATCCACTTTTTAGGCTTTTCTTTCACTTTTCAGACAGCTTCTTAAGCCCTGGTCTTTTTGGAGCCTTAATTCATCATCTGTTGTCGTGGGTTTGAGCACCGGAGGGCAGCTGAGCTGTTAAGATGCTGTTCAACCCCAAGGTTCCATGAGTGAATGATCCCAGTTGCTGCTGCAGCCCCGCCTTCACCGGGGATTATTATCAGAGATTCATTTCCCACTCCAGGCTCTCCCGTTTTTGTCTGTGAACACAGGTGACCAGGAGCAGAACCTCCAAGTTGTTCTGGGTTCGCTCAACCTGTCCATGGGGTGTTCATATGTCCCTGGCAGTTATGGCTGACATGTGCCTCCCCCAGCCTATCTACGGAGTATTCATATGTACCCAGCAGTTACGGCTCACACGCGCCTCTTCAGCCCTGCTTTGCTGGCCAGGGCCCTTAGCCGTGTCTTTAGCACCTCGTGATGGTCCAGCCGTTACTCTTACATTTGGTCTGACTTTCCAGTCTCTCAACCAATACCAATCCACCCCTATATCATCTTGCTGATTAATCTTCTGAAAATGTCCCTTTGAACATGACACCTCCTCCTCAGACACCTTTATTCCCCTTTGAGCTTGGGAATGAAATCCCAGCTCCTCCCTGCCCCGCTGAGTCAGACCTGCTGCAGAGCGCAGCAGCCACCACCCGCAGAACCTCCTCACTTCCTCCAGCCGCAGAGACACCGTCCCATAAAACAGCACATGCCGCGTGCCAGGCTCCATGCTCAGCCCTCAGCCTCCTTCGTTCTCCCAGCAACCCTGTCGGGAAGGTTGTGACGATGATTCCTGTTTCCCAAATGAGGAAATCTGGACACAGAAACGTTAAGGAACCTCATCCGCCTCTCCCCTCCTCTGTGGTCTGGACTAGCTCTGCCTGGACCATCTGTGCAGCACCACATATTAACTGCTCACGTTGTTTTTCTTTGTATACACCCGTGCTCTCTCAACCTGGAATGCAGGGTCTGGATCGTACACCTCTTTGTAAACCCCAGCCTGGAGCACAGGGCTGTGGGACAATCAGTACAGGGATGTCTCAGGATGCTTCGGATCACAGAATCCTAGCGGTGCACCTAGCGTAGTCACTTTCAGATGAGAACATGAAGGCCCAGAGAGGTTCGTCCAAAGACCCCCCTAGCCCACTGGTAGCAGAGTAAAGAATACCTCCCGGGGCTCTGAGCTGCAGCGTGAGCTTCCCACCAGGACCTAATCCTGCAGACAAGCAGCCTCTCAGCAGTTGCCTGCTCCTGGGAACTCACATGGCAGCCCTGGTCCTCATTGTGCCACCCTCTGTGTGGGGCAGAGCTGGGGGTTGTCTCCCACCAACAGAACGGTCACCCCCTTTGTCTGGCAGAGGCCTTGGGATGAAGTTCCACGACTGCAGGCGACATCCCAGGCCCCTTTGCATGATCTCCATCATTACGCATGCTGGGTACCTGGGTGACTCCAGGGTTATCTACGATCAAACACCACCCAAAGTTTCTTGCCCGGAGGTTTGCTACCCACTCAGTCTGGCTCAGGAGGCCTTCACGTTGAGATCTGTCTGTTCTTCCATGAGCCCAGCACAGTCCGGAGCTCATTTAATGGCACCGGGATATCGAGTCCATCTCACTCTTTACCCCAGCTCTCTTCTAGAAATCTAGAATCAGACTAGTCATCAGATAAGCCTTCTTTAATAGGGGAAAGCAGTAGCATTGGGAACCTTATAACAGCTTTACAATGGCTCTTCTGAAGAACAAACAAGCCCTTGATGCTCTTTAGTTATTGCCAGAATAATACATCTTGGATTGTTCTCAGTGGGCAGAACATTAGCTAAGGCACAGTCTCTCCCTGCTGTGGCGAGTGTGGCTAATGACGCTTGGGTGTGGAGATTCCTGGGTGTGTGTGGGGCCTGCAGCCCAGTCCCAGCATTGTCTGTGCATTGCTCCCTAGTCGACCAGAAGAGACTTCGACCTGGAGTGGCTACATGGGAAAGATGTTCATGGCTGCTACCAACTACCTCCCAACCCAGGTGTCCGACATGATGCATCAGGACCGGGCCTTTGCCACCGCACGCTTGAACTTCTCCGGGCAGAGGAACATCTGTACCCTCTCAACGTACGTACAGCGCCACCCACCCTAAACAAGACCACGCTTTCATCAATCTATTTCTCCAAAGCACAAAAATCCCCAAACCTGAAAAGAAAGAGAAAACTTGCCCCAGGCTGGGCACGGTGGCTCACATCTGTAATGCCAGCACTTTGGGAGACCAAGGCAGGCGGATCACCTGAGGTCAGGAGTTTGAGACCAGCCTGGCCAATGTGGTGAAATCCCGTCTCTACTAAAAATACAAAAATTAGCCGGGTGTGGTGGTGCGCACCTGTCGTCTCAGCTACTTGGGAGGCTGAGGCAAGAGAATCGCTTGAACCCAGGAAGTGGAGGTTGCAGTGAGCCGAGATCGTGCCACTGCACTCCAGCCTGGGTGACAGAGTAAGACTCCGTCTCAAAAAAGAAAAAGAAAACTTGCCCCAAAGGAAGAGTGAGCAGAATCAAACCCCTGCTATTCCCATCTGACTTCAATGCGGATTCTCAGGGGGCAGCTAGAAGTTGGCATGGGAATTTTAACCTGCTGGTTATAACGACGCTGTCTTAAAAACAATTCTTATTTTTCTGTAATTATGTAAAAAGCCTCCAGGTCTGTTTTCTAGGTTCAGACTCCTATGGGGCTGACAGATGTTTTAAGAAGTTTAAAGGAGTTTATTCAAAAGTTGAACATTTTTAAAATTTCACAAAACCTACCAGCAAAGACAGTGAGCCAGTCATCCATTTACCCGCTTTCTGTCTTGGTTAGGGGCAGAGACACATGTCAGAGGGAGACTGAGTCCCATGTAGGGCGCTAATGTGTTCGCTAGGTACTGCTTTTCACAGGGTTACAACATCTACACTCATTTGCCTCATCCACACTATTGCGTTCAAAGACAAGAAATAATCCTGAAAGTAGATCCCAAGGCCAGAATGCAAAGGAATAGCCAGAAGCCCAGACCAGATCAGTGGGCTAAGGGTTTGTCAAAGGCAGAATCTGGTGACAGCTAGGGTGAGGGGGGCTTTGTCATTGGAAGAGAACCCATCACCCATCTCTGTTGTCATCACAGCTTATGTTTTCCTTGGCCCTTAGGATCCAGAAGTTGCCACGGCTGCTAGTTGCATCATCCAATGGACACCTTTATATCTACAATTTGGATCCTCAGGATGGAGGAGAGTGTGTCTTAATCAAAACCCACAGGTGAAGAGACTGCTTTTCAAAAGACAGCTTCTGTCAAGAGCTGGTTGCGTAGAGCTGTCCCTTCGCCAAGAACAGCGACAAGCTTCAATGCCCTTGCTTTGATTTGTTCTTCACTGGCAGTCTCAGTGGCAAACCCCTAGTGGGCTACTGCTCCGCACTGGGCTCTGTGTCAGGCGGCCTCAGCCTGTGGTAGTCATCTGGAAAAGTGCCAGGATTAATAACGCACAGGATGGTCCCCCCTCGGCCTGTCCTCCTAACATGGCCCCGAGTTCACAGTGGGCATTCAAACATGTTCCCTGCCACCAGGGGCGGTGGCTCACCCCTGTAATCCCAGCACTTTGGGAGGCCGAAACGGGCGGATGGCTTGAGTCCAGGAGTTCAAGACCAGCCTGGGCAACACGGTGAAACCCCATCTGTACCAAAAACAAATACAAAAATTAGCCGGATGTGGTGGCACACACCTGTAGTCCTAGCTACTCGGGAGGCTTAGGAGGGAGAATCACCTGAGCCTGGAAAGGTTGAGGCTGCAGTGAGCCATGATCACACCACTGTGCTCCAGCCTGGGCAACAGAATGAGACCCTGTCTCAAAAAAAAAAAAAAAATCTGTTCCCTGCGTGGAATTGGAAGGTGCTCTACCAGGCACGTTGACTCATGACTCATGCCTATAATCCCAATACTTTGGGAGGCCAAGGAGGGCGCATGGCTTGAGCTCAGGAGTTTGAGACCAGCCTGAGCAATATGGGGAAACCCCATCCTTACAAAAAGAAAAAATATAAAAATTAGCCAGGCATGGTGGCACATGCCTTGTAGTCCCAGCTACTCGGGAGGCAGAGGTGGGAGGATCACCTGAGCCCAGGAAGGTCAAGACTGCAGTGAGCCATGGTCACACCACTGCCCTGCAGCCTGGGCAACAGAGTGAGACCCTGTCTCAAAAAAGAAAAGAAAACAAAAGAAAAGCATTCATGACTTCTGTGAATGGGCACGACTGAGCTCTCCTGCTGTGACCAGGGCACCAGAGCTGCCACTGCCCCCCACCGATGGCCACTCTGCTAGCTAGCATGTCCTCACCTGTGTGTACTGGGAAGAGCAGAGGACCAATCTTTGTTTAGTCAATATAAGAGAAAGGGGCCACTTTGACGGTGTGCAGCTGCCCCTGGCGGTTTCAGGTCACTTCAGTTCATCCTGGCCCAGCAGCATGTGGGTAGGTCTACAATTTAAACCCACAGAGTTGGCGGGCGGATTACCTGAGGTCGGGAGTTCAAGACCAGCCTGGCCAACATGGTGAAACCCCGTCTCTACTAAAAATACAAAAATTAGCCAGTTGCTGTGGTGGGTGCCTGTAGTCCCAGCTACTTGGGAGGCTGAGGCAGGAGAATCACTTGAACCCAGGAGGCGGAGGTTGCAGTGAGCCGAGGTTGCGCCACTACACTCCAGCCTGGGTGACCTAGCAAGACCCTGTCTCAAAAATAAATAAATAACCCACAGAGCTGAGCACAGGCTTCCTCATGCTTTTCCTTTGGAAGGTGTCCTAGATATATGATGATTTCTTTTTTTCTTTCACCCCCTCTTGATTGTTACAAGTAGCTTGCTTGGCTCAGGAACAACAGAAGAGAATAAAGAAAACGACCTCAGACCTTCCTTACCTCAGTCTTATGCAGCAACCGTAGCCAGACCAAGTGCATCTTCAGCCTCCACGGTGCCAGGTGGGTGGATGCGGGGCCAACAGGGGAGCATCTCCAACAGTGACCTCCCTCCCCTTCTCCCTCTGCCCTCCCTCCCCTTCCCCCTGCACTGTTACCTGGGGGTGGAACGCCCTCCCTCCCCTTCTCCCTTCTCCCTCCCTCCCCTTCTCCCTTCGCCCTCCCTGCCCTTCTCCCTTCGCCTTCCCTCCCCTTCTCCCTTCGCCTTCCCTCCCCTTCTCCCTTCGCCCTCCCTTCCCTTCTCCCTTCGCCCTCCCACGCCTTCCCCCTTCACCCTCCCTCGCCTTCCCCCTTCACTGTTACCTTGGGGTGGAGCACTCTTCTTGAATTTTTTATTTCCTCACAGGTGAGGCCATGGTAATAGCCTTTAAACGTAGGACCCTCAACCTGGCAAGGCGTTGCACAATATGGTCTTTTTCCTAACAAGTGCTGTTAACCCTTTGCCTCTTCAAAAATTGCAATGAGGCCAGGCACAGTGGCTCACACCTGTAATCCCAGCACTTTGGGAGGCTGAGGCGAGCAGATCACTTGAGGTCAGGAGTTTGAGACCAGCCTAGCCACCATGGTGAAACCCCATCTGTACTTAAAAAATACAAAAATTAGCTGGGCATGTTGGCACACACTTGTAATCCCAGCAACTCAGGAGGCTGAAGCAGGAGAATCGCTTGAACCAGGGAGGTGGAGATTGCAGTGAGCTGAGATCATACCACTGCACTCCAGCCTGGGTGACAGAGTGAGACCCCTTTTCAAAAAATTAAAGCTAAACTAAAAATTCCAAAGTGCCTGTAGTCCCAGCCACTCAGGAAGTTAAACTGAGGCAGAAGGATCCCTTAAGCTCAGGAGTTCGAGACCAGACAGGGCAACATAGTGAGACCCTACCTCAACAAAGCAAACTTCAAAGAGGTAGGATGTTTCAGACATCCAAAGTGGAAAGGCAGGTCAGGCTTAAAGACAGCAGATGGTGAGGATTATGGCTTGTCCTAGGCACAGTCCCTCCAGGGGGAAGACAGACAGCCCCTCTGCTTCCTTTGCCCTTTATTGGAGCTCCCACTCCCCACCCGCCAGGTCATGGCATAAAAGCAGATGCCCAGGGCTTGTTTCATGTCTCTTTCTTGGTTTCCAGGTTATTCCGAGGACGGCGGGGCGCTGCGAGGAGAAGTTATTCCTGAACACGAGTTTGCGACGGGACCAGTGTGTCTTGATGATGAGAATGAGTTTCCTCCTGTGAGCATTAGGAACCCGTAACCGGGCGGCTCAGTCTGTGTGCTTAGAAGGAAACCTTCGCCTCATACGAGAGGCGGAGTCCCTTTCCCTGTTTTCTAGTCTGTACCAACTAATTCTCTGCTCTGGTATTTGGAAAGCCCTAGGATAGTTGTTGTACTGTGTGCTCTGAATCCTACAGAGTAGCCTTTAGGTGTCGAGCTAAACCCTGATGGCATTAGAGTCACTAATCCAGGGAGTCTTGGTGACCTCCCTCCAGCCAGAGGCCTGGAATCTCTTATTTTGCTCCTGTGGCATTGACTTTGCTGCCTCGAAGGTAGGAATATGTGCCTTGCGTAAAACTTATTTTCCTGAGGCTTCCGTGGATGCTTTTGCAGAATGCTGCTTTCCTTGTGCTGGAGGGGATGGTTTCAGAGGGCTGGGCTGTGTGTTCAGGACTCTGAGCTGAGTTGCTGCACTCTGCAGACCAGCTTGACCCTCACTTACCTGCAGCTCTGACTGGCAGACCTGCACCGCCCCGGCAGTTGCAGACACTCATTAAGAACGAACTGGCCGAGTGCAGTGGCGCACACCTGTAATCCCAGCACTTTGGGAGGCAGAGGCTGGAGGATCGCTTGAGCCTAGATATTAGAGACCAGCCTGGGCAACATGGCAAAACCCCATCTCCACCCAAAAAAAAAAGGCAAAAATTAGCCGAGTGTGGTGGCACGTGCCTGTAGTCCCAGCCGTTCTGGACGCTGAGGTGGGAGGATCACCTGAGCCTGGGAGGTCGAAGCTGCAGTGAGCTATATTGTGCCACTGCGCTCCAGCCTGGGTGAAAGAGTGAGACTCTATCTCAAAAAGAAAAGAAAAGAAAAGCAATTGTATGCTCTGTGGAGGGTGGGAGGTGCAGCGCAGGAGCTTGCCCGAGCAACCTTTAGCTGGGTTTCCCAGCAACCTGCTCAGGCTGTTCCCACAGCTAGGGCCCTGAGTGCTGGCTGAGTGCTGGGCGTGGCTTCTCCCACCACCTGCAACTGAAGACAAGATTCTCTCCTGAGTGCCTGCCAGGGCTTCCTCAACTTCCCATTCTTCAAGCTCCCGTCTGGAGTAACATAGACCGCTCTTGTGAGTTTCAGTCAAAACATCCCAGATAGTCAACCTGAAATCATTGCGAGATGGATGTACTGATTTGTTCTGTTTTGTTTTTGAGACAGAGTCTTGCTCTGTCACCCAGGCTGGAGTGCAGTGGCGTGATCTTGGCTCACTGCAACCTCTGCCTCCTGGGTTCAAGCAATTGTCCTGCCTCAGCCTCCTGAGTAGCTGGACTACAGGCGTGCACCACCACGCCCAACTAATAGTTTGTATTTTTAGTAGAGATGGGGTTTCACCATGTTGGTCATGCTGGTCTCAGACTCCTCACCTCAAGTGATCCACCCGCCTCGGCCCTCCTACAATGCTGGGATTATAGGCGTGAGGCACCGCTCCTGGCCGGAAGTAGCGTTTGGGCCAAGACTTGGAGCATCAACTCCTAGAACCAGAGAGGAGCCGCCACTCAGGCACTGAAGCAATGCCCATTAAGCTTTGTTATGGAAATGTCTCCTGATCATGGTTTGTGTCCGTTGAGATTCCAATTGTAAAAGGCTGGAGTGCAGGTCTGGCTTCTTTCTCCGGCAGATCCGTAGGAACCCTCTAGTGAGTACATTTGGCTTAGAAAACAAAGCTGCCGTGGGGCCCTGAGTACAGGGCCGGGAGCTGTTGTTTGTGATCTCCCACATCGGCTTGTGGATCACCGCGTGAGCTTTTACATTTGTGGCTTTCAAGAGGCAGGTTGTCAGAGACGTGGCTGGCAAGTGAAGTTTATATCTTAGTGGCGGAGAGCAGTTGTTCTTAAAAATACTAATTATAAACGTCAACACCTCTGTTGGCATGCTGCCTAACTATAAACCAGGTGTTTTACCTTTGGGTTCTCATGGCCCACCCGGCCTTAAAGGGTGTTTTTCTGCACCCTCAAAAGGCAGTGGTTATTTACCTGAAGTTGAGTCTTCCACGAACCAGAGCACTCTCGGTCAGACACTGTGGGGACAAATGTGGCCACTCTACTCTGTCAGGGTTTACCGCATCCAGACACTTACTAGGTTCCGTTTCACGAATTTTGGTAAAAGTCTGTGACTACTATAAAACATTATCAGATTCTTCATTGTAATCACAGTAAACCTTGCAACCTCTTATATTTACAGAATTGGGGTAATTTGGATATTGGCATCTAGGAGGTAGTTCCTTGCCAAAGAACCTGTATAAAATAATAGGTACCTTGTGCAGATCATTGATTTGGGGTGAAAAGGAAAAGGGGAGGTGCTTAATTGAAGAACCAGTGAGAAAGTTTGTCCTGAGGCCTGTGTGCCCATTCAGTGCCAGGAAGCTGGGCATGAGCCAGTTGTTTCTTCTCCTTCCTGAGGACCAAATGAAAGAAAGTTGGTTGAAATTGCATCAGGAATTCTTATTTATACACAAGAAATACTTCCTGCCAGTGAGAGTGGTCACCTAACAAGGTCCCTAGAATTGGGTGTTAGACCCTTGTGAGTGTCGGGCAGCCCCTGTGTGCACGGCTGTGTCGTGGCAGCCACCAACCTCTCAGCCTGCCCTCCAGCCTGCAGGCAGATGGTGATGAGGGGCAGTGCTCCCACTAAGGCACTGTCTCAGTAGCTGGCAGGCTTCTCCATCTCATCACGTAAGGACCAGAGGCACGCGTGCTCCTGGGATGCTCTGTCAACATGGCCCATCTCAGTCATGCCCGAATTGGCAGAAATGTTCAGTGAGGGATGCTGGGGAACTTCCTCTCTGTGTTCTTATTCTGAATTGTCATGCCTATTGCAAATCTCTGTGCAGAATTCACATCTTTACTCACATTCCTTAAAATCTGCTAGGACCACAAAAGGCTCTTGGAGTCTCAGCTTGGTTAAAATCGCCTCTCTTGCAGCAACAAACATACAGCCTTGCCTGAGTAGTCTGCTGCAGGAGCTCTGTGAGCCGCCACCTTAAGAAGGCGGCTCATCACTAGCGATCTTTTTAGAACATATACTGACACTTCATATACTGATCACGCTTGCCTCTTTTGCTCCGAGAGCAGTGAAAGAAAAGAGACTTGATCATTTCTAGTGCCTTAGAAAGCTGCTTCATTCAGGAGGATGAGAAGCTTTTGTTTCAGGAACAATCCAACCTGTACAAGTCTCTGTATTTTGTGAGACTAGTCCCAATCTTGTGAGCAAGAGTCAGGAAATCAAGCCCAAGGGTATAAACTGACCTTCCCTTTTTTTTTTTTTTGAGATAGAGTCTCACTCTGTCCCTCAGGCTGCAATGTGTTAGCGTGATCTCCACTCACTGCAACCTCCACCTCCCAGGTTCAAGTGATTCTAGTGCCTCAGCCTCCCATGTAGCTGGGATTTCAGGCATGCCACCATGCCCAGCTAATTTTTACATTTTTAGTAGAGACGGAGTTTTACCATGTTGGCCAGGCTGGTCTCGAACTCCTGACCTCAGGTGATCACCCACCTTAGCCTCCTAAAGTGCTGGGATTACAGGTGTGAGCCACTGCACCCAGCCTAAACTGACTTTTTTTTTTTTTTTTTTTTGAGATGGAGTCTTGCTCCATCGCCCAGGCAGGAGTGCAGTGGTGTGATCTCGGCTCACTGCAGCCTCCACCTTCCCAGTTCAAGTGATTCTCCTGCCTCAGCCTCCTGAGTGGGATTACAGGCACGCGCCACCATGCCCGGCTAATTTTTGTATTTTTTAGTCGAGATGGGGTTTCACCATGTTGGCCAGGCTGGTCTCAAACTCCTGACCTAGTGATCCACCCACCTCGGCCTCCCAAAGTTCTGGGGTTACAGGCGTGAGCTACCGCACCTGGCCTAAACAGACTTTTTAATAGTGATGGAGCAGTCCATGTTTACAAGTAAGATGAGCCTTTAAAAAATATATACATATACATATAAATACATACACACACACAGATATTTTTATACAGTCAGTATTTGCTAGAACTGTGTCATACTTGTCTACATCTGAATAAGCTGGGTGACTGTTCTGTGGCCATGAGCGAGGTCAGATAGAAAATTCCGCAGTGCCCAGCCTCTCCCTGCTCACTCTGCATGGGCACAGACCTGTTCATAATGCACCTGCCTCCCAGCCTCTTTCTGAGAAGAGTAAGGCCATTCTGTTTTGATTTTGGTAGATAATCTTGTGCCGTGGAAATCAGAAGGGCAAAACGAAGCAGTCATGATGAGAAGCACACCTCAGAAATCAGGACATCCCCCTATCAGGTGGTTTTGGAGAAAACAAGGAAGGTGGAAGAATGGAGTGCAATTGTGTGAGCAGAAAGGGGGGCAGGAATCCCGGGTGCTGCACTGCTTAAACCACAGGACCTGGTTAACTCCTCACCAAGCTTCCCACGACCCTGGTTGCCAGTGGGCGTGGGAGACATTGTATACACATTATGCTATTTAAAATATGTTCAAACCATAGTGTAAATGCTAATTAACCATATTGGTATATAACCAGAATTTTATATTAAAAGGGGCCTCCTTTTTAAATATATGCTGTGTAAAAAATGTACTTATAGGAACATCTCTTTGAATTGTATTTCTTGTATATTACATACTTAGAGAAACTATTTTAGCCAGGCAAAGTCTTTTTTGGCTGTGACTGGAATAAATCATTTATTACTGGGAGTCCCATTTTGGACACTAATAATAAAATGATGGCAATGCATTTTTGAGGTTTTTATATTTTTTTATTTCCTCGTGGTTATAGGGGACAGGAAGAACTCTTTAACATCTTTTAAATACAATCGTTTCACCCTTAAAAGGAGAGGAAGGGGATTGGGCCACAGACTTATCCATGGACTCGTCTGCTCTGAGATCTGGAAAGCGACCTAACTTTGGTCTAAATCTGTGCACTGTTTGCTAGAAATGTAGGATTTCAGGCTCCACTCGAGACCTACTGAGACAGAATCCAGATTCTCACAAGATCCTAGGTGATTTGTTTGCATATTAAAGATGGAGACCAGTGAGTACACTGGTGTGTGGAAGGAAAAAAAAAATAGAGAAGCTCTGCCCTAGATACTAATTAGAATGGATTTACACGAAAATGACCAGAGACACTGGGAACCAGAGAAACAAGGAAACTAAAATGTATCGAATATCTGTTCTGTGTCAGGTAACGTGCCAGGCATTTTCATGTATGCCTTTATTTAACCCTCAAAATCAACTTGCAGGTTAGGTTAAACAATTGCCCAAGTTCAAAAGCTGCAGCTGGCACCTGTGCGTGACTCCAAAGCCCGTGTGCTTCCCATTAGGGCACACTCCCTGCCCAGAGCCAGCACGGCTCAGCTGCTCTCAGGCCAGCATGGAGGAGGGACAGGATACAGAGGGGATATGCAAGGCTAACTCCAAAACCAAATTCCAAGACTAAACTAAAGCGTGTGTTTGTAAAGAGGGTAAAAACGAAGTTTGGAAACAAACTTGCCTAATTCCCAGATATTCCTCCTTGTGAAATAAAAACTGGTCTGTTATGGGGCTTGACAGCGGCAGGCAATTTGGTAGGGATTGCAGCAGGGAGTTACTGAAGGGTCCTGGGTGTAATCTGCACTGGAGATGTTGTCATTGGCAATGTCTTGAAGGACGTCTGCAAGAACCTTTCTGACCTTGGGCAGCACGGCCTGGTACTCCGCACCACCTCTTTCTAGAGGCACAGCTTCTGCGATATCGTCTTCCAGGTTGAAAATCAGAGGAAGCTTATGCTGCAGCTCAGGCCCGATGCTCCCATCACATGCTCTGGCTCCACCTAGAGAGGGAATGACAACAAATACCTCGCTAACCCTGACAGTTGCCCTATGTTGTAAAGATGAGAGCTGCAAGTGATTATACATTAATGCAAACATACCAGATAACCAAATATTCCAATGACGGCTCTCTCTATCAGAGAAATGACCTTGAGAAATCTATTTGCTTCTTCCAGTGATGATCCTGTGGTCCAAAATGTTTTGCTTTTTCATTTCCGTTTTTGTTTTTTGAGGCAGGGTCTGGCTTTGTTGCCCAGGCTGGAATGCAGTAGCGTGATCCTAGCTCACTGCAGCCTCAGCCTTTTTGGGCTCAAGCGATCCTCCCACCTCAGCCTCCCAAGGAGCTGGGGCCACAGGCATGCACCACCACACCCAGCTTCCCCCCCCCCCCCAGAGACAGGGGCCCACTATGTTGCTCAAGCTGGTCTCGAACTTCTGGCCTCAAGCAATCCTCCTGTCCTAGCCTCCCAAAATGCTGGGATTATCAGCAGGAGCCACTGCACCCAGCTTAAAATGATTTGGAAGTTCTCCTTGAACTTGCCTTCAGAGCCAGTAGAACATTCATTCAAGTATCTTTATTGACACAAAATCAGGATATAATTTTTTTTTGTTTTTTGTTTTTTTTTTTCAAGTTGGAGTCTTGCTCTGTCACCCAGGCTGGAGTGCAATGGCGCAATCTTCGGCTCACTGCAGCCTCTGCCTCTGGGTTCAAGCAATTCTCCTGCCTCAGCCTCCTGAGTAGCTGGGATCACAGGCACCCGCCACCACGCCCAGCTACTTTTTGTATTTTTAGTAGAGATGGGGTTTCACCATGTTGGCCAGGCTGGTCTCGAACTCCTGACCTCATGATCTGCCCACCTCGGCCTCCCAAAGTGCTGGGATTACAGGCATGAGCCACCGCACCAGCCAGGATATAATTTTTTTAAGTATCTTTAACCTCTGCCCTTTAAGAGTAAATTTGATTTTTTTGAAAATCGATTTCTTGACTACCAATTGGTGAATCAAGTAGAAAGGTAGGTGAGTAATTTCACTTTGGGTTGAAGATGACAGTCTTATGTGGATTCGAATCTGGCTGTGAAAGCCATCCAGAAGAGGAAGGACAAAAATGTTTGGAATGACAGCAGCTTCCTTGGCTCTTCATGATTTCGATGACTTTTTTGTGTGTGTTTTTGTTTTTGTTGTTGTTGTTGTTGTTGTTGTTTTTGCCTTTGCTATAGAAAAAGTAGTTAAGGTGTCTGATGGAAACAAATATAACATAATTAAATAAACAAAGGGAATTAAGGCAAAAGATAGCCCTCAAAATTACAAGAGTTCCTACACACTGACTTTGCTTCTGAGCTTAGCAGCAGCCAAACATTAATGAGATAGAAACTTACCAGTTGCTCAGGAGAAGCAGAGCTTTTTCTGACACTAAGATCTGAGAGAAATTCTTCCAGTGGCTCCTTCTCCTACAGGGGACCCTGTAGGATAGAATGCTCACTGGCATTCTTACAAAAAACAAAACTGATACTAGGATGGTTCTACTGACGACTTCTTATCACATCCTTTACTATATGATGAGAGCAGGTGCCAACATGCAACTCAGTCCAAGGAAATCTATAGGGGCAAAGCCATACCACCTAAGGATTCAGGCTTCTGGTCCAATCTGGCCAGAAATAAAATTTGAAATATTTAGGAGAATGAGTAGATCTCAAAGCCTTTAGATAACCCTTTATTACTGGATTTCCTCCTGTGGCTGAGAGTCAAGTTGATCAGTAGAGATTAATAGTTGTTGTCTTTGCCTTGAGTTTGGAGTAGAACTTGATTATTCTTCATTGCCAGTAAAAGGCAGTGATGTGAGTTTTGAAAAACAGTTCATGCTAGGAGTAGACACTGTGTCCCAGGACTGAGGGATCTGCCTAAGATCAAGGGAAAAATCTGAAAGACTCATCCTAACAAAGTGTAAAACTAAGGCTTTATAAGTTCAAGGGAATTGACTACTGATTAACTGCCAGTGAAAACAAAAATCAACACTCTCAGATAACAGAAATCAGAATTGCTACGATGCATCACCAACAATGTCCAGCTTACAATTTTTAAGGATGGCTAAATAGGAGACTCCCAGTTTCTAGTCTGGCAAGTAAGGAGGTCGGCAGTCATCACTTCATTCTAACAAGTAAAAAGCTGAACAAACTAAAAAACCAACAACTCGGCCGGGCGCAGTGGCTCACACCTGTAATCCCAGCACTTTGGGAGGTTGAGGCAGGCAGATCACAAGGTCAGGAGATCGAGACCAGTCTGGCCAACATAGTGAACCCCCATCTCTACTAAAAATACAAAAAATTAGCTGGGTGTGGTGGCGGACACCTGTAATCCCAGCTACTTGGGAGGCTGAGGCAGGAGAATCACGTGAACCCAGGAGGCGGAGGTTGCAGCAAGCCGAGATCGTGCCATTGCACTCCAGCCCAGGCAACAATGCGAGACTCCATCTCAAAACAAAAAAAAAAACCAACAACTCTTATTAGGTCTTTGAGACAAATGAAGTCACAGGGCAAACTACTGCCCCCAAAGTCAGAGAGACAGACAAGCAAACAGAAAGAATCACAACTTAGCAGAGCAGAAACCCACAAGCAGAAACCTCTGCAAGAACCGGTGCCAGGAGGAGGGAAACCCTGCACTGTAATTGACAAATTGCTGGAGGCTCAGTGTGGACAAGTCTGAGGGACGGAAAAACTCCAGTGGGGCCCAGTTGTCAAGTGCCCCCTCCCCCCACACCCAAAACACACGCACTTTTGTGAGTTTTACCTCCAGGAGCTCAACCAAGTTCTTACAGTAAATATTGGAGAAACATCTCTTCATCCTTCCAAAAGAGGTAGAAGAAAAGTAATTTTTAAATATACCAAAACGTTCTAGTTTTCTTAACGAGGCCTGCCCGGGGAAACTATTTTACCAGAGCTTCAATTACTTAGGTTTTTCTCAGAGCCTAACTGACCTAAGGGTAGGGAGATCCCAGCTGTAGTCACTCTAGCTGTTCCACCTAAGGGGAGGGAAGGGAAAGACTAAGAAGCATTTGTGAAGTTCACAGTCCAAGGATACAGGCTCACCAAAACACTAAGATTCAATAATAACTTACCGAAATGAGAAGGAACCAGAAAACCAACTCTGATAATATGACAAAACAAGGCTCTTTGGCACTCCCCCCAAAAAATCACATTAGCTCACCAGTCATGGATCCAAACCAAGAAAAAAAATCCCTGATTTACCTGAAAAAGAATTCAGGAGGTTAGTTATTAAGCTAATTAGGGAGGCACCAGAGAAAGGCAAAGCGCAATGCAAGGAAATCCAAAAATCAATACAAGAAGTGAAGGGAGAAATATTCAAGGAAATAGATAGCATAAAGAAAAAACAATGAAAACGTCAGGAAACATTGGACATACTTATAGAAATGCAAAACGATCTGGAAAGTCTCAGCAATAGAATTGAACAAGTAGAAGAAGGAAATTCAGAGCTCAAAGATAAGGTCTTTGACTTAACCCAATCCAACGAAGACAAAGGAAAAAGAATAAGAAAATATGAACAAAGCCTCCAAGAAGGCTGTGATTATGTTAAACGACCAAATCTAAGAATAATTGGTGTTCCTGAGGAAGAAGAGAAATCTAAAAGTTTGGAAAACATATTTGGGGGAATAATCAAGGAAAACTTCCCTGGCCTTGCTAGAGACCTAGACATCCAAATACAAGAAGCTCAAAGAACACCTGGGAAATTCATTGCAAAAACATCATCGGATAACCTATAAAGGAAAACATGAGACAAAAATACCAGGTATCCTATAAAGGAAAACCTGTCAGGATTAACAGCAGATACTACAAGCTAGAAAGGACTGGGGCCATATCTTCAGCCTCCTCCATCAAAACAATTATCAGCCAAGAATTTTGTATCCAGCAAAACTAAGCATCGTATATGAAAGAAGGATACAGTCTTTTTCAGACAAACAAATGCTGAAAAAATTCACTACTGCCAAGCCAGCACTACAAGAACTGCTAAAAGGAGCTCTAAATCCTGGAAACACATCAAAATGGAACCTCCTTAAAGCATAAAGCTCACAGGATCTATAAAACAAAAATACAATTTAAAAAGCAAAAACAAAAAACCAAGGTACATGGGCAACAAGTAGCACGAGGAATGAAATGGTACTTCACATCTCAATATTAACACTGAATGTAAATGATCTAAATGCTCCACTTAAAAGGTGCAGAACAGCAGAATGGATAAGATCACCAACCAACTATCTGTTGCCTTCAGGAGACTCACCTAACACATAAGGACTCACATACATTTAAAGTAAAGGGGTAGAAAAAGACATTTCATGCAAATGGACACCAAAAGTAAGCAGGGGTAGCTATTGTTATATCAGACAAAACAAACTTTAAAGCAACAGTGGTTAAAAAAGACAAAGAGAGACATTATACAATGGTAAAAGGCCTTGTCCAACAGGAAAACATCACAATCCTAAACATATATGCACCTAACACTGGAGCTCCCAAATTTATAAAACAATTACTAATAGACATAAGAAATGAGATAGATGGCAACACAATAATAGTGGGGGACTTCAATACTGCACTGACAGCACTAGACAGGTCATCAAGAAAGAAAGTCAACAAAGAATGAATTTAAACTATACCTTGGAACAAATGGACTTAACAGATACATACAGAACATTCCAATCAACAATTGCAGAATACACATTCTATTCAACAGTGCATGGAACTTTCTCCAAGATAGATCATAGGATAGGCCACAAAATGAGCCTCAATAAATTTAAGAATATTGAAATTATATCAAGCATTCTTTCAGACCATAGTGGAATAAAACTGGAAATCCATAAATAAATGGTTACATCCCATGTTCATGGATTGGAAGACTTACTATTTTTAAAATGTCAATACTACCCAAAGTGAACAGGTTCAGTACAATCCTTATCAAAATCCCAATGATGTTTTTTGCAGAAATAGAAAAATTCATCCTAAAATTCACATGGAATCTCAGAGGACCCAGAATAGTCAAAACAGTCTTAAAAAAAAAAAAAAAAAGCCCAAAGCTGGAGGACTCACACTCCTGATTTCAAAACTACAACAAGTCTACAGTAATCAAAACAGTGTGGTAATGGCATAAACACAGACATATAACTAATGGAATAGAATAGACAGTGGAAATTATCCCTCGCATGTATGATCAAATGATTTTTAACAAGGGTGCCAAGACCATGCAATGGGGAAAGGACAGTGTTTTCAATAAATGGTGCTGGGAAAACTGGATGTCAACATGTAAAACAATGAAGTTGGACCCTTACTTTATGCCACATACAAAAATTAACTGGAAATGGATCAGAGATCTAAATATAAGACCTAAAATACTAACACTCTTTTTAAAAAATATGACAAAATCTTCACAACAATGAATTTGGCAAATCATATCACAGATGAATTCAATCAAACATGAAAGAAATAATACTGATCTTGCACAAACCCTTTCAGAAAACAGAGAAGGGAATGTTTCTGAACTCACTTTATAAGGCCAGCAAAATCCTGATACCAAACCTTGACACAGACAAGAAAGGAAAATTATAGACAAAATCTTAGCAAATCAAAATTAGCAAGATATAAAAAGTATGATACATCATTACTAAATGGGATTTATCGTGGAATGTAAAGTTGGCTTAACATTTGAAAATCAATCAGTGGAAAAAGAAAAAGAATCAATGGAATTCACACCATTAAAAGGGTACATATACAGCTATCACCATTTATAAAACCTCACCAAATTATACATTATAGATCTGGGCCTTTCACTTTGTGTACAGGTTACCTTAACTGGTTTTTAAAAAGAAGAACAATAAGGTACACCTGAATTCTAGGCCACATCCCAAAACAGACTGGTTGTCTTTTTAAGGTCACTCCCAGGGCATGACCATAACATCATATCCTCATCATAGAAAAACACATCTTTTCTCTAATCGAATGTGGTAGATGTCAATTCATCTAGCTTATCCAAAAGCAGTTGTAAGTAACTGGAATGCAAATATTAGAAGCAAGAGGAAGAAGGAATCAGAACATGCTGCTGTTTCATCCTATTCCCAGTTTTCACTGATGGATTAAAAGTTCAGTGCTCCCTACCCAGACTTTCTTGGAAGTTTGGTGACTCCTTAGAAGAGCAGACCTCCCCTGGGTGTTATAATTCGTATCTGATTGTGATCATTTTAAATAGCCCTATTACTTCATAGTAACATGTATGATTCCAACGTTGTGGTGCCAAGGGCTTTCTGGCAGGACTATTACTTGTGAAATTAACTCAGCCTGGAAGGCCCATACCTCTCAGATAATGTAATATAAGGACTCTAATCTAGAAACTTTTCAACTGAAAACAACACATATCTGACTGTTTCGAGTTTTAGGTTTTAGAGAATCAAAGATTTCTGTGACATTTTTAATACCCCTCAAGTCATGTTTCGTTTTTATGCCACATTTTCTTCAGGATCACTTATTTACACTCAGGGAAAATCATTTTTTTCTTATATAATTCTTTGAAAAGCTCCAACATTAAATAACTGAATCAAGTTGGAATCTGCATTAGGTCACAGGTTTTCCTTTTTTTATTTTTTGGTTTTCATTCACTTAAAAAAAAAATTGTAGCGTTCCTACTAAGTGTACTAAGCACTTCAAGACAACAAAGATTAAAGCACTGAAAGAGTTCTGAATTTAGAAAGCTTAAAACTAGTACAGGTTCAGGCTGGGCGCGGTGACTCACGCCTGTAATCCCAGCACTTTGGGAGGCTGAGGCGGGTGGATCATTAGGTCAGGAGATCAAGACCATCCTGGCCAACACAGTGAAACCCCGTCTCTACTAAAAATACAAGAAATTAGCCGGGCAAGGTGGCGGGTGCCTGTAGTCCCAGCTACTCGGGAGGCTGAGGCAGGAGAATGGTGTGAGCCCGGGAAGCAGAGCTTGCAGTAAGCCGAGATCGTGCCACTGCACTCTAGCCTGGGCGACAGAGCAAGACTCTGTCTCAAAACAAACAAACAAACAAACAAACAACAACAAAACTAGTACAGGAAATAAGACGTGTACCTAAATGACTGGCATGCGTGGCAGAAAGTGAGAGATAACAGAGTCCTCCAGAATTCCTACCCGGCTGGGAAGATAAGCAAGAGTTTTATGAACGTGGCATTTGACTTGGGCCATAAAAGCTTAAAAGGGTTTTAATATGGAGAACAAGGAAGAGGAGACTTGTTCTTGGAAAACTAAGGCTGGAAAGACAGAAGGACTCGGGATTGAGAGTCTCAATTCGGTTGGCAGCAAGAAGCCACTGGAAGACCCTGAGGACCATGCTGATCCCGTATGACGTTCTAAAATATACATCTAAGAGACAGATAGTCACAGTGAACCAAGAAGCAGAGGGACTTCTGTCGGTTTGCTAACTAGTCCTCTAAAATCTAGTTTCTGAAACAGTCTATTGTCAAGTAAATTACACTTTCAAATATCTCTAGGCTTCCAGTTCATCCAAACTGGCATTTAAAGCACGACAATAGGAAACGCTCTGTATGTGAAAAGGAGCTGAATAAACGTGCTGAGAGCCCCCAGCTCGCTAGAAATTCAGGTGAATAGCACAAAGACCTTATTTGCATATGGGGGATCCAGAGGGCCTGTGCAGGGACCCTGGGTTTGGAGGAGATGCTTGTCAAGAGGGGCTGAGAACCCCCCAAAGGAGGGGTTCACACTCATTCCCAGAGGCCTGGGTGAGAGTCCACGGGGTCCCCGTGCAGCTGTGCATGTGGGAGGCAGGGCTAAGTGGCCCCTCACTCACCTGTAACGTAGAAGGCTTTGTAACGCTCCAGGCGGACAGTCTGCAGGGCTCCAAACTCTCCAGCTGCCCCGCTGTTGGGGTGGAACAGCACCTGAGAAAGGGTGGCAGAGCTTACTAATAGAAAAATTGGCAGAGCTTGGTGACTCACGCCTGTAATCCCCACACCTTGGGAGGTCGAGGCAGGAGCATCGCTTGAGCCCAGGAGTTTGAAACCAGCCTGGGCAACACAGCAAGACCCCTCCCTACAAAAAAAAAAAATACAAAAAATTAACCAGGCATGGTGGTGCACACCTGTGGTCCCAGCTACTTGGAGGCCGGGACGAGACGATTGCTTGAGCGTGGGAGGTCAACACTGCAGTGAGCTATAACCATACCACTGCACTCCAGCCTGGGTGATAGAGCGAGACCCTGTCTCGAAACAGCAAAACAAAAAAACACGCTAGATGATGCTAGATGCTCCCTGGAAAATATTACTGTCTTTTTCAGGGTCTGGTCTCCCTATCCCTGTGCCCAAACCAACACTGACAGACACAAGCCTGGAGTCCACAGCAGCCAAATCCAGGGAGCCTGCTAGTTAATGGTAAGGGAGTGGGTTACATCTCCGGAAGAGGAGGCAAAAGGTCTCACTAGGTAGGTCAGATTTCTAGGCCTGAAACCTGCTATGTGATTTGCAAAGTCCACAGCAAAATGCAAATCAGGGATACCTTGTTCACAAACTTAAAATTTCATGATGACCACGGCAGAGCTTTAAACCAAGTGCAGGGTCCCTCCAAGTGCGGGGCTCTGTGTGTGGAGCACCAGTCACAGGCCCACAAGGCCACCCTGCCTGAGTTCCAACGCCTCAGGGTCAGGATGGGCCCTGGGGACTTACTTGTTTTACAAGTATTTCCAGGGATTCTGATGCAGGTGACCCTCAGATCTCTTTGAAGAAAGGCTTCTTTCACATCAAGTCAATTTTCCAACTCTCCCTTGAGCAAGGATGGTACAAAAGAAGGCATCCTTGATTTCCCCAGAATCAGGCACAGCCCAGACTCTGGTCACAGACGCCCACAGCTATGACTCAATCCGACTATATTTGGATAGAGGAAATCTTTCCTCATCAGGTCACAAATAAAAGAATTACCCTACAGAATGGAAATACCTAAATCAGGGTTCTCGAGGGAAGGATGTAAAAGAAAATAAAAGGCCAGCGTCCTTGGTAGTTTGGTGGATCTGGGCTAAAAGCATGAGACTGCCTTGGTATGAATCACAACCGTATATAGGGCTGGAAAGGCACTTACATGATTCAAAGTTTCCACGAGACTTTTTAAAAAATGAGAAACATCTGTTGGAGCAGTAAACAGCTGTCTCCCCGAGTTTCACAGCTCCGAGAGGATGCCGCCGAGGTAGGGCTCCTCCCCACACCTGCGGCTTCCAGGTTCTCGTGACAATCCCTGCACATATCCAGGGCGCGCGTGATGACAGCAGGTTCCTTCCAAACAGGAAAAGAAGTCGTAACTGAAAACCCTCACTTCTTCCATCCCCACAGAAAGCCAAGCCTCTTCACCGCAGGAGACCGTTTTGTTTCCTTCTTGAGACAGCAGGAAGTGGGAGATTTGGAAAATCTATTGTCAACTGACACACGATGCACTTGGACATGCAGAAGATGGGAGTGAAGGCTCGCTGCTTCAGATCAGTCACACTACTTGGGTCTCGGTCACAGAAATTCCATGAGGGTGGGCTGCTATATTCCCACTATTTATGTGGCGTTACCAGAGGCAACTTCCAAAATCCACGAGGAAGCAAAACTGGTGAGATGGCTCATTCTCGGAAACATAGATGGACTTTGGGCAATTTGTCTATGCATTCTTTTTTTTTTTCATGTGAGCAGACCCACTATGGCTTTCTTGTTTATATCAACATAGGAAGGAAGTTGTCAAAAGTACACATGAATCACTGCTCTCCAGATGCCTGGTTCAAATTTCAAAGATGACTTTATCTTCTGCAAACTTGTTTTGCCTTCCTGGTGGCCTTTCTTGTTCTATTTTATCTTGTTTTGTTTTTTAAGCACGAGAGTGTTCCCTTACCTTAGGTCCTACAGGGTGCTGATATAGCATCCCCTGAAGGTGGGCTTCTTCTCCATTCAGGTGGGGATGCACAGCTCACAGCCTCCAAAGGGGGTGGATGGGGGTGATCAGTTTGCCAGCCACCCCAGAGGATGTCTCTCGCCACTAGGGGCCTCTCTAAGAGAAGCGATGGGCGTTCTGGACGTTAAAAGGCAGCTTGTTTGCTCAATGTATGGCTTCCAGGGGCATGCCAAGCATTTCATGACCTACAGCAGCCCCAGACTGTGTTAGGCTGGGCAGGTGCAGAGCTGTTAGGGGAAACGTTCCTTCGTTAACAATTTCTGGACCTGACCATGACAACCTGGGGCTAAGACACAACCCAACCAGTGGTGATGTTACAACCTTCAGCTTCCATCTGGGAGTCAGGAAAGCACAAAGTGGGACATTTGGTTCTAGGCTGTGCAGCCCTCCCCTTCCCGGCCCTCATGTGTCTCCAGGTGCCCCTCACTGCCTAGACACAGACCCATCAAGATCAGAAGCAGGAGGTTGAGCTGATGCACGAATATGCAGCATGGTGTCAGCTGCTGTGGTTTTGAACATCACCACACAACGCCCCTAGAGGTTGATGGAGTGGGTTGTGAGAAGACCATCCAGTGTAGAACCGGAGCCCATTATGTGCATGACACCTCTCAACTCTCTTGCTTCTCTCCTTAGCTCTTGGTTACTTGGTTTGCCACAGGGAAGGACCCGATTGCTGAGAAGCGTTGGCATATTGTTTCCAGCTGAGTATCCAGGAGTTACCTTGAGCTTCTAGAACTGAAACTGTTTCTAAACCAAATCATATTGGAATCCTTGTAAGTCCAGGATGTATCTGAGGGTGAATACAAATTGTGCTTCTTTAAAAATACATGGGTATACATGTATGCATGTGTTACAGACATATGCATCTGTGTACACATATGTATGTGTATATCGATAAATGCATGTATATACATATGTATACATGTGCATACACATGCATATAAATATATGTGTATATCTCTATGTATGTGCCTGGATATGTGCATATGTATACATGTATGTGTGTGCATGCATGTGTATACATATATGCGCATAGACATGCATATGCATACATATGTACATATGTATAGTGTATGAACATAAGCATACGTATATATGTTTATATAGACACATGCATATGCAAACATGTGTATGCATGTATGGTATACGCATGCATATGCATACATGTGTATACATGTATGTTTACAGATGTGCATATGCCTACATGTGTATACATGCATGGTATATAAACATGCATATGCAGGCCAGGCGCAGTGGCTAACACCTGTAATCCCAGCACTTTGGGGGGCCGAGGCAGGCAGATCGCCTGAGGTCAGGAGTTTGACACCAGCCTGGCCAACATGGTGAAACCTCGTCTCTACTAAAAATACAAAAATTAGCTGGGCCTGCGTGCGCCTGTAATCCCAGCTACTTGGGAGGCCAAGGCAGAAGAATCGCTTGAACCCAGGAGGTGGAGGTTGCAGTGAGCCAAGATTGTGCCGCTGCACTCCAGGCTGGGTGACAGAGTGAGACTCCATCTCAAAAAGTAAAATACAATAAAACAAAATTAAATTAAAACAAAACATACATATGCATATACATGTCTAGAATATGCAGGCACATGTATAATACACATGTATAGACATATGCACACATATGCATACATGTAGGTATGTATAGCATATTGTGTGTGTGTGTATATATATAATTCCTCGTATTCTTACCTTCTAGCCTCCTCCATAGCTATTCCAAATTTGAGACAATTTACTCTTATTTCTTTAGGCCTATTACTTTGCTTCAATAGAGAGAACTGACCAGAGAAGACCAAACCCAAATTCAGGTCCAGCGACTACCCATGTTGTCCTCAAACTTCAGAATCTTCTCTCAAGCGTCTTTGCTGACACTGCAGCTATGCTCTGGGAGACTGGGTGTGACCCACAGGTGCCAGCCCCATGTGCTCTTAACCTTGAAGATACAATCAGCTGCTTCCCACAATCTGTAAGCGTGGCTGTTTCTTTCTGGGCCATGGGGTGTGGTTAGGGAGCAAATCAGTCCTGACTCCAGCTGCATTAATCACCCCATCATACATCCCCACGATGATGCTGTGACTTGTATCTGGTTTTCCAATCTGGTTCCTGGGCCTAACCCTGCTGGGCACGAGTTAGGATGGGGTCTCTGGGAGCCTGCGCAAAACTCCAGTTAGAGCAAGAGCAGAGCTCTCTCGTCTGAGAAAGGAAGTTAGTACATGAAGGAGCTGGCTTCCACAGGCAGTACCGACAACGTCAAGGAGACCACAGTCCTTGAAGCACTTCCTGATGACCCCAATTATTCCTAGCAGCCATGGTAATAAACACTCCAGAGCACCTCTCCAATGACGTCTGTGACAACCCTCCAGGGTCACATACTGCTAACTTCCAACCACAAGGCGGAAACCATCTTCCTGCTTGGCTGCTCCTGCTCAGGGAGAAGGGCTAGGCCTGGAAGGGTCTGCAGCTCTATGGGGCAGATAATCTGCGGAGAAGCAGGACTTCAGAAGACCTCTCAGATCTCATCCAACAACCCCTCAAAACTGCATTCATGTGCACAGAAGTGCCGATGGCCCATAGAAGACTCATGTTTTGGTTTGCTGGGGGAGGCTGGGTGGGAAGGGCAGCTTTGATAACTACCAGCCACAGGACATTTGTGTACATTTGAGTCACTTCCATGTGACCCTTAGCAAAGACATAAATAGACCCTTTGATGTGTGGGTCCCTCATCAAGAAGCCATGCATTTGCAGGGCGTCGCAGAAGGGACTCTGTGCTCCTTCCGCCTCCTTGCCTCCTCCTGCTTCCTCTTCCTTTTGGTGAAAGGAAAACACAGGGAAATCACAAGGAAAGGCCATGAGGCCTGACATTTCCTGGCTGTCACTGCCAATGAGTGCTTCAGAGTGCAAAAAGGGGACATTGAGGAGGTGACGCTGGGAAGTGGAAGCCCAAAGCCATTGCCAAGGACTGCTTGGTCAAGAACAGGCTGCAGGTCAGACACAGTGGCTCACGCCTGTAATCCCAGCACTTTGGGAGACTGAGGCAGGCTGATCACTTGAGGTCAGGAGTTCGAGACCAGCCTGATCAAGATGGTGAAACCTCACCTCTACAAAAATACAAAAATTAGCGGAGCATGGTGGAATAGGCCTGTAGTTCCAGCTACTCGCGACGCTGAGGCAGGAGAATCGCTTGAACCCGGGAGGCGGAGGTTGCAGTGAGCTGAGATCACGCCACTGCACTCCAGCCTGGGCGACAGAGCAAGACTCCATCTCAAAACAAAACAAAACAAACAAAAAAAAACAGGCTACAGAGAGTGTGCTTAGCCCTCTAGAGCTGGGAGAATGTTGGATGTAAGGCCCTTGCTGGCCCTGCCATCCAAAGGGTCTTTCCTCCATTTGTTCATTTGGTCCTTCATTGGTTCATCCAGGTTGCGTGGACTGAATGCTCACTGACTGCAAGCAGTGAGAACTCAGAGCTGAACTCCATGGCTCAGATTCTTGCCCTCAAGAAGCTTCCCTTCTAGAGGGAGAGGCTCACAATAAACAAGTTGCAGACACTAGTCAGTCATCTCATCTAACAAAACATGCTGGGTAGTTATGTTATTAAATTAAATACATGCCAGAAAAGAAGTTGCCCATTATAGGCAATGAGAACCTATATACACCCACCCTAAGCCAAATTGTTAAATATAAATCTGGACTGGGGATTGGGGGTGGAAAGAGGCTCATCTCAAATGCTTCACCTTTTAGGGTAGTCACTTGTTTGCATCTTCTGAGGATGGTTCTGTCTGCACAGAGGTGAGAGGCAGCAGACCAGCCTCCTAAAGAGCCTACATGTGGGCACGTACCTCTTCCACTTACCCTGTGCCCAGGCTGTGACCGGCCAAAGAGCACCTCGGAGACGTCCACACCATCAAAGCGCCGTCCTTGAGGTAAGCTGGCCTGGGCCAGTGCTACCACAGTCGGAAAAATGTCCAGCACACTGCAGAAATAACAAGACTGAGTTGCCCCCAGCTCTTCTGACTCACTCTCTGACCCTGCTGTGTCAACACCCACCTGAATCAGCCCAGAGCAAGCACCGACAGCCTCTCCTATGGCCTGGCTTACCTTCTCTACCTGTTTGTTTTTCCTTTCAGTTCCACCTGGATTTCTGCTCCTACAAGAGGCAGAATGGTACAGTGGTTCAGCACCCAGGCTCTGCAGCCAGGTGTTGCCTGGGTTCAAATCCCAGCTCTGCCACATATCTAGCTCTCAATGCCTCAGTTTTCAATTCTCTAAAATATATATGATATTTTAATAATATAGTAGTCGCCCCCGTATCAGAGAGAGGCACATTCTAAGAGCCCCAGTGAATGCCTGGAACCTTGGATTGTACCGAACCTGATTGTCATAAATCAAACATGTTTGTTCATTATTTTTTTAGAGACAGGGTCTTGCTCTGTCATCTAGGCTGGAGTGCAGTGGTGTGATCATAACTCACTGTAACCTCGAACTCCTGGGCTGAAGTAATTCTCATCTGACTCTAAGAGTAGCTGGGACTATAAGCATGTACCACCACACCTACAAAATTTCTTTGTTGTTTTATTATTTGTTTGTTTGTTTGTTTATTTATTTATTTATTTATTTATTGTAGAGACAAGGTCTTGCTATGTTGCCTAGGCTGGTTTCAAACTCCTGGCTTCAGGTGATTTTCCTGCCTCAGCCTCCCAAAGTGTTGGGATTACAGACATGAGCCACTGCGCCCAATCAGAACACATTTCTGTTCATGTCTTCCACTCAAAAATGTAATGACTTTACCATCTTAACTAAGTACTTACCATGAACTGTGGCCATAACTTTTGCAGTTTGAGGTGCAACAGCAAAACTAGCACAAATTTCTTTTTCCTTCTTTACAATTTCATGGATAGGAGATTCGTTCTTGGTGGCTTATGCCTATAATCTCAGCACTTTGGGAGGTCAAGGTGGGTGGATTTTGTTCTGACATGAACAAAATCCACCAAAGTGTGAATAATGGCTGAACAATGGCCATGTGAACAATGGGCAGTTTGAGACCAGCCTGGGCAATAGGGCAGAATCCCATCTCTACCACAAAAAAACAAAAAGAAAAAACAAAAAAATAGAAGAGTCATTCTCATCATAGATCTTAACAACCTCAGCATATAATTTCTTTTTCTTTCTTCCTTTCTTTTTTCTTTTCTTTCTTTTTTTTTTAATGGAGTCTTGCTCTGTTGCCCAGGCTGGAGGTGCAGTGGTGCAACCTTGGCTCACTGCGGCCTCTGCCTTCAGGGTTCAAGCAATTCTCCTGCATCAGCCTCCTAAGTAGTTGGATCTACAGGTGCATGCCACCACACCCAGCTAATTTTTGTATTTTTAGTAGAGATGGGGTTTTGCCATGTTGGCCAGGTTGGTCTTGAACTCCTGACCTCAAATGATCCACCTGCCTCGGCCTCCCAAAGTGCTGAGATTACAGGCAGGAACCACTGCACTCAGCCTTCTTTCCTTATTAAGTCAAGAACTTTCACCTTTCACTTAAAGGAAGCACATTTTGGCTTCTCTTTGGCATATTTGAATTGCCAGCATCACTACTCTTGCACATTGGGGTCATTAGTAATTAAAAATAAGTATGACGGGAACACAAGCACTGCTATACCTTGACAATCAATCTGATAACTGAGATGGCTACTAAGTGACTACCAGGCAGGTAGCGTATACAGCGTGGACCCACCGGACAAAGGGCTGACTCGTCCTGGGCGTTAGGGGATGGGACGGTGCCAGACTTCACCACACTCCTCAGATTGTGCACAATTTAAAACTTATATTCATTTCTATAATTTTTCATTTAATATTTTTAGACCATGGTTGATCACAGGTAACTAAAATTGCAGAAAGTGAAACCGTGGAGAAAGGAGGACTGCCATATTGGTGCCCGCTTACAGGTGGTTGTGGGCATGAAACACACATGTAAAGCACAGAGAAGACCTGGCACTGAGAAAGGACTCACTGGATGTTTATGTGTTAATGATTCCCAAGGGTAATCCCTGTGAGCCCATCTAAGAACTGAGGGGTTCTACCTGTCACCAGCTTGGTGACAGCCATTTGCTTAGAAACAGTGTGGGTCAGGTGTCCACAAGAGAATATTCACTGTGTTTTCCATTGGGTGGGTCTCTGTATTATAAAAGATTTAGTTTTTGTTCAAAATGCCATGATATGTGAAACTTTCCACCCTCTTTATTTTAGCTCTTTTAGTCCACTACAAAGTAGTGAATGCGGCCAGGTGCGGTGCCTCACACCTGTAATCCCAACACTTTGGGAGGCTGAGGTGGGTGGATCACCTGAGGTCAGAAGTTTGAGACCAGCCTGGCCAACATGGCGAAACCCTGTCTCTAGTAAAAATACAAAAATTAGCTGGGTGTGGGGGCGCACACCTGTAATCCCAGCTATTTGGGAGGCTGAGGCAGGTGAATGGCTTGAACCTGGGAGGTGGAGGTTGCAGTGAGCCGAGATTGCACCACTGCACTCCAGCCTGGGTGAAAGAGCAAGACTCTGTCTCCAAAAATAAATAAATAAATAAAAATAGTGAATGTTTATGGTAGAAAAAATGAGAGCATTCGGAAATATAAGAGAGAACAACACACACTTAGTCCATCACCCAAAGGCAGCCATTGTTTGTATTTTAGTGGATTTTGCTCATGTGACTTTTTTTTAAGTCATATGGTGCAAGGTTACTCTTCCTGTGGCACATCCTCCTCCAGCCTGTTGTGCTCATGTTGGGGGAAAAAAAGTCTTCAGCAAAACAGAGAGGTTGCCCCTTCAACAGAGCCGTTTATCTGATGGCCAGGCCAACTGGAAGTCAGCGGGGCTTACTGGAGCCAGGAGGGCTGAGCTAATGGGAAGCTGGACTTTCCCAAGAAAGAGGCCCTGGTAGCCCTGAGGCTGGGCGCAGCAGCAGACTTCAGGCTTTTGCATGCACCGTTCACGGGGAAGCCTCCAGGGCCACAGATCCCCACTTTCCCCAATCAGATATCTGAGGGGCTGGGGGGATATCCGCCCTGTAAGGGGGCTGCAGAAAGGACCTGCTCTGAGGCTCCGTCTCCTGTTGGCCACCTCCTTCTCCTCTGCAGGGCTCTACCTACAACCCCAGGCAGAATCTCTCCAGTGACTACAGTACAGAGTGTTTCCGTTTGCCTTTCTCTCCCACAGTCCATGGAGCTGGTGGCTTCTCTCTTAAGAAACAAGCTCCAGGACCTGGCATCCCACTCTGATGCAAAGTCAAGAATGCAGAGTCAGCACTCACAGAGCACGGAACAGTCCAGAAACCTGTCCAGAGTCCAAGGTTCCTGCCACCAACCGGAAAGCAAAGAGGACCGCAAAGCAGTCTGAAAAGGCCGCGGTGGTTTGGAGCTGTTTGATCAAGTTTTCTCTAAATTGTGCCCCTAAGAGAGATCAGCGTCACAGATGGGTCAAATCAGTCAGCAAGAGAAACAAGATCTGCGTTCGATTTTGGAAAGTATTGTGTACTTTCTTTTTCCATCTGATTTCCCCCCACCGCTCTCTCCTGGGGTTTAGCATCCTAATTATATAGCACTAAATCTAATGTTCACGGAATCCTAATGTCTCAGACTTTGGCAAGAACTTCAGAGGTACCTAGTCCACCCAGAGCCCAAAGAAAGCCTCTCGCCCGTGAGAAAAGCTTCAACATGTCCAGTGACTCAGGCCACTCAAGGCAGCCCCATCCCAATTTGGCAAGCTGGGGCTGTCAAATAGTCCTTCCTTAAGTAACAGAAAAAGCCAAGGCCCTGAGCTTAGCCCTGGAAAAGGGAGACACTCCCTGGCACATGCAGCCCAGTGTCATCCCAGGGCTGCGCCCCCAGCCTACATGTGAACTTGAAGAAAGCATCTGCCCTACTAAGGGTGCCAAGGGCACCCCAGCTACTCCAAACCTCAAACTCCACCGAAGAGATTAGGCCTGGGAGTCTTTAAAACCTCAGAGAAAGAGACAAAATAAATACAAACCTATACTTTAAAGTTGCCCCTGTTCATTTCGATGCCTGACTTTTGGCAGAGCCACATTCCAGCTTTCATGGCTCCACAGTCCATGAAAGTGAAGGCAGTCATTTCTACCTTCATGGGTCTCTTCCTCCATTACAAAAAGAAAAAAAGGAAAAAAAAAAAAAAGAGGGCCAGGCACAGTGGCTCAGCACTTTGGGAGGCCGAGGAGGGTGAATCACCTGAGGTCAGGAGTTCAAGACCAGCCTGGCCAACATGGCGAAACCCTGTCTCTACTAGAAATACAAAACAAATTAGTCAGGCATGGTGGCAGGCACCTGTAATCCCAGCTACCCGGGAGGCTGAAGCAGGAGAATCACTTGAACCCAGGAGGTGAGGTTGCAGCGATCCGAGATCGTGCCATTGCACTCCAGCCTGAATGACAAGAGGGAAACTCCATCTCAAAAAAAAAAAAAAAAAAAAAAATTCCAAAATTCCGTGGACTCTGGCACTGTGCCTCATGGGTCTGATGGAGAAGTGGTTCCCAGCCTTTGATGGGATGAAACCCCACTTCAGTGGGCTTTTTGGTTGTGACAAGGGCAGCCATGAGCCCACTCATGATGACAGGAGAGGGCTGAGATTCCTCTGCACAATGGCACAACAGGCTGTCCTCAGAGTGGGCAGGGTGACATCTTTGCAGGTTGCATTGCCCTTATGAAAATATGTACTTTTTCTTTCCTGTGGCACTGGCCAGCCCAGGCTCTGAAGGTTGTTCATAGGAAGGGTGCATATTTGTGTTCTTATCCAAGGAGTTGCTGAAGGAACCTAGGAGTGGAGATGGGGCAGTGGCAATGAGGATGCAGAAAGGCCTCGCCTGCTGGGCAGATCGTTTGAGGCCAGGAGTTCGAGACCAGCCTGGCCAACACGATAAAACCCAGTCTCTCTACTAAAAAGACAAAAATTAGCTGGGTGTGGTGGTGCATGCCTGTAGTCCCAGCTACTGGGAAGGCTGAGGCACGAGACAGGAGAATCACTTGAACCCGGGAGGCAGAAGTTGCAGTGAGCCAAGATCATGCCGTTGCACTCCAGCCTGGGTGCCAAGAGTGAAACTCCATCAAGGAAGGAAAGAAGGAAGGAAGGAAGGAAGGAAGGAAGGAAGGAAGGAAGGAGGGAGGGAGGGAGGGAGGGAGGGAGGGAGGGAGGGAAGGAAGGAAGGAAGGAAGGAAGGAAGGAAGGAAGGAAGGAAGGAAGGAAGGAAGGAAGGGGTCACGAGGTAGCCCAGGGGATTACCTGTTCTGGCTACACAGCAGCTTTAGTTATTTTTCTCTTTCTTTCTTCCTTCCTTCCTTCCTTCCTTCCTTCCTTCCTTCCTTTCTTCTTTCTTTCTTTCTTTCTTTTTTTTTTTTTTTGAGACAGAATCTCACTCTGTTACCCAGGCTGGAGTGCAGTGGCGCGATCTTGGCTCAATGCAAACTCCGCCTCTTGGGTTCAAGCAATTCTCCTGCCTCAGCCTCCTGAGTAGCTGGGATTACAGGCACAGGCCACCACACCAGGCTAATTTTTGTATTTTTAGTGGAGACGGGGTTTCACCATGTTGGTCAGGCTGGTCTCGAACTCCTGACCTCGTGATCAGCCCTCCTCGGCCTCCCAAAGTGCTGGGATTACAGGTGTGAGCCTCCGCACCTGGCCTTAGCTGTTTTTCAAATGAGACTGTTTCAAGTCCTTTTTGACATTTTGCTCACCTCATACTTGCCCCAGTTCATCTCTGAAGGATGGATCCTCATTCAGAGCAGAGATGGGGGTCTCCCAGCTCAGAGGCAGAGCAGGCCCTTCCCCTTCTTGTATATGGCTAAGAAAGCTTCCGCTAAGCCATAGTTCTCAGCCAGAGTGAGTTCATCCTCCCCGGGGACATTTGGCACTGTCTGGAAACGTTTTAATTGTACAACTTAGGGGGTGGGGTGGGGATACGATTGGCATCTAATGGGTAGAAGTCAGGGCTGCTGCTAAACATCCTATAATGCACACAGGACAGTCCTCCAAAACAAAGAGCGATCCAGTCCAAAATCTCAACCACGCCACAGTTGGGAAAGCCTGCATCACAGTTTTAGGTTAAAACTACTGCAACTTTTTCACATGTGCTGCCAAAGCCCTGCCCTCCTGAAGGTAAGGTAGCTCCTAAAGAAAGAGCTTTCTGTCTGGTCTGCTCATGACTGCCACCTCCCCAGTCCCTGGAGCAATGATTGACCCAGAGTTGGACATGGCAATAAATATCTGTGGAATAAATGCCTTTTCCCCATTCTGTACTTGTGTCTGTAGAGGCGGGTCATGTGCAAAGCCCTTCTTTCATCTTATGACATCACCCAGGTGCACACCGATATTAACACTGGTTATCTCTAAAACCAATGGGATCCATGTGAATGGATCCCCCACCCCCTCTCCCACACATTCTCTTTTGCTTTTCTGTATTCATATTTATAGCAACCTGACCCCTCTCTGATGCTCATAATTCCTCAGGGCCTCAAGGATATAGGTTTAAGGGACTCTGGCTTTAGCTCTTAGTGGCTTAAGGGAGTTATCTCTGATCTGGAAGATCTATATTCCTCAAGCAATAGAATGAGAGTAGGTGATATGCAGTCTGGGCGGGGGACGGGGGAGTGCTGGGCTGGGCCCAACAGCATGAAGCATTAGCATCAATGTCTTGAATTTGGATCATGCTACCATTCTCTGTCGAGCTGACCCTGAGGTGTCAAGGGAAACAGAAACACACACACAGCCTGCCCAGGCAGTAAGGAAACTCCGCCCAAATTTGCTTAACATGAATTCACATGGGAAACAGCTAGAGGGTAAATCTATAGAGGTAAAACTGACTGGTTGAAGTCCAGCCTAATTTAACACCAAAAACTAGCCTTGCTGGGTGTGATAGCCCATGCCTGTAATCCCAGTGCTTTGGGAGGCTCAGGAGGGAGGAGTGCTTGGAACTGGGAATTCCACACCAGCCTGGCCAACATTAAGAGACCCCGTCCCTACAAAAAATTTAAAAATTAGCCAGACAGAGTGGCGCATGCCCATAGTCCCAGCTACTCGGGCGGCTGAGATGGGAGGATTACACGAACCCAGGAGTTCAAGGCTGCAGTGAGCTATGATCTCAGCACTGCACTTCAGCCTGGGCGACAGAGTGAGACCCTGTCTCTTAAATAAATATAATAACGGTGAAACCCCGTCTCTACTAAAAAATACAAAAAACTAGCCGGGCGAGGTGGCAGGCGCCTGTAGTCCCAGCTACACAGGAGGCTGAGGCAGGAGAATGGCGTAAACCCGGGAGGCGGAGCTTGCAGTGAGCTGAGATCCGGCCACTGAGCCCGGGCGACAGAGCAAGACTCCGTCTCAAAAATAATAATAATAATAATAATAATAATAATAATAATAATAATAAACAAAATGTATATATATGTGTGTGTGTGATACACTATATATTAGGTTGGTGCGAAAGTCATTGCAGTTTTTGCTACTAAAAGTAATGGCAAAAACCACAATGACTTTTGCACCAACCTAATGTATCTCCTAGGAGGTGCTGATATGGTGTATTGATATTGTCCTGGTACAATTCCAGGGGCCCTCAGGCAGACACTGCCTTGTACCAAGAACTCGCTGTCTTGGGTCATCAAACCATCCCCTCAGTCCGTTGTCTCCTCTAAGGCCCCACATTATCAACGAGATGAGACAGTTTTATCATGGTTGACTGTAGGTGCAAACACCATTCTCCAATGAGAAGACACTGCTTGACTTTCTGTGATGCAACTTGAGGGACGGCTGAGTTACTTGTCCACGTGCAGCCCAGCCCGTGAACACTTGGCCCCTCTTGATAAGCGCTTTGACTACACCAAGTCAGCCCTATAAAAAGCAGCCGGCCTGGCTCTTTTCCCAGGCAGCCTGACATCACAGATTCCAGGCTCTGCTATTGTTGTCACACCTGCTGGTGCCCGCTGACAGCACGCTGCCCCCTCCTGACTGCACAGGGCTGACCTGGAATTCCTGGGGGCCCCACAGGCTGCCAGGGCTGACGCCCACCCACCCCATACTTTGGCCCTCAGAGCTGTTTACCCTTTTCCCCTGGACTTTGAGTCTCTCCCCTCCTCCCCATTGGATCTCGGGAAGTCAGAGGGTGCCAAGAAAGCTTGCCTGCCTCTACTCAGCTGTGTTCTTTACGCCAGGACTCACTGGGCTCATTGCAAAGAACCTCTGGAATTAGGAAATTGGTCCTTAACCAGCAGTTTTCTGAGCACATGAATGAGCACAGGGTTCTACGGAGGGTCCCCCTTGTTAGTGAACACAGGGCAGAACCACAGAGAGGAAGGTCCTCTCTGAATTAGTGAAATGTCCCCAGGATAAGTCATAGTTCCACAGCTGGGAAGACGTTGCTTTCACATAGACGCTGCACAGCCAAGCTCTTTGCCATGGAGATGGCCTCCTGGATCTGCCTTAATGCGGGCATAAGAGTCATGGTGAGACATCACATTTACCTGATGTGATGGGTCTGCAGTGAGCTACGCAGCGAGCTTCCCTCTAATAAAGGAAGCACCCAGACACTTAGCTCATTGAGAAGCTTCATGGCCAGAGGCAGGAGGAATGTCTTCACCTAAGGATGCATTCTTTCCCTAATGGCCCGGAGGGGCCACCTTTCTTCTCCACCCTCCTCCAGGGAAAGTGGACATCTGGACTCCTTTCTTGGGGCCATCGGATCGCTAGAGACTAGCTGGCTTCTCACAGCCACCCCTAAGACATCTGCCTTAACCCCAAGGATGGAATAATCAGGGTTCCAAAGATCTGTTGCCTCGGTCAGCTTGGCCCAGGCTGAGAGGGGAGATGCTGCTGTTGCCGCCTTTTCTGCGGCTTTCTCTCCAGCAGACACAGCCAGGACCCAATGCTGATGTATGTGAAACCAACCAATCCCTTCTTCACTCAGGCATTATTCCCAGAAGATGGCTCAAGTCCCACTTCACTGTTTCTCCCTCCTCTTCCCTCCCCTCCCCTCCTCTCCCCTCTTCTCCCCTCCCTTCTCTTCTCTTCTCTTCTTTTCCCTTCTTTTTAGAGACAGGGTCTTGCTATGTTGACCAGGGTAGTCTCAAACTCCTGGCCTGGGCAATCCTCCTGCCTTAGCCTCCCAAAGTGCTAGGATTACAGAAGTGAGCCCCCAAGCGTGGCCCCACTTCACTATTACTTTCATCGTTTCTGCAATCAGTCTTGGAAGTGTCTGGGAACACCTGGAAAAGGCAAGTGGTGAATGACCTTCCTGAGGCCTCTAGCCACCCATGCCTCCATCTAGCCACCCATGCCTCCATCTAGCCACCCATGCCTCCACCTAGCCACCCATGCCTCCATGACTTTTCTTGCTCTGGGTCCTGACATCTCAAGGTAGTTTGGGTCTCATACCTTAACAAGGCAGTGCTGGTGACATTAACTGGAACTCTGCCAGGCCAGTAAGCCAGTGCCGGGACCCGGTGCCCTCCTTCCCAGGTCGTCTGCTTGGCTGGACTTCCCCCTGTGAGAGGAGGGGAAGCAGCTGGTTCATCCATGGTGATAACTCCAGATTTCTTTTCAGCTAAGAGTTAGTCTCTGGGAGAACCCCTGTCTGAGTTTCCAATAACCCCAACAAAGGAATGACATTTTTGGTAACTAGCTATTTCCCTCAACTAGCTAGTGTCTTTCAATATATGCTTTTTATTTTACTGGACTTCAGATGTAAAACGTTGCCTCACTCTACTGAATCACCTCATTTTATTTTCTTCAGGAGACCTTCCCCACCGTAAATTATTTTTTTCATTTATTGATTTGCATGTTGTGTATCTCAACATCATGAGACTTCATCAGTCTCATGCACCTAAGACATGGTAGGGCTTAACAAATCTTTGTTGAGTGAGTGAATTTCTCTTCCTAGTGATCATAATGTGACTGTCTGTTTAGGATGAAGAAATACAACTATTAAAGAAGAGAAAAAGAAGGAAACTTCTGAAGCTATTTGATCAGCTCAACGTCCAAGAACCGATCTGGCATGGATTTTATGGCTTTATTTTGTTTTGCTTTGCTTTGTTTTTCCTTGAATTAATGAGTTGTACTGATGTTATGGAGACAGTGTCAGTAATAGCTCCAACCTCTTGCCTCCTGGGGGAGGTAAGTACCAACTACGTGCAATCTATGAATTTCCACTTCGGTTATTAAAGGAATTATTTTTGTACCCATTAAGTCAAAAGCGACCACCAGTATAATGATGGCTAGCGGGCTGGAAGAGATGAGGTCATGTTTGATGGAAACATCCTGAATACATGTTGGGTTGCATGAACCACGGCCATCCCACCACCCCCACACACACCCCACCCTCATCCTGGTTGAGCCAAGGGCCAAGGATCCCACAAAGTTAGCGTGTGCACAGCCTTTCCAACGCAAGTGCTGTGTGTGGCTCACACACACTGTGGTCATGCAATTTCCCTTTGTTTGGTTGGTGTGAATGATAAAAGCAATTATGTGGGGAGGAGCGTGGGGAGGAACAAGATGAAGGCTTCTGTCGCCCTGTACTAGCACTGCTGCAAACGGAATCTTTGATGTCCCTGGCCCAGCACACCACACGGGAAATGCTCAGCATTCTTAGGGCTTTTTCATAACCAGCTTTGGAGTCCCTCAAGTTTTGAAGTAAGAAACAAAACACAAAATAACTTACGTCCTATGGACTGTTTATGTTTAAGGGTGTGGGGTTCAAAAATCCAATTGGGGTCTCTGCAGGCTAAGTGAGACGCTCTTTGATCTAGCCCAGCATTTCTCAAATACATCCTTCCTATCGAGAGCCACGTCTCCCATAAATACATATAGCTCCCTCCAATTTATTCACGCACTTGGAACAAAGAATCCAGAACTCCGGCAAGCATAAGACACATTTCCACGTGGCTTTGGAATGTATGACTTATGCTTCAGCTTAGGGCCAAAGAGCAGGGAGGAAGCATCCACTCAAAGGCATGTGCTGGGACTTTGTGGATACTTCCACCCCCACGGGGGCATCTTTGTGGACACTTGGGGTATGGGTGGGTGAAACCGGGGAGCCTGTTTATCTGCATGTCCATGGTGTACAATATTCAAATAGTCTTGCTTAACCTTTGAGGCCAGATGCTAAGGAAAGATCAAGGCTGTAGTTCCAGGAAACAAGCCATTAGGTCTATTGGTCCACCAGAAGGCACTGGGGTGGGCAGTGGCACCAGGGTTGAACACAGGATTTGGTCTCTGCCTCCAGGATGTTTCCAGAAGGGGAAACTGATCTTTAATTAATAAATTTGCTAATCAGTCTTCACCACTAGGGATTCTTCTCATTTGCCACAACCTTTTGTTTTGCTCTCTTGTAGCTGACTGACTTTCCTAATACGCTCTTCAGAGAAAAACATTTCAATGTGCTTGTCTTATTTCAGCAAAGGATTGAAAGCTGGAGGGGTTTGGAGGAATCCAGCTAGTTATAAAACAGGTGTAGTCAACAAAGCAGACAATCTCCTTGCAAAAGATTCAGGAATTAGGAGAAAGAAAAAGATTGGCTGAGAGAAGTCCCTTAGTGTGGTCACTTAAGGAGCAATCCCCTCTTTCTGTTGTAGAGACTAGTCGGCTAGTGCAGGCTACACCCTGGGTTCTGGCTCTAACAGGAAGACACAATTATATATGCCAGCCGTGCAAATGATCACAGGCCCACAGATCTTGTATTCTAAAGGGATTCATCTTAAAAGGGTCTAGAGTGTGAACAAACAATTCTTAAATATTTATGTATCACCCACAACGCAGATACCGTCTTGCTATAAATTCCAATTTCTCACTGGTACTTCTAGGAGTGGACAAAACTTACAAAGATCTGACTAGCATTCTATCAGCCCCTAGGGTTGTATAGTCTAATTATGAGATGCATATGCTTGTATTAAACAGGCGTGTTGTGTTTTATCTGCACCAGTAAAGGCTGAATTCTAAGGTAGCTACTCCTAATCCCCCAATATTCTTCAGTAATACCTGCTCCCACTAATGGGTAGTTATTCTAAATTAAACATAATATTAATAACAACAATAGCATCTCCTATTTATTGAGCCCTTACTAAGTACCAAGTTAAGTGCTCCTCAGCATAAAGATACATGCTTCCTGGCATTATCTCATTGAATCCTTATGACACCCTCTCAAGTTAGCTACTATTGTCCCCATTTTTCAGATGGGGAAACCAAAGCTCAGAGAGGCGAAGTAATTTGCCCCCAAGTCACATAGCTAGAAAATGATAGAGCCGGCTGGGCGCGGTGGCTCACGCCTGTAATCCCAGCACTTTGGGAGGCTGAGGCGGGCAGATCATGAGGTCAGGAGTGTGAGACCAGCCTGATCAATATGGTAAAACCCCATCTCTAGTAAAAATACAAAAATTAGCCAGCCGTGGTGGCACATGCCTGTAATACTAGCTACTCAGGAGGCTGAGGCAGGAGAATCACTTGAACCCGGGAGGCAGAGGTTGCAGCGAGCCAAAATTGAGCCACTTCACTCCAGCCTGGGTGGCAGAGTGAGGCTCTGTCTAAAAAAAAAAAAGAAAGAAAATGATAGAGTCAAGATCTGAATGCCGGTCTGACTACACAGCCAGCACCCTCACTCACTAAACCTAGGGCAGGGGTTCCCATTTTGAATATGTATTAGAATCACTGGGGAGCTTTTAAAAAATACCCATGCCAAAGTCTCTTTCCCAGAGACCGTGATTTAATCAGCCTGCAGTGAGGCTCTGACATAAAATCTTCTAAAACTCTCATGGGGTTTAGTGTGGAGAGCACCCATTCCCAGAGAAGGAGGGCAACGGGCAAGATAGGGAAGAGAACACAGCACATTTCAAAGTTAAATGTAGCTAATGGTCATCGTCACCGCAGGCTTTCTGTTGCCCACGCCTTTATACCTCTATGCCACAGCGTCATACATATGACCTTATAAGTCATAGTAAGTAAGAACAATAGATAATCCATAAATGAAACTTCTAATCACTTTTCAATTTCAAACACTATTCATTCATTTAGATAAGCTTCCATACTTTGATCGGGCACTGGCACGTTAAAAGTGTTAGTTGCCTTCGGCTTTCTGTCGAGAAATGCATGTCTTATGGCCATGAGAATGCATTTCTATGCACTCGTGGTTACTTATGACTCTAATTAAAGCAGAGCCTCTTACTTAAAGCAATAAATATTTAGCCACAGCAACCAAAATATAAACAAAACCATGATTCATGAATTTGCTTATTTGTGCTTCTCTGGTTACGGAAGTGAAGTGGCATTTTATGATGCATCGAGACATGGGCAGGCCGAGGAAGACTCACCACTGCCCACGCGGAGGAATAGTGGTCTTTCTTGGCTGGGACCCAAGGGCCATGTTTCACTGAGTCAGAAAGGCAATGCAGCAAACAAGGAAATGCGCAAATTTCTCCATACAGAAGAATCACCACAAGAGATCTCATCTAAGATATGGATTTCTGGGTCCTATCCCCAGGAATTCTAATCTAATAAGTCCGGGGTGAGGCTCTGATTCTAAGTAATTCTGATGTCAGTGGTCTGAAAACCAGAGCTGAAGAAGTATTCAAGGAATAATTAGAACGATACCTTTGGGGGCAGGCAGGTCTCCAGTGGCACCCCTGCCAACCAAGTGGCCTTGGGCAGAATTCATAACCTCCCTCAGTCTCAATCATCTCAGCCAGGAAGCAGGGAAATGATTGTACAGTTGACCCTTGAATAACACAAGAGTTAGGGCACTGACTCCCGCGCAGTTGAAAATCTGGGCATAACCTTTGACTCTTCCAAAACTTAACTACTGATAGCCTTATGTTGACCAGGAAGCCATACCAATAACATAAACATTCAATTAAGACATATTTAGTATGTTATATGTATTATATACTGTAGACTTATAATAAAGTGAGCTAGAGAAAAGAAAATGTTAGTAAGAAAATCCTGGCCAGGCACAGTCGCTCACAACTGTAATCCTAGCACTTCAGGAGGCCAAGGCAGGAGGATGGCTTGGGCCCAGGAGTCCGAGACCAGACTGGGCAACGTAGTGAGACCCCCTGTCTCTACAAAATAAATAAATAAATAAATAGCTAAGTGCGGTAGTCCCAGCTACTTGGGAGTCCTAGCTGGTAGTCCAAGCTACTTGGGAGGCTGAGGTGGGAGGATCGCCTGAGCCCAGGAGGTTGAGGCAGCAGTGAGCTCTGATTAGATCACTGCCCTCTAGCCTGGACAACACAGCAAGACTCTGTCAAAAAAGAAAAAGAGGAAAAAAGTAAGAAAGAAAGAAAGAGAGAGGAAGAAAGAAAGAGAGAGAAAGAAAGAGGAGAGAGAGGGAGGGAGGGAGGGAAGGAAGGGAAGAAAGAAGAAAAAAGAGAAAAGAAGGAAGGAAGGAAAAGGAAGGGAGGGAAGGAAGGAAAGAAAAACAAAATTAGAAGAAAGACAAAATATATTTTCTATTCATTAAGTGGAAGTGGCTCATCGTAAAGGGCTTCATCCTCGTTGTCTTCACATGGAGTACACTAAGGAAGAGGAGGGGAAAGAGGAGAGGTTGGTCTTGCTGTCTCAGGGGTGGCAGAGGCAGAAGAAAATTCATGTATGAAGTGGACCCACGCAGTTCAAATCCATGTCACTCAAGGGCCAACTGTATTTATCTCATAGGGTTGTGGGAACAGCTATATAAGATAGTGTACATAAAGCTTTAAGCAAGGTACTTTTGCATAATGCCTGCCAGAGAAGTGCCAACCAAATTACCTATGGGGAGAAAATAGCAGAGAGCCCAACCTCCGACAGTTTGGTTTGGCATGCATGGTGTTTTTCTTTTAACTAATGCTGAATGTCATTTGGCAGGGTCCTCTCTCCAGTTTATTGAATTCCTAACACTGCCCATGACCGACAAAAACAAACATTTGTTCCTTATCACCTGCCGGGCCCACAAAGCCATTAGCATTTGTGACTGGGTAGCGCGCCTGTTCTGAGGAGTGCACATTCTAATAACCTTCTAAAGAAGCAGGCTCTCAGCCCAGTGCAGTGGCTCGCACTTGTACTACCAGCACTCTGGGAGGCCAATGCAAGGAAGATCATTTGAAGCCAGGAGTTCGAAACCAGCCTGAGCAATAAGCAAGACCCCTCTACCCCATCTCTGTAAAAAAAAAGAAAAAAGAAAAATTTAATGTTCCAGGCATAGTGGCATACACCTGTAGCCCCAGCTACTAGGGAGGCTGAAGCAGGAGAATTGCTTGAGCCCAGGAGGTCAAGGCTGCAGTGAGCCATGATCACACCACTGCACTGCAGCCCGGGCAACAGAGTGAGATCCTGTCTCTACAAAAATAAAATAAAGAAGCAGGCTTTTTCTAAATGTAGTATGTCCCCTTGCCAAGGATGCCTACAGTGTACTCGTTTTCTAGAAACACAGGGCAGCCTGGGACTCCGGCTGGCCTGGGGTGGCCCTGAGTATGGGATGAGGACATTCCACTAAGCCTGGTGGCCAAAGTCCCAGAAAGAGACACAGTTTGACTTCTGCTGGGTCTCCACCAGCAGGCCCAGTCCCCAGCCAGGGCCAACAGTCAGAGTCCCTTATCCCTTGCTCTCTCACCCCATGGCACCTCTGACTTTTCCCTGCCCCACCCCCTACCCCAAACAGGACAGAAGGCCCAGGATGCGGAGACGGCTTCCCAGTGGGAAAGATTATGCAACAACCTGATAGCATCAGATTACAAACAACCAAGGTCTCCTAGGAGCCTGGATGCCAAATTCAACAGAATGTTTCCTCATCACCAAGGGGGAGGAAGGAACAGTTCTGCTCTTCAAATAAAACAAGAAAAGATTTTCCAGACAGAGGAGCAGTCAGTTAGGGGAAAAACAAGGTGTTGGTTCTGTCCTGGGTAGGAAACAGATCTGGCACGGAGAAGGGAAGGCGGCTGCAGTGAGAGCCAGGCCTCCTGGACCAGGCTGCGGGCCCAGAGACAGCGGGGGTGACTAACTCGTGCCCTTCTTCTTCGGGAGAGGGCAGGGCTGCTTTGCTCTGCCTCCGCCCCAGTTCTGTGTCTCCTCGCCCCTGCAGGGCACAAGCCAAGTGGAGTATTCTCAGTCCACACGCACGGGGTGAAGAGATGACTCCAGGAGACGCTGCCTCATCCCATCAGCTGAGCTGGGCGGTTTGGCCAGGAAAGGAAAGGGAAGACAAGCAGGGGGGCCTGAGGGCCCTGAGAACAGGGGAAGACAGCGCGTGGCCTGACGCAGCAGCCTGGCTTCAGGGAGAAAATTGCACGACTCCCGGTACTGTTTGTCCTACTCCGTTGCGAAAACATTGACCGCCTTCTCTCTTTCATCTACTCTTGAGTCTGGCCCCGTACAGTGAGCCGTGCAGACATCCCACTGATGGGAAACTGGGTGAGGAGGAGCAGGTGGCCAGAGGGACCCCAGCCCCTTTGACTCACAGGACATGGCCACCTGCCGAGCAGGGAGCTGCCTGGCTTCCAGAGCCTCAGCAGCATTCCAGGCAGAGAGGAAGACGGAGGCTGTGGCATAGTTAGTTGACAGGAAGCTGCTTTGGAGAATGAGGAAGAAGTGTCTACCCCCAGGCAGCAGCCTTTCAGGCAAAGTTCACTTTCAGACTCCCAAGAAAAGAAGGGAATGGCATCCAGCCCCAGCCCGATCATGAATTTAAGTGCTGTCACCCACCAATCCCACATCAAGCCACAGACTTAGTGGGAAGGCCTTGCCCAAAAAAAAGAATGTCATCTTGAGGTGCCTGAAATTCAGCTTCAGAACATTTCCCAAGAGACCCTGAACATTTTAAAGTTATCTGTATGCAATTTAAGTTGCCTGATCCTTTAGTGAGGGAATCTTTTTCAGGGTGTTTGCCGGTCCCCTTCTAGAGCTTCTATGGGTGGGGTCCCGTCAGGTTGTTTCAGCCAGGAATTAAGAAATTGAGTCTAATGGGGGTTATCATTAGAGGCCAGGCACAAGGCTGAGAGCGTCCCAGGCAGTACCCCCACTGATTCTCCCAACAGTCTACAGAGAATAGTCCACGACTCCACCTAACAAGAAGAGGCTGCTGAGCCCTGAGCTGAGTCAAGATTCAAGCCCAGCCTGAGCCTCCAAACCCTCTCTGCCTTCCACAGATGCAGAAAGATTCAGACTGTCGCAAGAGCTAAATACTTTTTCCTTGACAATTACTAGGTTCAAAGAGCAAGATACGATTTTCCAGGTGGCTGAGTGTCGCGTATAATCAGATGTGTGTGAGAGCAGTCATGTGGCTTGGGGAATGAGCCAGTGATGGCCAGAGGATGTGGGCCCCTCCATGGCTGGCTGGCCTCAGGGATGCCTTCCCTTCTCCTTGGCCTCAGTTTCCTCATTTGTCCAATAAGGTGGCTGGAATAAAGATCGCTGAGGTCGGCCAGGCATGGTGACTCATGCCTGTAATCCCAGCACTTTGGGAGGCTGAGGCGGGTGGATCACCGGAGGTCAGGAGTTCAAGACCAGCCTGGCCCACATGGTGAAACCCCGTCTCTACTAAAAATACCAGACATGGTGGCGGGTGTGGTGGCGCACATGTGTCATACCAGCTACTCAGGAGGCTGAAGCAGGAGAATCGCTTGAACCTGGGAGGTGGAGTTTGCAGTGAGCTGAGATCGCACCACTACACTCCAGCCTGGGCGACAGAAAAAAACTTTTTTTCAAAAAAAAAAAAAAAAAAAAAAAAATGACAGAGGTCTTTTCCAGCTTTGGCATTCTTTGAACTTGGGGATATTCCTGGAGATTTTGTCACTGGCTTCTCTCATTGGTCATTTTTGGATCAGTGGAAGTGAGACTGGTACTTGCCCTTCTCCTTGTTCTCAGCTCCCCTGATACAAGAGGGATCTTTTAAAAACATTGGCTAGTATGCTGGAGGGGGAGTGGGAAATGGTGAGCAACTGTTTAAAGGATATGGGGTTAAACAAAATAAATATATATTTTTTAAAAGCTAGGCATAGGCCAGGTGCAGTGGCTCACACCTGTAATCCCAACATTTTGGGAGGCTAAGGTGGGAAGATTGCTTAAGCCCAGGAGTTTCAGACCAGCCTGGGCAATATAGCAAGACCCTGTCTCTAAAAAAAAAAACATTTAAAAAGGAAAAGAAAAATTAGCTGGGTATGGTAGTACATGCCTGTGGTCCCAGCTACTTAGGAGGCTGAGGTGGGAGGATCGCTTGAATCCAGGAGGTTGAGGCTGCAGTGAGCTGTAATGATGCCACTGCACTCCAGCCTGGGCAACAGAGCAAGACCCTATCTCAGAAAAAAAAAAAAAAATGCAGGGGGCGCAGTGGCACACTCCTGTAGTCCAAGGTACTCACGAGAATGAGGTGGGGGGATCCCTCGAGCTCAGGAGTTTGAGGCTGCAATGAGCTATGATCGTGCCATTGCACTCCAGCCTGGGGGACAGAGCAAGACTATCTCTCTAAAACATTAATAAATAAATTAATTAAAGGATATAGGGTTTCTTTTGGGGTGATAGAAGTGTTTTAGAACTAGACAGACGTGGTCATCACACAACATAGGGAAGGTGCTGAGTGCTACTTAACCAAACAATTTAAAATGTTAATTTTATGTGATGTAAATTTCGCCTCTATATTTAACATTAAATAATGTCCCTCCCGCTCTTAAAATCTTCCCATGGTTCCACATTTCCTTAGAATAAAAGCCAAACTGCAAAGATTGTCGAACGCTGGCCCCATCTCTCGCTGTTCTCCTTGGTCGTCACAAACTCCAGACTCACAGACACAGGGGCAGCCCCAGGGAGCGGCTCCTACTCCCTGATGTTCCCATCTCTGCCTGGGCTGCTCCCCTCGCCCACAGCCTCTTCTCCTGCCAATCCCTGGCTGTCTCCTACTCATTCTTCAAAACGCAAACCACCCCCAGGGAAGCCTATTTGCTACCCAATATGGTAGCCAGTAGCCACATATGGCTACTGAGACCTGGAAGTGTGGCTGGTGTGACCAAGGAATTGAATTTTAATTGACTTGTATTAATTTTAATTTAAATGGCCATATGTGGCTAGTGCCTGACATACCGGATTGTGTAGCTCTAGACAGGTGGTTCTCAAATTTTAACCTGCATTATCACCCAAAGGACTGGTTAAAACACAGATTCCTGGGACCCATCTCAAGTGTTTCTGATTCTTTTGGCCCAGGGTAAAGCCCTAAAATTTGTACTGTTAACAATTTCTCAGGTGGTGCTAATGATGCTGGTTGGGGAACCACACTTTGATAACCATTGGTCTAAAGTTGGAAGTTCTACACTCAGATGATTCTAGACTCATGGTCTAGATGTAGACGTTCTGGACTGGTGGATCTCAAAGTTCGGTCCCTGGACCAGCCACATCAGCATCACCTAGGAGTGCCTTAGAAATGCAAAACCCCCATCAGCAACCCAGCCCTCTTGGGTCAGAACTGTATGTTAGCAAGATCCCCGGGGGACGGTCTGCACACTTTAATTTTAAAATCAAAGAAACACTATTCTAGACTGTCATTCCTTGCGGTCGGGGCTTTGTTGATCTTTGTAGCACCAGCACTGAGCATAGTTCCTGGCACACAGTAGGTGCTCAATAGGAGGAATAGAAAACAGTAGGCGCTCAACAAATGCTTGCAGGAGGAAGGAAGGAAAGGAGAGATGGAGGTTGCCCAGCTAGTAAATCTATTTTTCTTTTTCTTTTTCTTCTTTTTTTTTTGACAGAGTCTCACTCTGTTGCCCAGGCTGGAGTGCAGTAGCGCAATCTCGGCTCACTGCAACCTCCTCCACCTCCCGGGTTCAAGCGATTCTCCTGCCTCAACCACCTGAGTAGCTGGGATTACAGATGCCCGCCACCATACCTGGCCAATTTTTGAATTTTTAGTAGAGACGGGGTTTCACCATGTTAGCCAGACTGGTCTTGAACTCCTGACCTCAAGCTATCTTCCTGCCTCAGCCTCCCAAAGTGCTAGGACTACAGGCATGAGCCACTGCACCTGGCCAGCTAGTAAATGTATTTCTCATCATTCCCTCAAAGAATAGGGTCCCAGTCCACTTCCTTAAGCCTGACTCACTATTTCAAAACTGCCTCATAAAGGGAGAAGAGATCAATAAGGCAAGTCCTCAGATAGGAGATCAGCAGGTCAATTCTTCTCCCCACGAAGCTACTTACTTATAGATCCTTTCCCCTACATCCATGGTCTCCACACCTTCTGGACTTTTAACCATGGGGCTTCTGACACCAGGCTGTTCCAGGCTTTCTAACTGAACACTGAAGATGGCAGCCTGGCCCAAGGGTGTCCCAGGTACAGAAAGGAGGAATTGTAATCAGCTAATGCAACAAACCACTCCCAGTGTATGCTGTATTTCTCTAGGCTCTTGTTTCTTGACACACCTCCATCCACCTCCAGTCCTCCTTAGCATCTCCTCTTGACCCAACTCTCCAGAAATCACAACTAAATCACAGCATTTTTTAACGGAAGAGGACCAAAAAGATCTATGCATATATAGAGAGAAAGAGAGAGAGTGAGAGTGAGAAACACCAATACTCAAAGAGATAAAATAGTCTGGTCACTGAGAAGGTTAGTGGGAGGTGGTACTCAGCTCTCCTGACCCCTGACTCAAATTTCCAGACACAAGTTATGGCCATAGTCCAGCAGCCACTTGCTCCTAAAGTTCTCAAGGTATCTGATCCAAGGGACATCAGGTTAAAATTGAAAAATAGGCCAGTTGTGGTGGCTCACACCTGTAATCCCAGCACTTTGGGAGGCTGAGGTGGGCGGATCACCTGAGGTCAGGAGTTCAATACCAGCCTGACCAACATGGAGAAATCCCATCTCAACTAAAAATACAAAATCAGCCAGGTGTGGTGGCGGGTGCCTGTAATCCCAGCTACTAGGGAGGCTGAGGCAGGAGAATCACTTGAACCCAGGAGGCAGAGGTTGTCGTGAGCCGAGATTGTGCCATTGCACTGTGGCCCGGGGAACAAGAGCGAAACTCCATCTCAAAAAAATAAAAATAAAAATGATAATGACCGGGCATGGTGGCTCATGCCTGTAATCCCAGCACTTTGGGAGGCCAAGGCGGGTGGATCACTTGAGGTCAGGAATTCAAGACCAGCCTAGCCAACACGGTGAAACCCCGTCTCTACTAAAAATACAAAAACAAAAACAAACAAAAAATTAGCTGAGCATGGTGGCACACACGTGTAATCCCAGCTACTTGGGAGGATGAGGTAGGAGGATCGCTTGAGCCCAGAAGGTGAAGGTTGCAGTGAGTCAAGATCGTGCCACTGCACTCCAGCCTGGGTAACAGAGTGAGACTCTGTCTCAAAAAAAAAAAATCAGCATTTGCTTCTCTGCACCAGAATCGAGGTACACAATGCTTCAGTTTCTAGGTAACTACAATTATCCTGCCAGACTAATACGATGAGGCGAGTGCTAGTGGAGACCACCTGGAGACAGCTGAGGGCCATAGGTCAGGATTGAGTTTAACAGCAGGAAAAACAGCCTGATATGGTTTGGCTCTGTGTCCCCACCCAAATCTCACGACGAATTGTAATCCCCAGTGTTGGAGGAGGGGCCTGGTGGAAGGCGACTGGGTCATGAGAGCGGATTTCCCCTTTGCTGTTCTCGTGATGGTGAGCGAATTCTCATTAGCCTTGGCTGTTTAAAAGTGAGTGGCGCCTTCCCCTTCACTCTCTTCCTCCTGCTCCAAACATGGAGGACATACACGCTTCCCCTTCGCCTTCTGCCATGACTGTAAGTTTCCTGAGGCCTCCCTAGCTATGCTTCCTGTACAGCCTGCGGAACTGTGAGTCAATTAAACCTCTTTTCTTTATAAATTACCCTGTCTCAGGTAGTTCTTTATAGCAATGTGAGTTTATTTTATCTCTTGGAGTATTTGTGTTTCGATAGATAGATAGATAGATAGATAGATAGATAGATAGATAGATGACAGATAGATAGATAGATAGATAGACAGAACAGGCAGACAGACAGACAGATAGACCTTTTTGGTTCCCTCTAATTCAAGAATGGTGCGATTGTGTGTATTAGTCTGTGGACGAATACACAGTCCGAGATCTAAAATTCTGCCTCACAGATTCCTCAATGGGGGTAATCTTGCCAGGCCCACCTCTGAACCCCTTGGACACAAATACCTCCTAAACGTTTAATTTATATGAAACAAACAATACCGGTTTATTGTAGGGGTAAATTCACCCCTTCAACTCTCCCTCCGCTGCCCAGAGGTAATTACTGCTAATGTTTTGTTACCCTTTATTGACTCTTTCAAGATTTTTTTGAGTCTACATATGATTATTTTTTATATAATAAAATCATACTATACATATTGTTCCATATTGGAATCTGTTTTATTCATTAAAAAATATCTCATGTAAATGTTTCCAAGTCAATAAATATGAATTATTTTAGTGGTTCTTTGTTATTCCTTTTAACGGAGGTATAATAATTTCTTTAAGCGCTATCTTCTTACTAGACACTTGGGTTATGTCCAACTATGAAAAAAAATTCACGGCAATGAGCATCTTTTTTCGTATGTCATTGAGCATGTGCCTAATTATTTCCTTAAGACAAACTCTTACAGGAGGAATTGATGCATCAAAAGATATGCGTATTTTTCAAGCATTTGGTCCATATGTCAAATTGTCCCCGGCATGGCTGCACTCTCCGAAAGTGAGGTCCTTGTGGGAAAGCTCTCCCAGAGCAGATGGGAGCTGAGCTGGAAGTAGAAAGATGTTGAAATAGAGACAGAGGCAGCTGTGAGAAGCAGTATGGTACAGCAGGGCGAGTACCAACTTTAATTTCAATGGAAAACCTGGCTCCCTCCTCACAAACTGTGTGACATGGGCAAATTACTTACCCTCTCTGAGCCTCTCTCTTTCTTCATCTGTAAATGGAGCTATGACTGCCACCCTCTCACTATTGTAAGAACTGGAAACAATGTACATTAAAAACCTTGCACCGCTGTGCACTAAATATTTTTTGAATGGATGAAATAAGTTAATGGTTGGATGGATGGATGGATGGATGGATGGATGGATGGATGGATGGATGGATGAATTTTTAAAAAGGAAGGAGGAAGAGCAAGGGAACGGGATGAAAGTAAAGACAAAGCACATTTGTTGGAATGTTCATAGACTGGCTTGTTGGATGGAGGGCTGGTCGCCTTTGGGAAGTTCTAGGAGGAAAGGAGAGACAAGGGATGGTGCAAACTGAGCAGTCGTTTTCTCCATCACAACTTGTTCCTTCTTCTCTGGGTGCTGGTGGCTGGTGAGCAAATGTTTCACGATGATGACCCTAAGGCCCAGATATAAGTTGTTCCCCACCCAGAGGCAGAATCCCACACCCCAGCCTGGGCTCAGCATTGCAGTGGGATCCACCAACCCCAGCTGAGCCTCTTACCTCGACGAGCTTGCCACACTCCAGTGAAGGCACCCACACTGCCCGCTAGCTCACACTTCTCAGCCCATGGGCCATTGTCTCCTAGAAACCAGAAAAAGCATAATGGTCACCAGGCTGGTTGGACACTTTCGCTGACCCTCCCACTCTAGCCCTATCTCCCTGTGCAGCGCAGGAACTAGATAGAAAAAGGACTTATAAAGACAAACACGGGCCTGCTGCAGTGGCTCACGCCTGTAATCCCAGCCCTTTGGGAGGTGGAGGCAAGCAGATCACTTGAGGTCAGGAGTCCCAAACCAGCCTGGCCGACATGGTGAAACCCCTTCTCTACTAAAAATACAAAAATTAGCTGGGTGTGGTGGCGGGCGCCTACAATCCCAGCTGCTCTGGAGGCTGAGGTACAAAAAACGCTTGAACCCAGGAGGCGGAGGCTGCAGTGAGCCGAGATCACGCCACTGCATTCCAGCCTAGGTGACAGAGCGAGACTCCATCTCAAAAAATAAGTAAAAATAAATAAATAAATAAAGACAAATATGATTCCCACTCATGAAGAACAACCCTTGATATGAGGCCTGTCTCTACTGGGCTTTCAGAGACAAGTGGCCTTTTCTGCCCCAACACAGCCCCATCGTGAGCCTCTTGCCTTCCTTGCCTTTCCTCCCCTTCCTTCCTCTTTCCTCCCTTGCCTTTCTGTAAGTTTTCAGCAATCTCATTGCCACCATCATCAGCCTCAGTCCAGCCACTGTTTATGTACATCTATTATGCACCCAGTGTTTCACATACATCATCTCATAATCCTCCAACATGCTATGGAGTAGATTCTGTTATTAGCTTAATTTTGCAGATGAGGAAAAGGAGGCTTGGAGAGATTACGGGAATTCCCTCAGTAGTAGAATATAGATTCAAATCCTATAGGAGTTTATAACACCTTTGCTGCACGGTAGAGAGTATCGGTCTCTACTTGACCCGAAAGCAGTGTTTTTTTTTGTTTTTTTGGTTTTTTTTTTTTTTGAGACAGAGTCTTGCTCTGTCGCCCAGGCTGGAGTGCAGTGACACGATCTCAGCTCACTGCAACCTCTGCCTCCCAGGTTTAAGCGATTCTCCTGCCTCAGCCTCCCGAGTAGCTAGGACAACTGGCATGTGCCACCACGCCCAAATAATTTTTGTATTTTTAGTAGAGACAGGGTTTTGCCATGTTGGCCAGGCTGGTCTCAAACTCCTGACCTCAGGTGATCCGCCTGCCTCAGACTCCCAAAGTGCTGGGATTATAGGTGTGAGCCACCACGCCTGGCCGAAAGCAGTGCTTTTAACCTCTGTGGTTGCTCCAGACAGAAACCTAAAACACATCATGCATGTATGAGGCCTTTAAAGAGGCCACCAGTTCAGCTCACTAAGGCCACTCAGTCAAAAGACGTGACACGGGGAGTGGCAGCAAGTGGAATCTTTGGGACCAGAGAAGATGGAGAAGAGGGAAATCTTAGAACTGCACAAGGACAACACAGGCTCACAATGTCAATGTCATTCAATGGCAATTAAGAGCAATACCCAGATAGCCTGAATCGACACACAAGGGGCCAGCAAGGCGCCTGCTGTGTGTGTGCAAACCTTCCCAGGGACTTGGCCTTGGAGGCCCCAGTGGACAGGTGCTCAGCATTCAGGCCAGCAAGCCTTATCTGGGCCTCAAGTTCAAAGCAAGTCCCCTGACCTATGAAAGGGGATCACGAGGCCAGACTCTGCTCTTCACAGGTAACGTGCAAGTTTATCTATTAAATGGCAGTTAGGCTGGCTGGCTTTTATTACTTTACCTGTAAACCAGAGGAATGTGTTGTCCTTCGCTGTGTGGTCAACTTTGTCCTTGATCTGGCCAACCAGACCGTCCATCTCCCGGAGCCCTGCACCATACAGCCTTCTGCCCCGTGGGGCTGCCGGTAGCTGAGTCACAGGTAAGGGCACGTGCATGTGGGCCAGAGCCACATACAGCAGGAAGGGCCTCCCGCTGGTGCTGAAACAGGAGAACCAAGAGGTGACTCTTCAGAAGGCTCTCCTGGCTCGTCTGGTGCCTCAGGGATTCTCCCTCTCCTCCAGGAAACTCCCCAAAGCTCCTTCTGCCCCATAGGCTCGGGAAGGACACATTTATCCATAACCTTCCAAGGAAATGTGAAAGCAATCCGGTTAGCCGATTAAAAATGAGAACTGTAATAATAGTTACTATCCCTTATCATTTACTGAGAGCTTATTATATGGGACTCACGTTGTCTAGGTTCATCCTCATCATAGCCCCTTCATCATCAGATGAAGAATCAGAAGCTTAGAGATTAAAGGACTTGCCCAGGATATGCAATTAGTTACGTGTCCCAATCTTGCTCTTAAATGCCACACTGTAAAGTCTAAGGCATACACACACACACACACACACACACACACACACACACACACCTTTACATTTTATTTTGCAGCATCCGAACTATCCTGTCCGTTCTCAGCCTCCTTCCTTCCTTCCTTCCTTCCTTCCTTCCTTCCTTCCTTCCTTCCTTCCTTCCTTCCTTCCTTCCTTTCTTCCTTTCTTCTTTTTGTTTTTTAGACAGAGTCTCATTCTTGTCGCCCAGGCTGGAGTGCAGTGGTGCAATATTGTCACACTGCAACCTACGCCTCCTGGATTCAAGCGATACTCCTGCCTCAGCCTCCTGAGTAGCTGGGATTACAGGTGCCCACCACCACGCCTGTCTAATTTTGTATTTTTAGGAGAGACGGGGTTTAGCTCTGTTGGCCAGGTTGGTCCAAACTCCTGACTTCAGGTGATCTGCCCTCCTCGGCCTCCCAAAGTGCTGGGATTACAGGTGTGAGCCACTGTGCCTGGCCGGTCTTGTTCCTTTCTAAGAGATAAGTGGTTGTCTCGAGTTAATCACAGGAATTCCAAGGACACATATGACCACCAGGTAACATCTAGATCAGGGCTCTGTCAGAGGCCCTGTTGTTCTGCTGCCTCTGTAGTAATTCTGATTCCCCTGGAAAGTGCAGAATGAAAGGCTTGGAGGAGCTGGGGTTGTCTCCAAGCAAAGGTCCCAGCCTTACTCCCAGCTAAGAGCAGCTGCAGAATTACAACGGTGGCAGGGACCTTCAGGGGCCCCTCTCCCACAGATCCATCCATGGGGGTCTTTCAGAGGACACCAAGCAAGGGTATTGGGAGAGTAGAGAATCAACAACATTCCAGTAGGGGGAGATGCATGGCCCTTTCATACCTGTTCACCCAGAGATTCAGCTGGACCCAGGGGTCTCCTTAGCTCACCCTGGTTTACACCACCTCACAGCCTTGCTCTATAGCCACCTGTGCCCTCAAACTCCCCTGCATCCATGGCTCCCAGGGTCTGCCGCCCGGGACTGTGCTTGCACTCAGTTCTCCTTGATAGGCATAAAACCCTGGACACAAGTCCCAAGACAGGGGCCTCTGCCTTCCCCATTTTAATTCACACTTTCTCTGCAACATTGCTAGAGTTGCGTTGTTCAGGGCAGCAGCCACAAGTCACATGTAACTATTTAGATTTAAATGAATGAAAATTAAATCATAATAGAAGTTCCATGGCTCACACACTAGCACATGGGTGGACCTGGAAAATATTATGCTAAGTGAAATAATCCAGTCACCAAGAAGCAAATAACTGTATGATTCCACTTGTGGCAGGTGCCCGGAATAGTCAAATTCAGAGAGAGAAGGTAGAATGGTGAGTGGCAGGGCACTGTGGGGAAGAAAAACTGGGCAGCGCATGTTTCATGGGTACAGTTTCAGTTAGAAAAAATGAAAAAGTTCTGAAGATGGATAGTGGTAATGGTTGCAAAACAAAGTGAATGTTTAATGCCACAGAACTTTACATTTAAAATGGTTAAGATGGTAAAATTGTATCATTATATATATATCTGTATATATTCATACTCACAGTAAAATACACACACACACACACAAATTCCTAGCCACATTTCATATGCTCAGCAGCAGCAGGTGGCTAGAGGCTAGCAGCTTGGACAGTGCAGACAGAAAACATCTCCATTCTTGCCGAGTTTTTTCGTACAGCACTGATTTGCAGTGCCTGGTGACCCCTCTCCCAGGGATGGTCATATACAGTTGTGCAGGTTGTGGCCTGCATCAGGACATCCTGCTGAGTGAATGGGTCCTTATTTCCAGCTTACAATCTACTGCCTTGGTACCCTGCACAGGGCAGTGCCTAGCCACAAGGGGTGTCTTTTTGTAATTTTCAGGTAGATTCCATATTGCAGTGGTGCCTAAACCTGGCTCAAATTTCAAGAATTTTGCAAACCAGTTGTTAAACACGGCCATTGCTAAAAATTGAATTATATAAGTTTACAATGAAATAAATTTTTTTTTTCCGGGCGTGGTGACTCACATCTGTAATCCTAACACTTTGGGAGGCCGAGGCGGGCAGATCACTTGAGGTCAAGAGTTTGAGACCAGCTGGGCCAACATGGCGAAACCCTGCCTCTACTGAAAAATACAAAAATTAGCCAGGCGTGGTGGCAGGCACCTGCAATCCTGGCTACTAGGGAGGCTGAGGCAGGGAGAACTGCTTGAAACCAGGAGGCAGAGGTTGCAGTGAGCCAAGATTATGCACTGCACTCCAGCCTGGGCAACAGAGCAAGACTCTGTCTCAAAAATAAATAAATAAATAAATAATATTTTTTAAAGGTGGTACATTCTCACCATTTATCACTTCCTAATTACTACATTCTACTATGATGTATGCTCATGGGCTTATTTACATCTATTGTATGTGTGTCGTGGAAATAACACACAATGGCTTGCTACTGCCCATCATTTCTCAATGCCACATTCAGTGACATCTCCATAGCTGGAAATCAGCCATGGTGAGAGTGAGTATTTACACCCCAGGAATTGGCAAATGCTACAGATTGCAGCTGTTTTCTTGGAAATCAGCTCACCGTGTGTATGGGTGAGGGGTGGTCCTGCTGTCCACCCTTCATCATCCATCATCATCTTCCAAATTCTCACCCATTATCAAAGTCACATTAGCACCCTGAGCCAGAGGCTTACAGAGAAGGGCAGTTATGAGAGATGGCAGAGCACAGGCTGATGAAGAGCACAGCCTTGAAAATCCTGCATCCAAACCTCCGGATTTGTTACTTCATGACTGTGTAGCCCTGGACAATTAACTTACCCTCGCCATCTATAAATTGGGGACAATCAGACCTCCCCAACAAAGTTGTTGTGTAACTTCCCATACTAAGCATCTAATAAATGGTAGCTTATTCTGTTGTTGTTTTTTGTTTCTGAGATGGAGTCTCACTCTATCTCCCAAGCTGGAGTGCAGTGGCATGATGTCGGCTCACTACAACCTCCACCTCCCAGGTTCAATCAATTCTCCTGCCTCAGCCTCCTGAGTAGCTGGGACTACAGGCGCGTGCCACTACGCCTGGCTGATTTTTGTATTTTTAGTAGAGATGAGGTTTCACCATGTTGGCCAGGCTGGTCTCGAACTCCTGACCTCAAGTGATCCGCCTGCCTTGGCTTCCCAAAGTGCTGGGATTACAGGCGTGAGCCACTGCGCCCGGCTGCTTCCTTGTTAATAATGTTGAATACATGCCAGCAGTAGTAAGTATAAATGGTGCCCAAGGGTGTACCTCTTTCCCTGCATCCTGATGCCAGGCTAGATTCCAAAACATGGCATCAGGCAGAGCCCACACAGACTAGTCCCTTGGGGGCATCTGTCCTGCAAGTCACCTCTTCATATGCACCTGTGTTGAATGGAAAATAGAGTGGGGGACACCTGGTGCTTTAAAAAAAATACTGACTATATCACAGTGTGACTCCATTTTTGTTTTTTAAAATACGTTCATTTCAACTATGCCTTAATAAAACTAGGGAGACATATGTTTATGCACCAGCATAGAATGAGGCTAGAACATAATCAGAGCTATTAAAACAGGTTATCCTCATGCCTGTAATCCTAGCACTTTTGGAAGGCCAAGGTGGGTGGATCACCTGAGGTCAGGAGTTCAAGACCAGCCTGACCAACATGGTGAAACCCTGTCTACTAAAAATACAAAAATTAGACAGGCATGGTGATGTGTGCCTGTAATCCCAGCTACTCAGGAGGCTGAGGCAAGAGAATGGCTTGAACCCGGGAGGCAGAGGTTGCAGTGAGCCCAGATTGTGCCACTGCACTCCAGCCTGGGCAACAGAGCAAGACTCTGCCTCAAATAAACAACAACAACAACAACAACAGGTTATCTCCGGGGTGGAATTCAGGGTGATTTTTTTTGTTTGCTTGTCTTAGTTTTCCGAGATTCCTAAAGGGAACACGTGTTATTTTTGTGAGTAGAGAAGGAAAAAAACAAGTAAGATAACACAGGGAACATTCCAGGAGAGCAAGAGGATGCGGCAGGGCATGGAGACACACTGAAGATTATGGTGCAGGGACAGCTAAGGGTGGGGAAAATCATCTGATCCGAAGTGGAAAAGGGCAGGTGAGAGGCACCCATCTCTCAAGAAGTGTCCCCAGATGGTGCCTAGGTGGAGGGAGGCAGGCCTGGAGGTGAAGGCAGGGCTTCCCTCATGCAGGGGGAAATGAATACCTGCAGCTCTCAGCCCACTGGCCTCTCTGGTGGTGGTTCCCTGGGGATGGATGGACAAGGGGTCTCTCTGAATTGGACTGTTGCAATAACCACTTGTCCCCCACCCCACCATTTTGCCATCTTCCACTAGACCCTGGCATCACAGACAACCTTCTCTAACCCAGACTTGATCTGGCAGATCCATATTTAGAAACGTACTAGGGCTGTCAGGCACGATGGTTCACGCTTGTAATCCCAGCACTTTTGGAGGCCGAGGCAGTTGGATCACCTGAGATCGAGAGTTCAAGACCAGCCTGACCAACACGGAGAAACCCCATCTCTACTAAAAATACAAAATCAGCCGGGCGTGGTGGCGGGCGCCTGTAATCCCAGCTAGTCGGGAGGCTGAGGCAGGAGAATCGCTTGAACCCAGGAGGCAGAGGTTGCGGTGAGCTGAGATCGCGCCATTGCACTCCAGCCTTGGCAACAAGAGCAAAATTCCATCTCAAAAGAGAAAAAAAAAAAAAAAGAAAAAAGAAAAATAAGAAACATGCTAGGACTCATTGCAGCCTGTAGGGTCAATCCAAACTCCTCACCCAGCCATTGCAGCTTTCCCTATCGCGGTCCCTTCCAGCCAGACCTTCCTTCCCCCTCAAAGACTCCTGCTATATGCCAGTGTCCCAAGCACCTCACCCACTTCCTGTGCCTCATCTATGTTATTCCTCTCTCAGCAGTATTCTCCCTGTTATCTTGCCTAAAAACAATCAGTTCTTAAGATCCAACTCCAAAGCCACCAACAGTCCTCCTCCTTTGCTCCCAGGTCACGATTGGCTGCCTCTTCTCTGCCCCCATCTGTGCCATAGCCCTTTTCCCTGCTTCTTGCAGTATTAATAAGACACAAACAACCTGCATTAAAGCATGTTTTCACATATCTGTTTCCCCACTAGCCTGGGAATCACTCAGAGACCGGACATGTCTAATCCACGTTTGAATCCCTGGCACAACAGCCGCACGTCACTGGGGCTGGATAAAGTAACTCGTTCATTTATTCATTCATTCATTCATTCAATATTTATTAAGCTCTAACTGGGCACTGAGGACAGAGCAATGAGCACAATAGATACGATTTCCACCCTCTTGGAGCTTCACATCTAATTAAGACCAGGAAAGAGAAAAAGGCAACTAAAAAAGAAATAAGATGATTATTTAAAAATTGAGTATAGGTAGTGCATCCCAAATCTGAAAATCCAAAATACTGCAAACTCTGAAACTGTCTGAGTGCTGACCTGACACTAAAGGAAATACTTCTGGGAGGGTTAGGGATGCTCAGCCGGCTAAGTGTAGTACAAATAGTCCAACATCTTAAAAAATCCAAAATCAGAAATACTTCTAGCCCAAGCATTCCAGATAAGGAATACTCAGCCCATAGGAGTGATGGAAGAGAAATACAAGGTGCTGTGGAAGGTGTAACAGGGGAACTAAATGGGGTTTGGGGTGTGGTGGGGAGGGGAAGATCCCTGAGACAATGGGACCTGGAGGACAGTGTGTGGTGACCACACAAGGCAGAAAGCACAGCCCTGGGGGAGACATTCGATACGGTTGCATCCCTATTCATTAGTTTATTTTGTCAGTCACTAGAGATTTGTCTCCACATTCAAACAGGAGAAAGGAGAAAGAGGAGTTGGGGGTGAGTATGGTCTTTGGATCTGAACCTGGATCCCTGACATAGGTTGGTGTCGGTTGGGAGCTGGGTGAGAGGCAAGATGCGGAGGGGGCAGCACCACAGCAGGGGCGCTTAGGCAAGCACAGGTGCCAGCAATGAAGGGGAGTAGCGAATCAAGGAAAACAGAGAATTCTGCAGATCCCAGGCGTGAGCTCATGAAGACTAAACACGTCTTTCGTCTCTGCATCCCGAGGACCTAGTTCCAAAAGATGCGTGTCCTGTGTCTTAGCCTGCTTGGGCTGCTATAACAAAATACCACTCCCTGGGGTGGCTTAGTATACAACCATCGACTTCTCCCAATTCTGTGTTTTGGGTTTTTGTTTTGTTTTGTTTTTGTTTGTTTTTGTTGTTGTTGTTTCGCTCTTGTTGCCCAGGCTGGAGTGTAATGGCAAGATCTCAGCTCACCGCAACCTCCGTCTCCTGGGTTCAAGCATTCTCCTACCCCAGCCTCTCAAGTAGCTGGGATTACAGGCATGTGCCACCACGCCCAGCTAATTTTTGTATTTTTAATAGAGATGGGGTTTCACCATGTTGGCCAGGCTGATCTCGAACTTCTTCTGACCTCATGTGATCCACCTGCCTTGGCCTCCCAAAGTGCTGGGATTACAGGCGTGAGCCATTGTTCCTGGCCTCTTTTTTCCTTTTTCCAGGTTCTAGAATGCAGAAAGACTTTTCTGTTTGTTTGTTTGTTTTGTTTTGTTTTGTTTCGTTTTTGTAGAGATGGCGGTCTCACTATGTTGTGCAGGCTGGTCTTGAACTCCTGAGCTCAGGCAATCTCCTACCCTTGACCTCCCAAAGTGTTGGGCTTACAGACACGAGCCACCATGCCCGACTTTAGGTCTCCCAGTTCTAGAGGCTGGGAAGTCCATTGGCAAGGGGCTGGTTATTGGCTTATTAGCAGACAGCTGCCTTCCCACTGTATCCTCACATGGCCCAGAGAGAGCACACCATAGTCTCTTTCTCTTCTTTTAATACAAACACTAATCCCAACATGGGGGCTTCACTTTCATGACCTTATCTAAACCTTATTTCCTCCTAATGGCCCCACCTCCTAATACCACCCCACTAAGAGTTAGGATTTCAACGTGTAGTACATGACACCATGGAATATTGGTTTGTTTGAAAGGTCTGATTTCAGGCCAGGCACGGTAGCTCATGCCTGTAATCCCAGTACTTTGGGAGGCCGGGGCAGGTAGATCACCTGAGGTCGGGAGTTCAAGACAGGCTTGGCCAACATGTTGAAACCCCATCTCTACTAAAAATACAAAACTTAGCTGGGTGTGGTGGCATGCGCCTGTAATCCCAGCTACTTGGGAGGCTGAGGCAGGAGAATTGCTTGAATCCAGGCGGCAGAGGTGGCAGTGAGCAAAGATTGCATCACTGCACTCCAGTCTGGGTGACAAGAGCGAGAGACTCAGTCTCAAAAAAAAAACAAAGAAATACCTGATTTGAAACATCCTGGGCCACTGCTCATTCTGATGCCCGATACACTCCTGCTTATTAAGCCCTGTATTCCCCACTTAGGCGCAATGCACGGTCCCAGACCTCATAAGGAACAGAGGCCCAGCTAGCTCTGGGACCTAGGAGCCCATGCCTTCTACCTGCTCCTTTGTCCTATTCAGAGCTTTGCCTGCTGCTTAAAACATTCAGATCAAGCATTAGCAATCAGCATTGCTACCAGATGAAGAGTCTAAAGTCAAGTAAACTGAATGATCAGCAGTGATACCCAAGTACTACGTCGACGGTCTTGGGTGAGACACTAAAGCCAACTAAGGACCCAAGTAAAAACTCCCTAAGTCCTGGGCCCCCTTGTCAGGGAAGAGTGGGAAGCCGCACTCTAGGGATACCTGGTGGTTTTGACAAACAGGCCCAAGTTGGGGGAGGGGCTTGAGGCAGGGGCCAGAGTCATGGAGGAGGAAGGGCAAGGATCTGGGGGCCTTTTCTGCTGATGCTCAGAATACCATTTGGCATGTGGAAATCCCAAAGAAATCAGCATTTCTGGGGATTTCCTTCTGTAATGTTAAATGCCAGCAGGACTCGGGACTTTTCACTTAATAACCAGTTAATGAAGTAACAAAACTGTTCCCCTCTTTTGTATAATAAAGAGGCTGTGGGTTGATTTGCCTTTCAACTGATTGATTAACGGGTGGATGTCCAGGCTCTATGCCCACTTCGGAGGGGGCATTAAACAGTCCCAAGTCCCCATTCCTTCCCCTAAGAACACAGTGTTGTTTGGTTCACTACAAAAGCAGAAGAGACTGTCCCCACTAGCCTTGAAGCATCCATGTGCCATGGGGCACAGGGGCCTGAAACCATCCCAAAGATCCAGCGAGCTGGGAGACGCTCAACCCTCCAGATGGGAGAAGAGGCTCTGCCCTTTCTACTCTTGACAATCTGAAATAAAACAACAGTGTTCTCAGAAAGTCCTGATAAACCCTTAAGATGCAATGTCTGAAGCTACCTTTGAGATTCAATCCTTAAATAGGTTTTATTACCAAGAAAACAGGATGCCTGGACCTCCTGCATGGCTGCCTCTACCCTCCCTGCTGAGCTTCTAAAAAACGTCCCATGTGGCTGAACGAGGGGTGGGGGATTCCTGCATATTCAAGGGGCTGCTGTGATCACTACAGGTAGAGTCCCTTTTTAATTCTGCCCAAGTGGACAGCCATGCAGCACGTGTTGTCTTGCCCACTTAGGCTAAGGCTATAGAAAACACCAAGTTTCTTGGAGCCCATTGCCCTTGAGGAGTGGAATCCTGAGGGGAAGATAAGATGAACATATATGGGGTCATTAGAAGGCAGCAGGCCGGGCGCGGTGGCTCAAGCCTGTAATCCCAGCACTTTGGGAGGCCGAGGCGGGTGGATCACGAGGTCAGGAGATCGAGACCATCCTGGCTAACATGGTGAAACCCCGTCTCTACTAAAAATACAAAAAACTAGCCGGGCGCGGTGGCGGGCGCCTGTAGTCCCAGCTACTCGGAGGCTGAGGCGGGAGAATGGTGTGAACCCGGGAGGCGGAGCTTGCAGTGAGCCGAGATCGTGCCACTGCACTCCAGCCTGGGCGACACAGCGAGACTCCGTCTCAAAAAAAAAAAAAAAAAGAAGGCAGCAGAAGGCAGTTATGAAGGGGCGGGGAGGGTGACTGTGTGCGCATGTGTGCAGGTACACGTGTGTGTGCACTTCCACCCCACAGTCTGTGGGTGTGCCCTCCAAATAACTGTGCACAATTTTGGAGTTGTCCATTATTTCACAATGTCCATTCTTTGCCCTGACATCTGACAGAGGTTGTAAGCCAGCAACCCTCACGCATATATGATTTGTTAGAGATACACTGTAGTATGGTTTTGTTTTTGCTTTCTTATTTTTTGGGTTTTGGGGGTTTTTTAAGAGACAGGATCTCAATGTGTCAGGCTGGAGTGCAGTGGCGCGATTATGGCTCACTGCAGCCTTGAACTCCTGGACTCCAGTAATTCTCCCAGTTCAGCCTCCCAAGTTAGCTGGCACTACAGATTCACACCACTACGCTCAGCTATTTAATAATTTTTATTCATTTTTTTTTGAGACAGAGTCTTGTTCTGTCACCCAGGCTGGAGTGCAATGGCACATTCTGGGCTCACTGCGACCTCTGCCTCCTGAGTTCAAGTGATTCTCCTGCCTCAGCCTCCTGAGTAGTTGGGACTACAGATGCGCGCCACCACTCCCAGCTAATTTTTGTATTTTTAGTAGACACGGGGTTTCACCATGTTGGTCAAGCTGGTCTCGACCTCCTGAACTCAGGTGATCTGCCCGCCTCGGCCTCCCAAAGTGCTGGGATTACAGACATGAGCCACCACGCCCAGCCCCTTTTTATAATTTTTTGTAAAGACAAGGTCTCACCAGGTTGTCCAGGCTGGTCCGGAATTCCTGGCCTCGAGTGATCCTTCCACCTGGGAGGACTACCCAGTGTAATCCCAAAGCACTGGGATTACAGGTATGAGCCACCGCACATAGTCCACTTCTTCGTTATTCTTATTTACTTTTATTTTATTTTATTTTATTTTACTTTTCATTCTTTTTTTTTTTTTTTTTTTTTTTTGAGACAGGGTCTTGCTCTGTCACCCAGGCTGGAATGTAGTGACACAGTCTTGGCTCACTGCAGCCTATGCCTCCCAGGCTCAAGTGATCCTCCGTCCTCAGCCTACCGAGTAGCTGGAACAACATGTACACATCACCATGCCCGGCTAATTTTTGTATTGCTTGTAGCGACGGGGTTTCATCATGTTACCCAGGCTGGTCTTGAACTCCTAGACTCAAGCAATCTGCCCACTTCAGCCTCCCAAAGTGCTGGGATTATAGGCATGAGCTATCACACCCAGTCTTTTGTTAATTAGTAGTTTCTAATATTTCAAGATCAGGAGATTTCACATAAAAGCCAGGTATCCTATGTCTCTTGTAAAATGAAAAGATCTGATATTCCAGGTTCACATTTTCACAAAGAAGCACCAAGCAGCTGGAGCTAGGTAGTAGCTGCCCCCTGCAGATGGGGCATGTGCTTATGGGTTTGCTGTAGACCCCACCACTCCCTAATGCCTTACGTTCATCCTGCTTCCCTCTTTAAGGTTACCTATCTGTGCCTTCTAGATGCGGGAATCTGTAACATCTGTCTGGTAGAATGAAGGATAGCTCCCAAAGATAAACAGGGTCTAATTCCTGGAATCTATGAACATATGGCAAAAGAGACTTTTCAGGTGGAATTATGTTAAGGGTCTTGAGGTAGGGGGATCACCTTGCATTCTCCTGGTGGACCCTAAACGCTATCACAGGTGTTATTCTAAGTGGGAGCCAGAGGGGAGATTTGACTAAGAGGCACGTGAACAACAGAATTAGAGTTGAGAATGATATGGCCCTAGCTTAGAAATGCCGGAAGCTGGAAAAGGCAAGGAAGGAATTCTCCCCTACAGACTCCTCAAGAAAACAGTCCTGCGGATGCCTTGATTTTAGCCCCCTAGGACTCATTTCAGACATCTGGCCTCCAGATCTGTAGCAGGGTAAGTTACTATTGTTTTAGCCACTAAATTAGTGATTGGTTGTTACAGCAGCAATAGAAAAGTAATATATCCTGCCAGCTAGTGAGCTCAACAAATGTCTTGAGTGCACAGAGTGCAGTGGGCAGGCCCTACCCTCGAGGAGCTTATAACCTAGAAGGAGAGGACAAAATGATCATGGCAGTGGAACATGATCAAAGCAACAGAGGGATAAGCCCTAGGGACTCTAGGCACATACCTGAGGAATCTCTAATCCAGGACTGCGGATTTCCAGAAGGCGCTGTTTTCCAGCTTTATTTATAGGAGACATGTATGCATCCATCTCTGCTGGGCAGCAAAACTCTGTCAAGGCCTCAAGCGTGCCGAGGCCGAGGGACGTGGTGTGTGTGCACGGGTAGGTGGAAGCAGCGGGAGGCCCTGGGGAGGGAGGGAGGCTCCTCACCTTGCCTGCTGGATGAACTGGGTTGCTTTCTCCGCATACTTCTGGGCAAGGCTGCTCAAGTTCACCGGCTGCTCCACGATGTTGAGGTTTTCATAGAGAGGGAGGGCCACGTCAGTGTAACAGTCTCTTTGAAGGTTGCTGTGTGGAAACCACAGACCGTAGAGTATTCATTTCCTACGTACTCACGGAGCAGAACTAAATGCTTTAATGCAACAATGCATATGCACATAAATACAACTCTGGCCCCAGATGATTCTTCCGGTTGGCCATTTCCTCCAAGTGTAAAAGTCTATGCATAATGCTTTCTTCCATTCCCTCTGAATAGATATTTAGGCTCCTCGGACAAGCCGACCACTCTGTAAAGCTTACAAAGACTCTCGTGAGCTAGGGACGTTATTTTTTATTACTTCCATTTTGCAGGGAGAGAAACTGAGGTCTAAAGAGGCTGAATGATGTCAAGCAGAGTCCCCCCGCCAGTCAGTAGCCCCATTGCTGGCTTTCTCTGCGGTCTCACTTCAATCCCAGCCTCTGTGTATGGCGTGTAACTTGGCGTTTTCTGAAGTCAACACTCGGGACTTCATGTAATACCAGATCTGTCAATAGGACAGAATATACAAGATGGGCCAGGTGTGGTGGCTCATGCCTGTGATCCCAGCACTTTGGGGGACCGAGGCCAGCAGATCACTTGAGGTCAGGAGTTCGAGACCAGCCTGGCCAACATGCTGAAGCCCTGTCTCTACTAAAAATACAAAAAGTAGCTGGGCATGGCAGTGCATACCTGTAATCCCAGCTACTCGGGAAGTTGAGGCAGGAGAATCATTTGAACCCGGGAGGCGGAGGTTGCAGTGAACTGAGATCATCCCACTGTACTCCACCCTGGGTGACAGAGTGAGACTCGGTCTCAAAAAAAAAAAAAGGAACACATAAGATGGATTGGGACAATTTGAATTTTAAGCCATATTTGCAGAATTTGGAGAAACTTCAGCAGTTGGAAAAAAAAAATAAGAGTTAAACTAATAACATCTCCTGGAAAAAAAAAAAAAAAAAACAAGCTCATGGCCAGGCACGGTGGCTCAGGCCTGTAATCCCAGTACTTCGGGAGGCTGAGGCGGGTGGATTGCCTGAGGTCAGAAGTTCAGGACCAGGCTGGGCACAATGGCTCACACTTGTAATCCCAGCACTTTGGGAGGCTGAGGCGGGTGGATCACCTAAGGTCAGGAGTTCAAGACCAGCCTGGCCAACATGGTGAAACCCTATCTCTACTAAAAACACAAAAATTAGCCATGGTGGTGCACACCTGTAGTCCCAGCTACTCAGGAGGCTGAGGCAGAAGAATTGCTTGAACCCAGGAGGCAGAAGTTGCAGTGAGCTGAGATTGTGCCATTCCACTCCAGCCTGGGCATCAAGAGCAAAACTCTGTCTCCAAACAAAGCAACACAAGCTCAAGCTTTGATCTTACAGATGGAAATGAATCTGACCCATGGCTGCCCATCAATGTGGCTAAGTCATGGTCTGACTCCAGTCATGATCTCTGGCAAGTTACTTAAGCTCCCAGAGTTATCTCCTTATCTGTAGCACTGGATGGCCTGTGCCATCCTTATAGGGGTGCTGGTGGTCTAAAGGAGATAACAAATGGTTAGTGCATTGCACACAGCTTCAGTGTATTAGGAATTCCAAAAAAACTCAAGCTCTCAGTCCTGGTCACCAAAGAGAACTAAGAGAGAAGCTGAGAGCAATGGAGACAGAGGTGGTAATGAATGGAGTCCTCTCAGGCAAATACATCGTCCTAATAGTGCTGGGACGGATTTGTGAAGAAATCAAAACTCCCCATCACTCTACATGCACACACACCCCATTATAGAAATATAGGAGATATGGTCAGACTGGGTAGATAATTGTTAAAAACCACAATTTTTGTTTTGTTTTATTTTTTTGACACAGGGTCTCACTCTGTCGCCCAGGCTGAAGTGCAGTGGCACAATCTCAGCTCACTCCAGCCTCAAACTCCCATCTTAGCCTCCTGAGTAGCTGGGACTATAGGTGTGTGCTGCCACGCCCTGCTAATTTTTGTATTTTTTGTAGAGACGGGGTTTTGCCACGTTGCCCAGGCTGGTCTCGAACTCCTGAGCTCAAGCAATCCGCCCACCTCAGCCTCCCAAAGTGCTGGGATTATAGGCATCCCAAATTTTTTAAAAGAGAAAAAGAATTATCACCATGCTGGGCATTATAACACTAATCTCATATTTATGTCGAATTTTTCAGCTTTTTATTATATCATTGCAACTTCATAAGTCATTTACATTCTTTCCTTTTTTTCCTCTCTCTCTCCTAAGCCACCATTTTTTTCTGTTTGATTTTTTTTTTTTAAGGCAGGATCTGGCTCTGTCACCCAGGCTGGAGTACACTGGCATGATCTCAGCTCACTGCAACCTCCTCCTCAAGCCATCCTCCCACCTCAGCCTCATGTGCAGCTGGGACTACAGGCAAGGGCCACCACACCCAGCTAATTTTTGTATTTTTTGTAGATACGGGGTTTTGCTGTGTTGACCAAGCTGATCTCAAACTCCTGGGCTCACAAGGTCCACCCACCTCAGCCTCCCAAAGTGCTGGCATTACAGGAGTGATCCACTGCACCTGGCTTTCTATTGGATTTTTAACATAGATTAAAAAGAGATTTTTAACATAGATTAAAAATTTTTTTAAAAAATTTAAAAAACTAAAACAGGAGCAGGATTGAAATTTTAAAAAAAAGAAGAAGAAGAAGAAAAAGGCTGGGGCAGTGGCTCATGCCTGTAATCCCAGCATTTTGGGAAGCCAAGGTAGGCAGATCACTTGAGGTCAGGAGTTCAAGACCAGTTTGGCCAACATGGTGAAACCCCATCTCTACTAAAAATACAAAACTTAGCCAGGCGTGGTAACACAAGCCTGTAATCCCAGCTACTCAGGTGACTGAGGCAGGAAAATCACTTGAACCCGGGAGGCAGAAGTTGTAGTGAGCAGAGATAGTACTACTGCACTGCAGCCCGGGCAACAGAGCAAGACTCCATCCCCCCACCCCCCCAAAAAAATAAAAATTTTAAATTTTTTAAAAGAGACTGGCTGACATATGTCATACCTCCATATGTCCAGGTGTGATTACAGGTGTGCCCAGCAGGCCACAGTGGGTGAGGAGGGCAGCAGGATGCTCTATAGCCTCGTTTCTCGTGCCATAATGTGCAGAATCCCTGGGTTTTTGTTTGTTTGTTTTTGTTTTTGTTTGAGACTGGATCTTACTCTGTCGCCCAGGGTGAAGTGCGGTGGTGCAGTCATAGCTCACTGCACGCGTAAGTCTTGTTAAAAGGCAGACCTGGGGGTAGGGTGTGAATTCGTGCACCTCTAACAAGCATGTAGGTGATATCCATTAGGCTAGTTCAGTGACTACACTATGAGTAGCAAAGACAGGAAGGGACTTATGGGCTCTGGATTCAGAGAGCATTCCTACCTCTTTCCAGCTCCAGTGTAACCTGGGTAACATAAGCTTCCTCATCTGTAAAATCAGGTAACAGGTTGATGCAAAAGTAATTGTGGTTTTTGCCATTGAAAGTAATGGCCAAAACCGCAATTACTTTTGCACCAACCTAAGAAATACCTACCTCACACAGTGGTCATGCGGATTACAGATAAACATAGACAGTGCTTAGACTGTAACAATTTCTCAACAAATACCCATTATTATATTAACTATTGTTTTATAGATAGACCAGCTGAGACTCACCTTTCTCAAGTGGCTCAGACACCTGTAGCCTTAGAAATAACCACAGTGCACTGTCTGAACAAGGGAACACGTGTTTTGTGCTGCATTCTTACCTGAGTAAGGCTTATCATCTTTTTTTGTGATCATAAATGCACCGCAGGATATTTAGGAAATACAATGAGAAAGAGGAAAATAAAAACCTGGCTGGGTGCGGTGGGTCATGCCTGAAATCCCAGCACTTTTTGGACAAGCGGGTGGATCACCTGAGGTCAGGAGTTCGAGACCAACCTGGCCAACATGGCGAAACCCCGTCTCTTCTAAAAATACAAAAATTAGCCTAGTGTGGTAGTGGGCGCCTGTAATCCCAGCTACTCAGGAAGCTGAGGCAGGAGAATCGCTTGACCCAGGGAGACAGAGGTTGCAGTGAGCTGAGATTGCGCCACTGCACTCTAGCCTGGGTGACAGAGCAAGACTCCGTCTCAAAAAAAAAAAAAAAAAAAAAAAAAGAGAAAATGAAAACCCTGAGTCCCACAACCAGAAAAAGTCCTTGATAACATTTTGGCACGTCTCTTTTGAGTCTCTGTTAATAGGACTACAAAGATAGGGCTACAGAGGTCATTAAGATCTTACTGTTAATGACTTGCTTCCTGCATTTTTTTTTCACTTACTATTATATCATAAGCATTTTCCCATTTCATTAAATGTTTTTTCAAAACATCCTGTTTGGTGTCTGTTTGGCATTCCAACATCAGAACGCTGGCTTAGTTGTCCATGGGGTGATAAGCTCAAAAGGCATCCTATGTACTTTCTTTCTCTCTCTCTCTCTCTCTCTCTCTCTCTCCCTCCTCCTCCCTCCCTCCTTATGTCCAGTGTCTGGGCTAGAAGCAAAGCCAGCAGGCAGAGGAGGAGGGAGGCCCCATATGTGTGAGACCCTGGCAGCCCAAGGCTGTCCCCAGCTGAGCTCACTAGTCCAAGGAACCTGGAAAATTTCAATAGAAGAATTTTGTGGACCTCATCGTTGAAAGGTTTCTTGCACTCCCTGCAAATAACATTTAAATTTGCACAGAATGTACCGTGTATCTTATTTGCCGTCTTAACTGTTTCCTGTCTGCATCTTTCATTTATTGCTGATGGACCACAGTCTTGGAACTTTGCCTTGTCCTGGAGCCCATCGCAAATGTGTCAGACAGCATTACCTTGATGGTCCATCACCCTGTGGACATGCTGGACAAGGAGGGTGGTTGTAGCCTGGAGTATCAGTACAGCCCATATCATGGCTATATGGGATTCCAAAGTAGTAATCAAAACCTGGAATAGAAGCAACTGGTTAGCACCCCCACGTGGCTGTGACTCCATGTGCTTGCCTTCGTACACCCACGACAAAAATGTAATTTCCTATGATTTAATACTGCAGTGCTATAGAGTATGTAATTAAAAGAGGATTTGATTAATATCCCTTTGTAGTATGCATAGAAAATCACTTTGCTGGGTTCTGGCTGTTAGATTAGATTTGCAAAACATCTTGTGATTAGAATTAACCCAGTTTGGGAGGAAGTGGAGAGAATTATTGAATGCCTAACATCTTCAATGAAATTACGAACATACTCAGTATTTGGTGAAAACTGACTAAACACATGACACTTTAAGGGATTAAAAAAAAAGAAAATCAGTTGTTCTTAGCTGCCACACCCACAGAGAAAAAAATTATAAAAACAGTTTTAGAAATAATGAACTCTGCCTTCAAGAGACTTTTCATGTGAAGAGAAAATAAGATATAAAGATTAAGCAATAAGAGATGAATAGGAGAGCCAACAACAGTGATCAGAGGAAGCTACCCCCGATAGAGATGGTGGGATGGGGATGGGGCAGGAATCTCAAAATGCTCCTTGAAAGATACTGCGTTTCAGCTGGGACTCAAAAGGCTGGCAGAATTTGGGCTTGCAGTGGTGGAGTGAAGGTGAGGGATGGAAGGGTGTGAGCACTGAGACCCAAAGCCTTTATGTTGAAGTTTTTTTCTGAGTTCCTCCTTCATTCTATCTCTTACCCAGCCCAAGCTTTTTTATTTTTATTTTTAGTTTATTTTATTTTAGTTTTGAGACGGAGTCTCGCTCTGTCACCCAGGCTGGAGTGCAGTGGGGCAATCTCGGCTCACTGCAAGCTCCACCTCCCGGGTTAATGCCATTCTCCTGCCTCAGCCTCCCAAGTAGCTGGGACTACAGGCACATGCCACCACGCCCGGCTAATTTTTTGTATTTTTAGTAGAGATGGATTTTCACCGTGTTAGCCAGGATGGTCTTGAACTCCTGATCTCATGATCCACCCACCTCAGCCTCCCAAAGTGCTGGGATTACAGATGTGAGCCATTGCGCCCAGCCCAGCCGAAGCTTTTAATCAAAGGCTATAGCTGCATATGCAACTAGAATGAACAAATTCTCCAGAAAAATGAAACCTTCCCCCAATTGCCCAGGTAACTGCTTCAGCTGTTTATTTCTTTAGAGGTAGATAGAATTCAAATCTCACAAAGAATTGCTATTTCTCATTAGCCTCAAATTTTAGGCCCAGGAACAGGGAGAGCTGTGTTTTCAGCTTCAACTCCTGCCCCAAAAAATGCTTTTTGGCCCTCTCTATAAGCACACTTCCTAAAAGAAGCAAGTTCCCTTCAGTTCCCTGTGAGCCTCATGCTTTGGGGCCTTGGTGGCTTTGCCTGGAATTATCTGCTCTGTGTCTCTCACAGGCGAAACTGCATTAGCACTTCCCAGCCCAGTTTGAGTGTGAAGTTTCCTACAGAATTTCCCTGCTCCTCACCTGCCACAGCCCTGCACTCAATCCCGCCTGCCACAGCCCTGCACTCAACCCATTCTCCTAGCATAACCTACAGACTTTTTATCATCTGGGTAATACCGTCTTCCCCATTAGTGATGCACTCCTCAAGTTAGATACTAGATCTTTGCCAACCCAATATGTGGTGTATGTAGAATAACTAGTAAGTGTTTGTTGTATTTTTTTTTCTTTTTGAGACAGAGTCTCACTCTGTCTCCCAGGCTGGAGTGCAGTGGCATGATCTCAGCTCAGTACAACCTCCATCTCCTGGGTTCAAGCAAGTCTTGTGCCTCAGCCTCCCGAGTAGCTGGGACTACAGGCACCCGTCACCACACCCAGCTAATTTTTGTATTTTTGTAGAGACGGGGTTTCAGCATGTTGGCCAGGCTGGTCGCTAACTGCTGACCTCAAGTAATCCACCTGCCTTGGCCTCCCAAAGTGCTGGGATTACAGGCATGAGCCACTGCGCCCAGACCGTTTGTTGTATTTTTTTTTTAATTGAAACCTTCATGCTAACTTGGTTTGTACAAATGGATTTGGCTATCCCCTAAGTACGCAACATAGCCCTGAAATGCCACCGCATCCAGTATCAGGATGACGTTCCACCAAGGACAGCAAACTTTTGCTGGAAAGGGCCAAATAGTAAACATTTTAGGTTTTTTTTCTTTTTTTTTTTTTTTTAGGTGGAGTCTTGCTCTGTCACCCAGGCTGAAGTGCAATGGCGCTATCTCAGCTCACTGCAAGCTCCGCCTCCTGGGTTCACATCATTCTCCTGCCTCAGCCTCCCAAGTAGCTGGGACTACAGGCGCCCGCCACCACGCCCAGCTAATTTTTTTTTTTTTCTTTTTTTTAGTAGAGACAGGGTTCACCGTGTTAGCCAGGATGGTCTCGATCTCCTGACTTCATGATCTGCCCACCTCGGCCTCCCAAAGTGCTGGGATTACAGGTGTGAGCCACCGAGCCCAGCCAGTTTAGGTTTTGTGGGTCAGATGGTCTCTGTTAAGGCCACTCAACTCTGCCATTATAGTGCAAACCCACCCATAGACAATATGTACACAAATGACTGTACATATTGATATATTGGCTGTTTTTTTGTTTTGTTTTGTTCTGTTTTGAGACAGTGTTTTAGCATGTTGGCCAGGCTGGTCTCGAACGCCTGACCTCAAGTGATTCGCCTGTCTCGGCCTCCCAAAGTGCTGGGATTACAGATATAAGCCACCATGATCACCCTGTTTGCTGTATTTTTAAAAAAATGCTACCTTCCTGTTAATTTGGTTTGTACAAATGGATTTGGCTACCCCTTAGGTACACAACATAGCCCTGAAATGTTCCTGCATTTGGTGTCAGGATGACTCTCCACCAGGGACAGCAAACTTTTGCTGGAAAGGGCCAAACAGTAAACATCTTAGGTTTTGTGGGTCAGATGACCTCTGTAAGGTCACTCAACTCTGCCATTGTAGCGCAAACCTACCCATAGACAATATGTACACAAATGACTGTAAATATTGGCTGTTTTCTTTCTTTTTTTTTTTTTTTTTTTTGAGACCGAGTTTCAGTTTTGCCGCCCAGGCTGCAGTGGTGCAATCTCGACTTACTGCAACCTCCACCTCCTGGGTTCAAGCAGTTCCCCTGCCTAAGCCTCCCAAGTAGCTGGGATTACAGGCATGTGCCACCATGCCAAGCTAATTTTTTATTTTTTCAGTAGAGACAGGGGTTCACCATGTTGGCCAGGCTGATCTCGAACTCCTGACCTCAGGTGATCCACCCACCTCGGCCTCCCAAAGTGCTGGGATTACAGGCGTGAGCCACCGTGCTTGGCCTTACTGTTTTCTAATAATGTTGTATTTACAAAAACAGGCAGCATACTGGATTTGGACCACAGGTCTATGCCAACCACTGATCTAGATCACAGGCATCCTCATACCCCAGTGCTAGAAAGACCTCATTGTGTTTGCAGGAGCCCTGACCTGAGGAACAGCCCAGGGCAGCAAGAGGAGCCTTAGAAGGAATGTGTACTTAGAAGGAATGTGTGAGTGTGCTTGGCATAAACCAGGGCATCTGAAGTTTTTTTCTGAATTCCTCCTTCATTCTATCTCTTCTCCAACCCAAGTTTTTAATCAAAAGATTAACCGGGTATGGTGGCGGGTGCCTGTAGTCCCAGCTACTCGGGAGACTGAGGCACGAGAATCACTTGAACCTGGGAGGCAGAGGTTGCAGTGAGCCAAGATCATGCCACTGCACTCCAGCCTGGGAGACAGAGTGAGATGGGGAACCAGGACAGTGCACCACAGAGAGGACATAAGAGGCAGGAGGGAAGAGGAGTGAACTTGGACACGAGCATGAAGAAACCTCAGTGTCCATGCCAGAAGGCTTTTTGGAATTGTCTGGTCCAAAGACAGCAAATAGGTAGGAGGTACTCTTTCTTCCCACTTCCCACACCCGCAGCAGGCACCAGATCCATCATGGTACCACTTCCTGCTGCATAGGAGCTGGTCTCAGTATCCCCTCACCACAGGAATATGCGCTCAAGGTGCCAACACCTGATCTGGTCCAACCCCTCAATTGTCAAGTGAGAAAACTGAAGACCAAGGAGGAAATAAGTTCTGGAGTAATTTTTAGTGAGTGCAAAAGCCAGGTCTTCACTTCCCCCATCTGTCATTTTTTTTTTTTTTTTTTGAGACGGTGTCTTGCTCTGTCACCCAGGCTGGAGTGCAGTGGCGCAATCTCGGCTCACTGAAAGCTCCGCCTCCCGGGTTCACGCCATTCTCCTGTCTCAGCCTCCCGAGTAGCTGGGACTACAGGCGCCTGCCACCATGCCAGGCTAGTTTTTTTGTATTTTTAGTAGAGACGGGGTTTCACCATGTTAGCCAGGATGGTGTCCATCTATTGACCTTGTGATCTGCCCGTCTCAGCCTCCCAAAGTGCTGGGATTACAGGCCTGAGCCGCTGTGCCCGGCCTGCCACGTTTTTTAAAGCACATGTGGATGATGCCATGAATGCCCAACTGGGAAAAGGGGCTCAAAGGAGGAGAGGGAGAGCAATGAGCATCAAAGAGGAGGTAAGAGTTGAAGAAGATGCCAGCCAATGGGGTTACTGACCAGTGGGTCCCTGCTGAAGGCTGGCTCCAGGCCAACCCTCTGAAAGTCATTCTCCAAATGCAAAAAACTTCCAATGAAAACCTTCTGCCAGGTCTAGGACAGAACAATTCAGCCATTTTTCACAGAGATAGGGAGAGATACTGGGGCGGGGGAGGGGAGAAGTCTGCAAAATAGTCAGAGAATCACATTTGCTTATAAAATGGCAGAAGAGGAAGGGGCCAGGGAGAGGAGAAGCCACCAAAGCTGAGATCATGGTAAACTGCCTTCAAGAGAAAGTCCGTGGCTTCCCATAGGAAATGGAAAAGGACAGTGGCACGAACGGCAACTTTGAAAACCCATCAATAATTCAGTGAATTGGACGTTTGGAGAATCCGCCCTTCAGCAAAGTGATTTTCAGAGAACCGGCTTTGGCAGCTTGATCTTGGCCTACTTCCCCAAGGCCAGAGGGTGAGGCAGCAAAGGCTGCAGGAAGAGGCCAAGAGGCAGCATCTCCTGTTTGGGTCTATGGCCAGGTTTCCTGCTTCAGTGAACCCATCAGTCAATTGTTACTTCTTCCCAGATTAGCCATGTCTGGACCTCATGGGGCAGAATGTTCCCTGAGGTGTAAAGAACCAAGAGATGGCAAAAAAGCTGTTGGGCCTGTGATGGGGCAGCTGGAAGGGCAGACAGGCACCAAGGAAGGGGAGCCAAAGAAGATGTCAGCAAGTGGGATGGAAGGTCCTGGAGAGCCCTGGCACCCCAAATGCACCCAAATGACTTTGTGAACAAAGATGTCCTAACTTAGGTTTGCCCGCAGAGACAGGATGGCTTAGCTGTGCATGGAGTCTTACACAGAGACCTTTATTTTCTGTTTCCCAGGTAACAAATCCCCAAAAGAATTCTTACCACGGAAGTTGGGGTGATACGAGCCGTGGTGTCCAAGATGCCATTTGCCTGTAGAAAAACAAAAGAGAGATTTTCAGAGGAATCCCCGTAGGGGTACCACGGCCCCCTGAGGAGTTGATCACACACTCAGCTCTCCATTGGCTTTGCCTTACACTGTGGACAAGCAAAGAGAGGCTGCAATGCGGTATACAAGCCACGCTTTGCTCTCTGGGGCCGAGATGCTGTCCACAGGGATACATAAAGGATGACTCCAGACCCACACAGGAAACCACAGTGAAAGGGGAAGACAGCCCATCACCAGGAGCCCAGAGAAGCCTAAGCCTCTGCCCCTCAAAGAGGGCTCCGCAGACACAGCAACCCCATATGGGCCATCACCCCCTTCACTTTGCCCTCCTGCGCTGGGGCCCTGCAAAGACACCAGGCGGCCCAGGGTGCAGGTGCACCGCCCCACGTCATCTCAGAAATGTCCGCTTCCTGCCTGGTTTCATCATCTTCCTCTCTAGCCAACGTCAGCAGCCCGCAGTTCAAGCACCGAGACACCTACGGGGCAGCAAATGAGGAAACTCAGATGCCCCGCTGCTCCTTGGTCTGCAAATGCGTTCAATCTGGGGGAATAATTGGGTAATGTGTGGCAGGAGCTCTGACAGTGTCAGAACTCTCTGATCTGCTCTTCCGCTCTGAGGAGTAGACCCCAGGGGCGTCACCCCCATGGTGAGGAGGCAAAGAAAAGAATGTGGTACAAAGATCGAGACGCTGGCAGCATTAAACCGCTCAAACGAGAGAGATTAACGGGCAACCACAGGAGTATGTCTAAGTACATTATTTGATGTGGCCTCAATAAGACACTATCAAACTATTTTTTCAAGGCAAATGCATGTAGCAAAAATTAAGAATTGGTGAAGCTGGATGAAGTGCCTCTGGGAGTCCATTATTCCCTCCCTGAAACTGCTCTATTGGATTGAAAAAAAAGATTAATAAAAAAATTGAGAGAAATGAGCTCTCAATTTCTCTCAGTTGAGTGACTCACGTCTATAATCCCAACACTTTGGGAGGCTGAGGCAGGCAGATCACATGAGGCTAGGAGTTTGAGACTAGCCTGGGCAACGTGGCAAAACCCTATCTCTACTAAAAATACAAAAATTAGCTGGGCGTGGTGGTGCATGTCTGTAATCCCAGCTACTCGGGAGGCTGCATGTCTGTAATCCCAGCTACTCGGGAAGTGGGGGTTGCAGTGAGCAGAGACTGAGCCACTGTACTCCAGCCTGGGCGAAAGAGTAAGACTTTGTCTCAAATAAACAAACAAAAAAAAAAAATTGAGAGAAATGGATTAAGCATTATGTGAAATATTTGGATTAAACATTACATGGGAACATGACTTTATATTAAAATTATGAAAAGTATTGTTTAATCATAAAAATTATAATATGTAAAATTATATTACACGGAAACATAGAATAATGTGAAGGGGGAAAAAGTGGAGCCCAGCGGTATTTGCACAGCTAGGCAACACAGAGACACATGGACCAAGATGAGAAGCAAAGTGTGAGTGTTGTAAATGGATCGATATTCCTTTGGCGGGTCTTTAATTTTTCCTAAAAGTGTACTTTAGTTCATAATTTCAACAGCTGGATATGCTTAAATATACTGCCCAGGATGTGCAAAAGGTGTCGTGAGTGGTGAGGGGGTGAGGAATGGCAGCTAAACAGTCAAGCTGCAAACAGTTGCTTACTTGGAGTTTAAAAGCATGAAAAGGGAGGGGCCGGTGAGGTCAAAACAGCTCCAGAAGCAGCCAGCCCCCCTCCTACAGCATAGGGGCTGAGTCTGGGACAGCCCTGAGACCAAACCCTTCCTGGCTATAAGGTTTATTATTTATTTACTTATTTGTAGATACAGGGTCTCACTATGGTGCCCAGGCTGGTCTTGAACTCCTGGGCTCCAGGGATCCTCCCACGTCAGCCTTCCAGAGTGCTGGGATTACAGGTGTGAGCCCCTTTGTTCAGCCAGCTGTGGGGTTTACACGGACGCGTGTAACTGGCCTAGTAAGGAGAGTCAGCCCACAGTGGCAGTTTTACAAATGGTGTCCTGGTGTTGATGTTGTTAACATAATGACTCCTTGGGGTATGGGAAGAAAGGGATTGGTAAAAGAGAAGTGTGGGACCTTAATTGGTCTCTCCTACAGCCTGGGACTTGCCCCTTCTGGGACAAAGAATACCACACTCCAGGTTGAGCTTCCGTAAAAGGATATCAGGCTCTTTAACCCAGAGTGGGACAAAAGGGCCAATAGCAGAGGCAGCAGCCCTGGGTCTGGGTAGAACAACCCCCCGCAGGTTCACATGGTTCAGACACCCAAAGCATGCCCACAGGGCCACCCGCTTGTGGTCGCACCCTCCCTCCCTTGCAATTTCCTGTATGGTGGAGAAGGCAGGGATCCCAAGGGGCCCAGCTCTTTGAGAGTTAGACTAACAAATGCAGGCAGCTGAGGGTACTTCTGGGAATACTGGGTTGTCTTGGCTCTTGGAGGGGAGAACGGCAGTGAGGCAGAGCCTCAGGGCAAGGCTGGGACCAGATATACCTGTCTAGACCTGGCCTCCGCCCCTCCAGGTTAGGCAACTTCTCTTCACCGGTCTGCAACTCAGTTCTCTTGCCAATACACTGGGGGAGATAATCATCTTCATGCCAATAAATACTCAGCCCAGTGCCTAGCACATAATAAATGCTGAGTAAGAGATGCCTTAAAAATGTTTTAAAGGAGAGGAAGTCATTGGACAATATGGCAGACATTGCTGGTCTCCCAGCAATGCCCATGTCCCGTGTATCCTGCTAACAGAACTGTGGTTTTGTTCAAAGGGAGGGAGATTACCATGCCCAAGTTCAAGTCAGTCACTACAACGCTGTCCCCAGTTTCTCAATCTGGGAGTGCAGCAGTGAGGCGTGGCCAAAAGACCCAGCTCTGGCCAATAAGATGCAAGTGCAATTCTTGGGGCGCGGGCAGAGCTGAGCCACCTCCCTTCTCTTCTTCCTTCTTTGAGCCAAATCATGATTCAGGGGCCTAAAGTTGCTGGATGGCAGTCATGAGGCAGCAAGCATGAGGACAAACACAAAACACTTACATGCTAAGGACGGCAGAGCAGAAAGATCGAGTGAGCGCACCTGGCTCCCGGCAGCATCTTTGAGCAGCTGAGCTAATGAAAGCAACCACTTACCTTGAAACTTGCGGTAATGGGAGGAAAATAGCTCCATGTATGTTTTAATTCACTGTTAGGTCTTTTCAGTTCCTTATAGCTGAGAGCATCCCTAACTTACATAGCAAGACATGAACAGGAAAGCAGACAGGCAGTATGTTTGGGATTTGCAAACACAAGGCAACTGCCACTGCAGTAAATGCAACAGGCAGACGGGGCCCAGAGTTACCTATCATCCCAGTGATGTAACCCGCCTGCTGCAGCACCTCTGCCAAGGTGGTTTCGTTGAGCGGAAGGCCTCCCACAGAGGTGACTGCAAAGTTGTGCGTGACTCCATTGCGAAGGCCAAGTCGGCCAGTGAGCAAGGAAGCCCGGGAGGGTGAGCAGGTGGAGGCAGCTGCATGGAAATCCACAAACCTGCAGGGAAAGGACAGTGGTCAGGACTGCACCAACCACAGGAAGCCAGAGTAAAAGAAAAGGCAATGCCCACTCAGTTCCTGGGATTTCAGTGCTCAAAGATCAAAGATCACCTAGTCATGGGACAGGTCAGGAAATGGGATTTCTGGTTGGGCACGGTGGCTCACCCCTGTAATCCCAACACTTTGAGACGCTGAGGTGGGAGGATCACCTGAGGTCAGGAGTTCAAGACCAGCCTGGCCAACATGGTGAAACCCCATCTCTACTAAAAATTTAAAAACTAGCTGGGTGCAATGGCATGCTCCTGTAGTCCCAGCTACTCAGGAGGCTGAGACAGGAGAATCGCTTAAACCTGGGAGGCCGATGGCCAGGCGCAGTGGCTCGTGCCTGTAATCCCAGCACTTTGGGAGGCCGAGGCAGGCGGATCATGAGGTCAGGAGATCAAGATCATCCTGGCTAACATGGTGGAACCCCGTCTCTACTAAAAATACAAAAAATTAGCTGGGCGTGGTGGCGGGCGCCTGTAGTCCCAGCTACTCGGGCGGCTGAGGCAGGAGAATAGCGTGAACCCAGGAGGCGGAGCTTTCAGTGAGCCGAGATCGCACCACTGCACTCCAGCCTGGGCAACAGAGTAAGACTCCATCTCAAAAAAAAAAAAAAGAGGTTGCTATGAGCCAAGATCGTGCCTCTGCACTCCAGCCTGGGTGACAGGAGCGAGACTCCATCTCAAAAAACAAAACAAAACAAAAAAGGAAATAGGATTTCTGGGTTTCAGGAAAATGAAACCCAGAGAGGTAACACAAGTAGTCCAAGTTTCCACAACTCATTCAAATGGATTTAATCCAACAAATTCAGTCAATCTTATTTATTCGAAGATTCCACATTTCAAATGTGCCTACTTACTAACGTATTTTTTTAATCCCAAAATCAATACTTGAGGTGATTTAGGGTCATTCGCGGATATAGGCAGACCTGCAAAACGTTTAAGTAGCTTTGGCGCACACGTTCTCAATGGAGGCTGAACAAGGTGACCCTCTCCCTCTGGTTTCAGCTCTCATATCACACTGTAAACAAATGTCCTCACAGTCTATTTAGAGCCACGGCTTTTGCATTTTTGTGTTTCGTGTTGGTGGTTTCACTGTGGAAAATTGCCCCCAGATGTGTCTACGTGCTGCGTAGTGTTCCTAAGCGCTCAAAGGCTTCGATGTTCCTTATAGAGAAAATGGATGTGTTAGGACCGGGTGTGGTGGCTCACACCTGTAATCCCAGCACTTTGGGAGGCCAAGGCGGATGGATCACTTGAAGTCAGGAGTTCAAGACCAGCCTGGTCAACATGGTGAAACCCTGTCTCTACCAAAAATATTTTTTAAAAAATTAGCCAGCACTTTGGGAGGCTGAGGTGGGCAGATCACGAGGTCAGGAAATCGAGGCCATCCTGGCTAACACGGTGAAACTCCATCTCTAGTAAAAATACAAAAAGAAATTAGCCGGGCGAGGTGGCAGGCGCCTGTAGTCCTAGCTACTTGGGAGGCTGAGACAGAAGAATGGCGTGAATCCGGGAGGCAGAGCTTGCGGTGAGCTGAGACCGCACCACTGCACTCCAACCTGGGCGACAGAGTGAGACTGAGTCTCATAAAAAAAAAAGTTAGCCGGGCATGGTGGTGTGTGCCTGTAACCCCAGATACTCAGGAGGCCGAGGCAGGAGAATCGCTTCAACCCGGGAGGCAGAGGTTACAGTGAGCGGAGATCATGCCACTGCATTCCAGCCTGGGCAACAGAGCAAGACTCTGTCTCAAAAAAAATATATATATATATATACACACACACACACATATATACATACATATATATAGTAAGGTATCTTTACACAGCAACATTCATAAAACACAGTTATGTATTAATTTAATTAGTGAACGAAAATTTTCTGACTAGATGCTCACAGGACGCTAACCCCATATTTTCCCTAGGAGCAAAAGAGTCAGTATTCCCTAATTCAGTACTCACGGTGGCTTGATAGAACATAACTATTATCAATAACAAAAATTGACTGAGGTCGGGTGCAGTGGCTCACTCCTTTAATCCCAGCACTTTGGGAGGCTGAGGCGGGTGGATCACCTGAGGTCAGGAGTTCGAGACCAGCCTGACCAACATGGTGAAACCCTGTCTTTACAAAAAATACAAAAATCAGCCAGGCATGGTGGTACATGCCTGTAATTCCAGCTACTTGGGAGGCTGAAGCAGGAGAATCGCTTGAACCCAGGGGTTGGAGGTTGCAGTGAGCCGAGGTCATGTCACTGCACTCCAGTCTGGGCGACAGAGCAAGACTCTGTATCAAAAAAATTTTAAAAAGAGTTGACTGAATCTATGACCTATTACTCTATGCCCAGTCCTTTTTTAGACATTGTTGAGAAATACGAAAGAATTCTAGTCATTATCCTACCCTCAAGGAACACGCAGAAACAAGACATTGAATGACAAGACGTGAGCAAATTTAAGTCACAACAATGCACAATGGTATGTAATTAAGACCCCAAATAGACGGATAGAGCCACAGGAAATGGAGATTAGGAATGCTCTAGGATTGAGACACGGAGAAAGAACTTGATGACGGTCCAAGGATTAGAGAAATCTCCGTAGAGGAAGTGGCACAGAGGTTGGAATCAATCTAAAAGATGGGACTGTACGAACACTTCAAAAATCACAAGGACAGGCATTCCTGGTGGAGGAATAGCAGGATATTCTTATTTTTGCAAAAGGAAACACTGAAAGGATACACCACAAGCTAATAAAAGAATGGTTTCCCACAAGGGGAGGGAGAAACAGTATGTGGAGGGGGAAAGCAAGATTTTCTGGACTATGTTGTTATACAGTTTGACTTCTGCACCTTACAAATCTTTTATATGGCCAAAATGTAGAATTAAACCACAAGGGAAAAACAAGCAGACCCTATAATTTTTTAAAAAACCCACTGAAACAAGTAAATCTGATCATATAATAAACAGTAATATGACCACACAGAGGAAAGAATCATTTCAAGTAATATTAGCACCCAGTGTTCAGGCTCTACAACATTAATGGGATATAATCTAAGGACAAAGAGAACCACAAAAAAAGCATAAACTTCACTCAGTAGTTGTTCCATCGGTGGCAATGTTGGGTTCAGGATTTGAAACTATTTTATGTGATATGGTAGAGTAAAGCAAACAAGTAATTATATTAATGTTTCTAACCAGGAACCAAGATTTCCAGGGTAAAAGGTAAAGATATAAAATAAAAGAAGATAATAAAAAACCTATAATGTTAAAATTAATGCAGAAGTCATTATGAACTCATGATTTTTAAAAATATAGATCTCCTTGGCCGGGCGTGGTGACTCAGGCCTGTAATCCCAGCACTTTGGGAGGCCGAGGTGGGCGGATCACGAGGTCATGAGATCGAGACCATCCTGGCTAACACGGTGAAACCCCATCTCTACTGAAAATACAAAAAAATTAGCCAGGCATGGTGGTGAGCACCTGTAGTCCCAGCTACTCGGGAGGCTAAGGCAGGAGAATGGCGTGAACCCGGGAGGCAGAGCTTGCAGTGAACTGAGATCACGCCACTGCACTCCAGTCTGGGTAACAGAGCAAGACTCCGTCTCAGAAAAAAAAAAAAAAAATATATATATATATAGATATACACACACACACACACACAGATAGATAGATAGACAGACAGACAGACAGACAGACAGACAGATAGATAGATAGATAGATAGACAGATAGATAGATCGATTGATCTTCTAGCTACTATCTGCTGAAAGAGCCTAGAATCATTGACACTCCTGTAGCAATGAGGGCGCTACACCCCTATCTTTGTTTTAAACACCATTCTGCAATAAAAGGAATTGGATCTCCTTGGAGAAATAGTTAATTCCAGATTTGAGCAAGGAGAAGTAACAGGGGAATCTGGGACATCTGCTTGTGCCAGGAGGCAAAGACCCAAGAGCCAACTTTGAGGGGCTCCCGCTGGCCAAACTTGGGACAATGTGGGCATCAAAAAGCAATTAGGTCCGACGTGGGGCTCACACCTGTAATCCCAACACTTTGGGAGGCTGAGGCGGGTGGATCACTTGAGGCCAGGAGTTCGAGACCAGCCTGGCCAACACGGCGAAACTCCGTCTCTACCAAAAATACAAAAAATAGCAGGATGTGGTGGCGCATGCCTGTGATTCCAGCTACTCAGGAGGCTAAAGTACAAGAATCGCTTGAACCCAGAAGGCAGAAGTTGCAGTCAGCCGAGATCGCGCCACTGCACTTCAGCCTCGGAGACAGACAGAGCAAGACTTGGTCACATACACACAAAAAAGAACAATTAGTGTATTTGATTGAAGGCATGAATAAATAAAAATCCATTAGTCCATACTGACACTCAGAAAAATTCATTTACCACCATTAGAAAAGCATGTTATGCCAATTCCACACCCTAAAAATTCGTAATTAAACATTCATCTTGACACTTCAGAAGGACCATAGTCATCACTAGGTGATGAGGGAAAGCACTCCTTTTCAGAAGCATGCCAGGCAGTCGGACGCAGGGAAGGGATGGCAGGCTCAGGAAATCACCATTTTTGCAACCCCCTCCCCACCTCACCCAACCCTCACCTATTTTTTTTCTGTTGGGGCAGCCAAACCAACGCATCCCCCAGCTAATAACTGATGATCAGTGGATGTGTTGGGAGTGGTTGTTCAGCGTGTCAACCTCGGAGCATCATAAATTGGACAGAGCTGGCGATCCCCACCTTATAAAATGATTAAGTTTAGTGTCATGCACAACGGGTACCCTGACCTCGTACGTCTCCTGATGGGATGCAAGATGAAGTTTATAAAATCAAGGATTCTTGCCAAAAGCATTTACCCTGAATCTAATCAAATCTCTAGATCTAATTTCCAGGTTACAGGAAATACAGCTCATAGAAAAACAAATTAAATGATACCACAAGGAAGTAATTTAACAAACCAGTATCTTGATATTCTACAAGAAAACTGGTCTAGTCGCTTCAAAAAGTCAGTATCATGGGATAAAATGGGATTGGGGTGGGTAGTAACCTACATTAAAGGACATTAAAGAGACAAAACCAAATGTAATATGTGATCCTTGATTGGCCTGCAGTTCAAATAAACTAACAACACGTTTGGGGATAATTAAGGGAATTTTAATACAGACCCAATGTAAGATATCAGGGAATTTTTGTTCATTTTCTGAGTATAATAACAGTATTATAGGCATATGGAAGAATATTATTCCTCTTTTATATATATATATATTTTATTTTTATTTATTTTTCTCTTGTTGAGACAGTCTCGCTCTGTCGCCCAGGCTGGGGTGTAGTGGTGCAATCTCAGCTCACTGCAAACTCCACCTCCTGGGTTCAAGGGATTCTTCCACCTCAGCCTCCCGACTGAGAGCTGTAGCTGGTAATAGAGGCACACGCCACCATGCCCAGCTACAAAGTGGCTAATTTTATGTTATGTATATATCACTTCAATTAAAAAAAAATCCTGCAGACAGAGGAAAATGCTCAAAGAGAACCTCTTAGGAAGGGGCCTTGGCCCATTAAGTGGGTGTCAGGAGGTCTTCAGGAGAGAAAGCTACTGATTTATAACAAAGGGATTCATTTATCATTTCACTCATCCCAAAAATATTTACTGAGCAGCAACAGCTACTAGGGGCAGACCCTGTAATCCATGTTAAGGAAGCAAAGACACGGTCCCTATGCCCAATGACCTTCCAGTTTCATTTTCAAATGAACGTACAAGGAGGTCATTTCCATTTTACAATGAATAGTTACAGCTAGTTTTTAGCTTGAACTATGAACAGAGTGCTTTACATGTGCTAAATCATTTAATGGCATTAAATGCCCCTAGGATGGGCTCATATAAGGATTCCCATATATAGATGAAGAAACTGAGGCAGGGGGAGATTAAAGACCTTGCCTCACACTGCTGGAAGGGGTAGAGCCACAGTCTGTATCCAGGCAAATCCAGTCCATGTTCCTGGCCGTGGCACTATGCAGTCAGGTATCCAAGGGCACACCCTGGGACTCAGGCCTGCCTGATTCCAAATCCTATGCAGGTGCCATTAAACCACGCTGCCTCTACTAAGAACTCCAGAAGCTTGTCTTGAAAGTTGAAGGGAAGGGGCAGGGGAGACTCGCCCACTCCACAGCCAGTCTTGGAAGGAGGAAACCCCCAAGAGATAAAGTGAAGTTTAAAGTGGAGGGGAAAACGTGCCCAGTCCCCCTGGCCTAATGTAAGGGAGGAGAGAAAAATGAATTTGGCCTGGGCATGAGAAGAGACCTTGAGGCTTCGCCATCCAAAGACAGGTGTGAGACACACACATACACTAAAAACACACATGTATCCAACACACATGCATGCACACACACACACATCTTCAAACACAGCTCAATGTGAACTGAGGAAAGTACTAACTGGGCCTGGGGAAGGCCTCTTGAAATCAGATGACAACACTGGAATGATCTATTCAGGGAAGCCAGTTTTTCAAGGTTTTTGTACCTTAAAAACCACCTACAAAAACCAGGCACCTGAATGCCTGGGGGTTTTCCTCGGAAACCCGCCTGAAGACAGAAGTTTCCTGGAGCAAACCTTGCTGGGATTCTAGGAATGTATGCTTTTAGAAAGAAGAGTTTCTGCTGGCTGGGCGTGGTGGCTCACACCTGTAATCCCAGCACTCTGGGAGGCCGAGACGGGCGGATCACCTGATGTCGGGAGGTTGAGACCAGCCTGACCAACATGGAGAAACCCCATCTCTACTAAAAGTACAAAATGAGCTGGGCGTGGTGGCGCATGCCTGTAATCCCAGCTACTCGGGAGGCTGAGGCAAGAGAATCGCTGGAATCCAGGGGGCAGAGGTTGCAGTGACCTGAGATCGTGCCATTGCACTCCAGCCTGGGCAACAAGAGCAAAACTCCATCTCAAAACAATAAATAAATAAATTAATTAATTAATTAATAAAATAGAGGAGTTTCTGCTTAGCTTCCTAATCTCCAGGTGCCTGTTCAGGGTCATGATCATCCGGATGGCACCCTGTTTCTGGAAACCTTCCTCCTTCACCTTCCAGGAGACCCGTCTTCATCTGCCTTTGGCCTCCCTGATGGTTGCTATTCTCCCTCCATTGTGGGGCTGTCTTCCTTTGTCCATCTCTAAGATGTTGGATGTGCCCAGGCTCCCTCCCCAGCCCTCTTTTTACTTCTAGTCCACTCACACACTCTGGGAAGTCTCAGACAGCCCCACTCTCTAAACTAATGCCTAAAAGCTGATGATCTCCAAATCCGTATTTCCAGTTCGGACTTCGTGCGGAGACTACCTTCGCTCCCGTCCCCTCCCGGAAATCTCTTCTTGGCACCTTAAATGCAATAATCCAGGGCTGCCCTCAGTGTCTTCCCCTACAAAATTTGCTCCCATCTGCCATCCGGGGAGCAGTGCCACCACCATCCACCCCACATCCCAATAGAGAACCCATCAGGGCTGCCTAGATGCTTCACTCCTGCTCGTTCTCCATGTCAGGTGGTCACCAAGTTCTATCAGTTCTCCCAGATCTTTCCTTACTCTCTGCCACCCATGATCACAGCCTCCATGGAGGTCCTTAGGAGCTAGAGTCAAGGTTATTACAGGAGCCTGATCTTCCTGTCACCTCACGTCACCCTTCACACTAGTACAAATGTTTTTCTTTTTCTTTTCTTTTCTTTTCTTTTCTTTTCTTTTTTTTTTTTTGTTGAGACAGAGTCTTGTTCCATTGCCCAGGCTGGAATGCAGTGATGCTGCAATCTCAGCTCACTGCAATCTCTGCCTCCTGGGTTCACGTGATTCTCTTACCTCAGTCTCCTGAGTACCTAAGATTACAGATGCGTGCCACCATGCCCAGCTAATTTTATATTTGTAATAGAAATGGGGTTTCACCATGTTGGCCAGTCCGGTCTCAAATTCCTGGCCTCAAGTGATCTGCCCGCGTTGGCCTCCCAAAGTGCTAGGATTACAGGCATGAGCCACTGCACCCAACCCAAACGTTTTTCCATAATGCAAATTTGATCACACCAATTCCTTATTGAAAAACACGATCTTGGCCAGGCGTGGTGTTTCACACCTGTAATCCCAGCAATTTGGGAGGCCAAAGTGCGTGGATCACTTTAAGTCAGGAGTTCAAGACCAGCCTGGCCAACACAGTAAAACCCCGTCCCTACTAAAAGTACAAAAATGAGCCAGGTGTGGTGGCGGGTGTCTGTAGTCTCAGCTACTCAGGAGACTGAGGCAGAGGTTGCAGTGAGCTGAGATCATGCCAGTGCACTGCAGCCTGGGTGACAGAGTGAGACTCCATATAAAAAAAAGAAAGAAAAGAAAGAAGGCCAGGTGCGGTGGCTGACACCTATAATCCCAGCACTTTGGGAGGCCGAGGCAGGCAGATCACCTGAGGTCAGGAGATCAAGACCATCCTGGCCAACATAGTGAAACCCTGTCTCTACTAAAAATACAAAAATTAGCCATGTGTGGTGGTGGGCGTCCGCAGTCTCAGCTACTTGGAAGGCTGAGGCAGAAGAATTGCTTGAAACGGGGAGGCAGAGGTTGCAGTGAACTGAGATAGCGCCACAGCACTCCAGCCTGGGTGACAGAGTGAGACTCCATCTCAAAAAGAGAAAAGAAAAACATGATCTTGCTCTTACTGCTTCTCTGGGCTTATCTGCTGCCCCTGATGCCTGCACATCCAATGCTCCCAACACACCACATTACTCCCATGCGTCTGTGCCTTTGCACACGCTGTTCTCACCACTGGGAACATCTCTCTCCACTATCCTACCTTCTGTGCATTGGCAAATCCCAGCTGTCTTCAAGGCCTAGATCAAATGTTCAAATGTTAGCACCTTGATGACATCCTCGCTGATCTCTCCTCCTGCAACCTATCTGCCACACCCCAATACCCACACAGAAACGGGGTCCCTCTTCTCCATGTAATTATATATCATTTGACATTTCTCTCTCTCTTTTTTTTTTTTTTCGAGACAGAGCCTCACTCTGTCACCCAGGGTGGAGTGCAGTGGCGTGATCTCGGCTCACTGCAAGCTCTGCCTCCCGGGTTCACGCCATTCTCTTGCCTCAGCCTCCCAAGTAGCTGGGACTACAGGTGTCCGCCACCACGCCCGGCTAATTTTGTTGTTGTTGTTGTATTTTTAGTAGAGACGGTGTTTCACCGTGTTAGCCAGGATGGTCTCGATCTTCTGACCTCGTGATCCACCCGCCTCGGCCTCCCAAAGTGCTGGGATTACAGGCGTGACCCACTGTGCCCAGCCCTCTTATTACTCTTATAGCTGACATTTATGAAACACTTACTTTAATCCAGGCACTTTTCCAAGCACTTCGCATACATTAAGTCATAAGCATCTGCTGCCCCTGGCTTCACTTTAGCTCTGTACAAGCTGGCCCAAGCTTACTGGTGTCATCTCTTTATCTACCACAGCAGAACCAGCTTCATAATTCATGGAACCCAGTAAAATATGAAAATACAGGCTCCGGCCAGGCACAGTGGCTCACGCCTGTAAGCCTAACACTTTGGGAGGCTGAGGTGGGCGGATTGTCTGAGCTCAGGAGTTCGAGACCAGCCTGGGCAACACAGTAAAACCCTGCCTTTGCTAAAATACAAAAAATTAGCTGGGCGTGGTGGCAGGCGCCTGTAGTCCCAGCTGCTCGGGAGGCTGAGACACAAGAGTTGCTTGAATCCACGAGGCGAGGTTGCAGTGAGCTGCGATCATGCCACTGCACTCCAACCTGGGTGACAGAGTAACACTCTGTCTCAAAAATAAATAAATAAATAAATAAATAAATAAGATTTTTAAAAAAAAAAAGAAAAAAGAAAAGAAAAAGAAGAGAAAGAAAATTCAACGTCCCTGGTTCAAGAATCACTAAGCATTTTAAGACGGTGACAGCAAAGCCTGCAACCAAGCACAGGGTCTAAGAGTGTGCAACTGCCCAGGCCACACTGCCCCTAAAGCTAGCCCTGCACAATGCCATCAGCCTTGTCTTAAACCTCTCAGCCCAATGGGCTTCCCAGGCCAGGAGAGAACTACCCGTGGGTCTCAGGACCCCAGACAGTGCTCCCATGTGGCACGTGGTGGCTTCCTTTGCCAGTTTCCACAAGTTTATCTGGGCCTTCTTTAGATTTTTTCCCTACATGCCAGTTATTCCTATACCAACCTTCCCTCTCAGTAAATAGCTCCCCTCCTACCCTGTCACTCAAGTCACAGTCATCTGAGGTTTCACTCATTCCCTCCTCCCTCTCCACGGCTAAATTATTAGCATGTCCTATCAACTCAATTTCCAAATATATCCAGAATCTATCAATTTCTCTCCATCTATCTGCTCATGTCCTGGTCCAAGCTCCCATCACCTTGTACCCAGACCCCAGGGTTGTCGAACAACCCTAGGGGCCACCATTCACACCACAGTCCAGAGGTGAGCTATGTACAGTCTCCCCAGCTATAAGCGGCAGCCCTACTTACTCCCCACTTCCGATTCCTGTCTCCAATTCCCCCCCACCATTTTCCATGGGGCACCCAAAGTCATCTTTAAACATTTTTTTTCTTTTTGAGACGAGTCTCACTCTGCCACCGAGCCTGGAGTGCAGTGACACGATCTCAGCTCACTACAACCTCCACCTCCCGGGTTCAAGCAATTCTCCTGCCTCAGCCTCCCGAGTAGCTGGGATTACAGGGGCACGCCACCACACCCAGTTAATTTTTGTATTTTTAACAGAGACAGGATTTCACCATGTTAGCCAGGCAGGTCTCAAACCCCCGACCTCAGGTGATCCACCTGTCTCGGCTTCCCAAAATGCTGGGATTACAGGAGTGAGCCACCTCGTCCAGCGCCTTTAAAAATGATGATCACCTAGCATGCGTACATGCAGCCCAGGACAGCTTTGAATGAGGCCCAACACAAATTCATAAACTTTCTTAAAACATTGAGTTTTTGTGTGTGATTTTTTTTTTCTTAGCTTATTAGTTATCGTTAATGTTAGAGTATTTTATATGTGGCCCAAGACAATTCTTCGTCTTCCAACACGGCCCAGGGAAGCCAAAGGATTAGACACCCCTGCGATTAGTCCCTGGCTGGAAACCCTTTAATGGGTTCTTATTGCAGTCAAAGCAAATTCGAAGTCAGCACAGTCTACAGGCCCTCCATCACAGCCTCCCAGCAGGAGAGCTGGAGCACAGTTAGGCCCAAATGAGCCATAGGTTTTCTGAGATTGTGCTCTTCTCAGCCCCTGGGGCAGCCAGGTGGGGCCTGGGGCAACTTGAGGCACCAGAGCTGTCCAATGTGGCTCTGTCTGTTCCCTGCCCAGCTCCACAGAAAGCAGTCCCCTTACAGCACAATGCGAGACAGCCCTCCACTGCCAGCCTCAGTGGAGGTCCTTGGAAAGGGACACAAATATCACTAGTTTCCAGGTGTGACATGACAGGGGAAAGGTGGGAACTCGTCACCCTGGTGATCTGGACCCCGTGTGGCATCAAACCCCTCCTCCCCAAGCTCTCTCCCCTCCAGCCAGACGAGGTGAGTTGCTTTTTCTAGAACACCCCCAGCTGGTTCTGGCCTCAGGCCCTTTTTGTGTTCCCTCTGTCCTGATCACTCTGCTCTGGTCTCCACAGGGCTGGCCCCTCCTGGTCAGCTGGGCTTCCGCTCTCATTTCGCCTCCTGGGGAGATCTCCCTGACCCGGCCACACCCGCAGCAGCAGCAGCACTGTTCGAGTTTGTCCCTAACCCTTATCATATCTGACTTTATCTTGTTCAGGGATTTGTCTTTTTGCTGCTGCTGGCTCCCTTATCCAGATCAGAGTTCCACAAGAGCAGAGGTGTGTCTGCCTAGTCTCGTCACTGCCCTGGGGTATAACTCCAGACCTCACAAACACTGTTTCTCCACCACCAGCAGCTCCGGTCCTGCACTCTATCTGGTGAGACCTGTTTCTTCCAGTCTGCTGGGAAAGCCATAGCCTGCATCAACACTGGCTTCCTCAGCTGGGTTCTCTGCAGGCCCCATGACTTCATCCCTCCAGCAGCTAGGCATGGAGACCTGAAGATACCACTGGACGTCCCTCCCTTTGCTCATCTCTCTGCCTCCGAACAGATACATGCATATCACCTGCCATCGCAAACCTTTCACCTACAAGCTCCTGGTCTAGTTCAACCAACCACAACAGAGCTAGCTGGGGAGCTACAGCCCTTTCCATCAAAGAGCTTACACTCTAGCAGAACTGTCTTGTGTGGACAATAAGAGAAAATAAGATGAGCCCTATCTGAGAAATACAAAGAAAGTGCTATGGGAGGCAGAGTGACAAGAAAATTAAAGGCACGGGAAAACAAGCCTGGGTCCAAATACGGCCCCAACTCTGTCTAGTGTGAGACTAGACAGGTAACTCAGTCTAAGCCTCAGTTATCTTCTTCTGCAAAATGGGTATAATCAGACCTACCTCATCAACTTATTTGAAGAATTCAATAAGACGATGTACATAAAGTAATTAGCAAAGCATCCAGCACAGAGTAGGTTTTTAAAATTCACCGCAGGCAACGTGATGACCGCCATCACCAGCTAAATGGGGAGAAAGAGAACATCTCCGTGTGTGGAGGGGCAGTAAGTGAGCGAGATGTGAGTGGATGGAACTCTGTGGGTGAGCGGCACTTAGATGCTGCTGGTGCTATCCTGGCATCATGTTCACTGCCACACGTATGTCACATGTCAACTCAGACTCAACATGCACTGAACCAAACTCAGCGTTCTCCCTCCAAAAGCTATGACCACTCCCTCCTGGTCAAGCAGTGGCACTGAGGCAGTAGAGGCTGAGGCATTATCTTCAAGTCTCTCTACCACTTCCTGCATCCTTCGGATCCTCCTCATTCCCAGTGACGCCACCCAGGACGCCACCCAGGATCACCCTCACCCGACGCACTCCCTCTAACCCATGCTAGCACGCTGACTGGTCATGCCATTTTGCAGCCCCCAGTCTCAGCCACCAGAACCCATCATGCTCTGGCTCAACCTACCTATCAGCCTCTGAGCCATGGCTGCTAGCCGCGGGTTGAGCTGCGTCCCCCGAAAAGATACGTTGAAGTCCTGACCCCTATACCTTAGAACATGAACTTATTTAGAAATAGGGTGATTGCAGAGGTAATTTTAAGTTAAGATCATACTGAAGTAGAGTGGGTCTTGATCCAATGTAACTGTTGTCCTTATTTTAGAAGAGCAGAGAGACACAGAGAAGAGAATGCTGTGAAAACACAGAGACACACAGAGGGAAGATGGCCATGTGAAAAAGAGGCAGAGCTGGGCGCGGTGGCTCACGCCTGTAATCCCAGCACTTTGGGAGGCCGAAGCGGGCGGATCACGAGGTCAGGAGATCGAGACCATCCTGGTTAACAGTGAAACCCCGTCTCTACTAAAAATACAAAAAAAATTAGCCAGGCATGGTGGCAGGCGCCTGTAGTCCCAGCTATTCAGGAGTCTGAGGCAGGAGAATGGCGTGAACCCGGGAGGCGGAGCTTGCAGTGAGGGGAGATCGAGCCACTGCACTCCAGCCCCGGTGACAGAGCGAGACTCCATCTCAAAAAAGAAAAAGAAAAGAAAAAGAAAAAGAAAAAGAGGCAGAGACGAAAATGATGCCAGCACAAGCCAAGGAATACCTGGGGCTATCAAAAGCTGGAAGAGGAAAGGAAGGAACCTCTCCTAGCGCTTTAGAGGGAGTGTGGCTCTGCCAACACCTTGATCTTGAACTTCTAGCCTCCAGCACTGTAAGATAATACATTTTGGTGGTTGTAAGCTACTCAGTTTGTGGTACTGTGTTACAGTAGCCCTCAGAAACGAGTATACCTCCCTGCGTGTCTCCAGGGTCCGGCTCAACAGAATTCTTTTTCCTGGAACATCTGGAATCCCTCCCTCCCCCGCACCCCACTCAACTCTCCAACGCAACATGTTCACTCTGTTGTATCTCTGCTAAACAATGCATTACCCTCTTCTTGCCCTTCCAAACTCCTACCTGTCCTTCAGAACCTACTGTTGTCACAAAGTCTTTCCTTACCCTCCAGGAGGATAAGCCTTGACTTTGACTTCGGAAGCACGTGAAACTGTCTCGCAGCCTTTTCATGTCTCATGTAGATATCCGCCTGTTGTCTGAGCACTGACTATTGCCGCCATCAGTTGTGTTTTGCTGTGGAGCATCCACCCTTTCTCTGGCCACTCCTTCCACATGACTCATGGGGCTGCTGACACCTGTTCCCTGATGCACAACAACCCACCACAAGAAGTATCATTAGTTTCCAGGTGTGACACGATACAGGAAAGGTGGGAACTCGCCACCCCAGTGATCTGGACCCCGTATGGCATCAACCCCCTCCTCCCCAAGCTCTCTCCCCTCCAGCCAGACAAGGTCAGTTGCTTTTTCTTTTCTTTTCTTTTCTTTTTTTTAGATGGAGTTCATTCTTGTCACCCAAACTGGAGTGCAATAGCATGATCTTGGCTGACCACAACCTCCGCCTCCCAGGTTCAAGCGATTCTTCTGCCTCAGCCTCCCAAGTAGCTGGGACTACAGGCATGCGCCACCACGCCCGGCTAATTTTTGTATTTTTAGTAGAGACGGGGTTTCACCATCTTGGCCAGGCTGGTCTCGAACTCCTGACCTCATGATCCACCTGCCTCGGCCTCCCAAAGTGTTGGGATTACAGGCGTGAGCCACCGTGCCCCGCTGAGTTACTTCCAGCTGGTTCTGGCCTCAGGCCCTTTTTGTGTTCCCTCTGTCCTGATCACCCTGCTCTGGTCTCCACAGGGCTGGCTCCTCCTGGTCAGCTGGGCTTCCGCTCTCATTTCGCCTCCTGGGGAGATCTCCCTGACCCGGCTACACCCACAGCAGCAGTGTTCCAGTTTGTCCCTAACCCTTATCATATCTGACTTTATCTCGTTCGGTGATTTGTCTTTTTGCTGCTGCTGGCTCCCTTATCCAGGTTAGAGTTCCACAAGAGCAGAGGTGTGTCTGCCTAGTCTCGTCACTGCCCTGGGGTATAATTCCAGACCTCACAAACGCTGTTTCTCCACCACCAGCAGCTCGGGTCCTGCACTCTATCTGGTGAGATCTAATGATAGTTTCCCGTGTCATGCCCCACCTGGATACTAACGCAGTACAGGACTCCACTGCACGCTAATCACACTAACACAACCTCCTGTCCTTGGTGAACCGGCCCGTGACCCATGAGCCAAGCAGGGCTATTGTGAATTTAAACTTGGAATTTTCTGAACCAGAGAATGAGAAAGAGCTCTTTTTCCCCCCTCTGGAATATCAAGCTATAAGCATGCAACCCCAGAAGGGGAAGGGCTTCCTTGACTACCACATGGAGGAACTTGAAAGAATGGGCCAACTGGCTCAGAAGCACAGAGAAAAAAACGGAGGCTCTCAGGGGCTTAGTTCAAGAGCCCCACCTGTGCCTCTTTTGTGTTTAGGTTGATGGAGTTGGGTTTCTGTCACTTACAACCGGAGAATCCTGGTTATTATACTGTAGGTCAGCTATCCCCCACCTTCCTGGCATCAGGGACCAGTTTCATGGAAGACAATTTTTCCACAGACAGGGATTAGGAGGGATGGTTTTGAGATGATTCAAATGCATTACATTTATTGTGCACTTTATTTCTATTATTATTATATTGCAATATATAATGAAACAATCACACAACTCACCATAATGTAGAACAAGTGGGAGCCCTGAGCTTGTTTTCCTGAAACTAGGTGGTCCCATCTGGGGGTGACGGGAGACACTGACAGATCATCAGGCATTAGATTCTCATAAGGAACATGCAACCTAGATCCCTCGCATGTCCTGTTCTCAATAGAACGCGCACTCCTGTGAGAATCTAATGCCGCTGTTGATCTGACAGGAGGTCAGGTGGTTACGCAAGTGATGAGGAGCGGCTGTAAATACAGATGAAGATTCACTCACCTGCCGCTCACCTCCTGCTGTACAGCCCAGTTCCTAACAAGTCATGGATGCTACCAGTGGCCTGGGTGTTGGGAACCCCTGCCGTAGGTGATCCAGGATATGCCAATGAACAAGACAAATCCCTGCCTTCAAGCTGCTCACCGGTCAGTGAGGGAGGTGGATAATTTCATTATGTAAGAGGATTTGGAACACATGAAGCACAGGATGTTCTCAAAGTGCACCAAGTGTGTATACTTGTGTGTTGGGAAAGCATTTCTCAAAAGAAGTTATGCGTAAGCTGAGCCCTAAGGTATACATAGACATTAGCATTATTCATCTTATTGTAACAAAAATATCTACGACGTACCAAGTGGCTACTACTCTAATCATGTTTCACATATTTCTAACATTTAAAACACTCTGTAAAATAGACATCCAAATTCCCATTCTACAGAGAGGGCAGCTGAGGCAGAGAGAGTTTAAATAGCTTTCCAAGACTACACAGCTGGTATGAGCTCAATGCATCTTATGCCAAGGCCTGCCTCATCAGGGTGCCATATTGAAGACTACAGACCCCTACAGTTAGGAAATGGCAAAGCCAGCATTTGAACCCAGGCCCTTCCAACCCAAATTCCTATGCTCTTTCCACTACAGCCATGCGAGGGAAGGCTGTCTGGAGCTGGGCCGGTCCGCAGGAGGTATCGTATTAACTAGGTCATCGTGTTACAGGAGCCAGCCTTTGGCTAGGAAAGTCCTGAGACTCACGCTTGGTGGTGCCAGCCCCGACAGCCTGACTCACATCCACACAAACCACGTGAGCCCAAGAAAGAGGCAGAATGCCCGTGACCCGTCTGACTTCCAAGGATGGGTACAGGAACCAGAGTGTCAGTGTGGTCAACTGTTTTCTTCCTGTGCACAAGCTACACAGGAAATCAGAATCTGAAGTTTGCCTTAGTGAGTGTGGACTTCATTAATGCTAAGACAATTCAAATAGAGCATCCAAAAAGTCCTTTACTTTGTGAAGCTTAAGGGCCTTTTCTCCACTATAGATTGACTTTTTTTTTTTTTGTCGGAGTTTTGCTCTGTTACCCAGGCTGGAGTGCAGTGGCACGATCTCAGCTCACTGCAACCTCCGCCTCCCAGTTTCAAGCAATTCTCCTGCCTCAGCCTCCCAGATAGCTGGGATTACAGGCACCCGCCACCACACCTGGCTAATTTTTGTATTTTTAGTAGAGACAGGGTTTCGCCACGTTGGCCAGGCAGGTCTCGAACTCCTGACCTCAGGTGATCCACCCGCTTCGGCCTCCCAAAGTGCTGGGATTACAGGCGTGAGCTACGGCGCCCAGCCTGTGGACTGACCTTTGACAGTGGGTCTGGGATACTCAAAGGCTGTTGAGCCACCATTTCCTCTTGCCTGGTTCCATGGACTGAATGTTTGTGTCCCTCCAAAATTCATATGTGGAAACCCGAATCCCCAGTGTGTCCGTATGTGGACACAGGCCCTTTAGGCGATAATTAGATTTAGATAAGGTAATGAGGGTTCCATCAGCTTCCATGAGGAGGTAAGTGCATTTGTGAAAAGAGGGCTTGGCTGGACGTGGTGGCTCACACCTATAATCCCAGCATTTTGGGAAGCTGAAGTGGAAGGAATGCTTGAGCCCAGGAGTTCAAAATCAGCCTGGGCAACATAGCAAGAGCTTTCTTTACAATAATAATGATTCATTAATTAATAAGAGGGTTCTTTCTCTCTCTCTCATTAAGTATGTTTATGGCTTCGGGGTAATGTCAAGTTAATGTGAGTCCTTTTCCTAGTTTTCATTGACTTCTAAGACCTAGAATTTATAAATTAGAGTCTAGCAGTGACTCAAACTATCTGAACTTCATTTTACTCATATGTAAGTGAGGATAATAATGATAATCTTATAAAATCCCTGCAAGGATCTAATGAGAGAATTTATAAATCACATTGATAGGATATGGCACCAAGTAGATGCTCATTCGAAATCTGTTCACTCCAAAAAAAAAAAGAAGAAAAAAAAGAAATCAGTTCTCCTTTCAAACCCTTCATGTGTTCCAATAATTAGGATGATAATGTCAGAGAGAGAGAGAGAGCCCTCTCTTATTAATTTATTATTATTAATATTGTAGAGATGGGGTCTTGCTATGTTGGCCAGGCTGGTCTTGAACTGTATTCTCCTTGTGAGAATATAGCAAGAAGGGGGCCATCTGCAAGCCAGGAAGAGAGCCCTCACCACAACCTGACCATGCTAGTACCCTGATGTTGGACTTCCAGCCTCCAGAACTGTGAGAAATAAACATTTATTGTTTATGCCATACAGTCTATTGTATTTGTTACAGCAACCCCAGCTGACTAATATGGCTGGCCAGTGCCAAAAATACACTGCCTGAATGTTATCCCTGCTTGCCCAATTTTAATGATGGCCCTCAATGTAATCTCCTCTTGGACTTGTTAATGTCCTCATCTTGGGAACAGCTATCTTAATTTCTTTTTTTTTTTTTTTTTTTTTGAGACGGAGTCTCACTCTATCGCCAAGCTGGAGTGCAGTGGCGCAATCTTGGCTCACTGCAACCTCTGCCTCCCAGGTTCAAGCGATTCTCCTGCCTCAGAATCCCAAGTAGCTGGGACTACAGGTGCGTACCACCATGCCCAGCTAATTTTTGTATTTTTAGTAGAGACAGGGTTGGCCAGGATGGTCTCGATCTCTTGACCTTGTGATCCGCCTGCCTCAGCCTTCCAAAGTGCTGGGATTACAGGCATGAGCCACCACACCCGGCCAGCTATCGTACATTTCTACAGCAGGATGCAGTTTTGAGTTCCTTTGCCGGGTGTAGGTTCCATGAGATGGGGCTTAGAGTTGCAACTCCAGCCCCAAGCACAGCACCTTGGTGGGGCAGCGCTGCCCCAGCAATATCTAGTGAACAAACAAACAAAACTTGGAGAAACTCAGGTGGTTTGATTGGGAAAAACATGTCAGTTCATTTTTCATGTAATCACTTAAGCGGATACTTTCAGGGCTCAATGCCTTCCCCACTGTGTGTTAAAGTTCATAGCTTAACTCTCAGAAACAATCTCGTTTCCTTTATTTGCAATTCTTTGGAGAGGCTGTACCCACCCCAAAAAATGCAGCTTTATGAACTGGCCTGCACGTCACCTTTTTCCCCCTTCCTGGCCACTGTCTCCATTTAGTGGGACTAATTAATAAGCAATAAAATGACCTTGTTATTTGGAAAGCTTTCCTTTCTCCCAAGTCTATCTGGGCAGGCTCAGGCCAGTTCACCATCAGGGGTCCTAATTAAAGTCTGAAAATACATTGTAAAGCAAAGCTGGAAATACAGAGCCAGACATTACAGCAGCCTGTTAACAAGAAAATCAACGCAAATTAAGACACAGCCAGACAGAAACCAAAGCAACTTGCCATTGCATAAATTATGTGTATTAGAATCAAGGAACGCTAGCACTAGAAAGGCTGCCACAAAAGCCCCGGAGAGACATAACGTCGCAAAGTTAAGCGTGTCCAGCCTTCATTTACAAAGAATTTAAAATAGATGATGAGGCGTTCTGTGGCAACTCTCTACATTGCTATGTGACTGGAATAAAAACTGTCTTTGCTCCATTCATAATTTAAAGGCATGGACGTGAAAATAGGTTTTTAAAATCTTTTGCTGTGGCCTTTTTGTGTAGAGGGACAGGGTCAGGAAATGGGAACTGGAAAGTAGCTGAAGAAAACTTAGAGAAGCAGCTCAGCCCGACCTCCACATTGCCTTCTGTTAAATGGGAACACGGCTGACTTATTCCTCAGAAGGTTGTCAAGTGAGATCATTGAGATCACGGATACACAGGCCCTTTGTAAGCTACAAGCAAATGTGGCAGCCAATAGTGAACTTGGTGCCTTTCATCTACTCATTCATTCATTCATCCATTTCTACTCTTGTTCTTTTTGTTTCTTTCCCTTTTTTTTTTTTTTTTTGAGATGGGGTCTTGCTATGTTGTCCAGGCTGGAGTGCAGTGACTATTTACAGGAGCAAGGATAGTGCACTGCAGCCTCAAATTCCTGGGCTCAAGCAATCCTCCTGTCTTAGCCTCCTGGGTGGCCTCCCAAGTAGCCACCACACGTCACCACATCCAGCCTCTTGTTCTTTTCCAGAAAGGATTCCTGGCAGCTGAGCTTGCTTATGGTCCTTGGCAAATTTCTCCTTTCCTTTTCACCATTTCGTATATATATGCACATTCACATTCAAGGAAGCACACACACAAGGTATAGGACAATGCGACATACACACAGGCATCTATGCACCTCCTGAACCTGACGTCTCTCTCCATTGCCACAATTCTGAGTCAAGCCATCCTGGAGATCCCTGCAACGTGACCCCTGCCCTTCCAGCCGCCTGTGTGGGCCATCCTGGTAAGCTGGAACATCCCATCTCAAATGCAGGGGGACGACTTCAGTCATTCAGGATCCCCACAGCTTGCAGGATCATGTCCAATCCTGTAAACATGTACACGACACACGGTACCAGAGGCCCAGTCCCTCCATCCAGCCTCACGCTCCCAGCCCTGCCATACTCAACTGCTAGAATGCAACACCCCCTGGAGAGCGAGGGTTTTTGGTTGTCTGGATCACAGCTGTGTTCCCAGCACCTGGGACAGTGCTCCGAGGGAGGCCCGAGGAATCAGGTCTGGGTCTTTGCTCTTGCCTTCCCTTCTGCCTACAACACTCTCCTCTCCCTTTATTTTAAGCCTCAGCATTCAAGTCTTAACAGATAATCTTTATTGACGACCTCCTGACTCTGCTCTAGAGAAATGACATTTCTCTTCCTGTAGCCCCACGGCACCTTTTTTTTTTTTTTTTTTTTTTTTTGAGACGGGGTCTTGCTCTGTCACCTAGGCCAGAGTGCAGCGGCGCGATCTCGGCTCACTGCAACCTCCAACTCCAGGGTTCTAGGCGATTCTCCTGCCTCAGCCTCCCGAGTAGCTGCGACTACAGGCACACGCCGCCACACCCGGCTAATTTCTTCTGTATTTTAGTAGAGATGGGGTTTCACCGCGTTGCCCAGGCTGGTCTCAAACTCCTGGGCTCAGGCAATCTGCCCCCCTCGGCCTCCCAAAGTGTTAGGATTATAGGCATCAGCCACTGCACCCGGTCATGGCACTATCTTTAACAGGATTCCTCACTGCAAGCTTTATCACCGAAAGCATGAGAAGCCCAGCAAGGCGCCTTTCTCTTTCTTGACTGAGACCAATCTATAAGTGATATGCTAGTTGTATCCCCTAAGCTGTCAATTCAGATGCATCCATCTCAGGTTATAAAAGCACAGAAGTAGGAGATATGGCAGGAGTCTCCACTCTCACAACACACTACCCTCCTGCATTGTAGTGGCTGGTTTTCTTGTCTTTATTTGCCATCAGGCTATCGGTCCCCTAAGGGCAGAGCTGGCTAGGGTCTCCCAGCATTTATCTCATGTCCTCCTCTTCGTAGAGATTCACTGTTGAATGACTGTATTTGGGAGGCTTAAAAGAGGAACTATTAATAGCAATTGGACAGACTACTTTGAACTTGCAGTTGGTTAAGCAGGCTGGCACCAAGGCCCCACTGGTTAATATTTCAGTTCCTTTTCTTTTCTCTAAGATTGGCTACCATCTAGGTCATTGTGTTCCTGCCTGTCCCCATCTATTAAACAGAGCCATGAGGTAAAAACCTGAAGTCCCTTTTGTTCAGCACGTTACCTGGCCCCAGTTGAAAGGTGGGCATGACATGATTTTGATGTCTATTTGACCTATTTACCCAAGTGCAAAAATACAAAGTCACCCATCCCACCACGCCGAGAGCTTACAAAGAGAAGTCAGGATGGGACCTCCCAAAGCTGGCATCTCAGAGATAATGGTGAAGGTCACAGGACAAGAGGATTTCTCCCCAGTGAGGGTCCTCCCAACCCCGAATCTGAGTCACTGTCAGGGATAGGAATACAGCTGAAAAGGAATTACCTGAAAGAGGAAGGGTCCTTCTCTCTCTAATATTGGTCTTGTTTAGAATGTCCTTTCTGCCCTCGTCCCCATACTGTCCAACAGACATCAAGACCTCGTCGCAATCCCCTGCCGCGTGACTGCCGACCCGGTTTGCATCTTTCATTAGGTTACTGCCAAATCCCCAAGGCAGCAGGGTGGCTAAGAAAAAGAGGTCGGAGAGGTAACAGGGTGCATGAACTCTTGCAAAAAGCCAATTCTGAGAACACAAATCAAGCCAAGTGCTCAACTAAATTGACAGCTCAATTCATTGCTCACTGAGGCCTGTTTTAGAAACAGCCTCAAGTCCCTGGGAGCCCCTGACCTTCCTGTGGCGAATATTGATCTTTGATTCCTAGCTAAGCCACTGCCTGTAACTCCTAGCAGCAGCAGCATTGACTTGACTCCAAGTTAAACCAGGGGTAGAGAAGGGGGAAAGCAGAGAAGAAACGAGATCAAGGTGCAAAGTTAACATATTGCAAATCAACGTACATAAGTAACACAATTACGATGTGCTGTCACCTGCACCTCTCAGTCAGCCTGGCAGACAGTTCAAGCAAGTGGGAAGTATCTGGGCTCCGCTGCCTGTGACCACCTCTCTTTCACGATCACTGGGCATCCTCCTCCTCTCTCCCAAGAGACCTGTGAGTCATTAGGTGCCCAGGAGCTCAAATCCCCATTCCGAAATCCTAGGCCATTGCCTGAATCCAGCCACCTGCCAGGAGTCATATGCAAGGTACTTCCCAGCCTGAGAATTTTCAAGAAATAGCGTCACTTGTTTACATCACAGGTGAGACCAGCACTGGCTTTCCCTGGGTCTGAGATGTGCTGCCAGCAAGAACCAAACTACTGTTGTATCATCAGGGTTATTCACTGAGCTCTCAGAGTTATCTTAAATATTTCCAGACTGCATGAGGAGCTGAAAAAGATGCCAACAGAATGCGTTTGTCCTCTTCTCTTTTTTAAACCATGAGCAATTCATCCCTCTGTCCCCTATTGTAATACAAATTGCTTTTCATCTCCCGTTTTAATTGCTTCTTTTTTTTCCCCCCCTGAGACAGAGTCTCGCTCTTGTCACCCAGGCTGGAGTGCAAAGGCACAATCTCAGCGCACTGCAACCTCCACCTCCCGGGTTCAAGAGATTCTCCTGCTTCAGCCTCCTGAGTAGCTGGGATTACAGGCACCCGCCACCATGCCTGGCTTATTTTTGTATTTTTAGTAGAGACGGGGTTTCACCACATTGGCCAGGCTGGTCTTGAACTCCTGACCTCAGGTGATCCGCCAGCCTTGGCCTCCCAAAGTGCTGGGATTACAGGTGTAAGCCGCTGTGCCTGACCAATTGCTTAAAATTTTTAAGTTTTAGTTGATTACTAAGTCCCTGACATTTTCACTTAAATTTCATTTCAATTATCTTCTGGCTATCTTATCATTTTTAAACTGGTAAGTGTCCAACAGCATAGCCCAGCTCAGATCTGCAAAGGACATTGGCAAAATGACATCCCACAAGGTCAAGGGCAAAATAGGTTGGCTGCTTAACCTACTGACATGTGCAAGGGGACCTGGGCCTTGCGGTGCATACACGAGCAATCTCTCAACACTGGGGAGCCCCGAACAACAACGCCCTCTGATAAAGCAATGTCTGCTAATTTGCGGTAGCTTTGGGTTTTTCACATACAAATAAAAAAAAAAAGTTCATCATTATTTTTCATGTGGCCAGTCTCTAAGCTAGCAAACCCACAAACGAGATAATCTATCCACACATGGCAGAGAGCTGATTATAATAGTAAAAATGCTTCATGTCTCTCGGCCTCAGTTTCTCCCTAAGGGATATGGTGACATGAATGCTCTTTGACCTGGGCTACTCTAAATAGGCTTAAGCCTGTGGGATTTTAGGCCATCATCCCTATTTTATCTCCATGTAGATGGCGTTTAGAAGTCTGAAAAGGGATACCAAAATACGAAGGCAGTCAAAGATTCTGCTTTTCTTCCCCCAAAGATTCCTTTTTTCCTTTAACAAATAATGACATCATAATTGTGGTATGGATGGTGCTCTTTCTGTGCACAAAATGGGCAAATCACATCTCCTGTAGCCAGGCTAAGAACAAACAAAAAACGAATAGCGTGTGCTGGCCACAAACGAAAAGGGAAATGTTACTGAGACCTTTCGGTGTTGACTTGGGGATTTGGCCTAGGAATGAGAAGAAACAAGCAGATTCTAAGTCCTACAGCTCAGCCTGGGGAAGGGTGAGAGTCTGGGAATAGACCGAGCCAGGTGCTTTTGGAACAGAAGCTGAGAAAACAGGCCTCACCCTGCAGCCAGAGGACGGCAGGATGAACGGGGAGCAGGGCCGGTGTCATAGGGAATCATTAAGTGCTAGCACCCATCAAGCACCAATACATGCCAAGGACCCTTTTGCTGCCTTATATGACCTTATTTCCTCCTCACAATAGTCCTGTAATGTAGGTGCTATTATTTTCCCATTGCAGAGATGAGCAAACTAAGGCCCAGCAAGGTTTAGTAACTAGCCCAGCGTCCCAAAGCTAGCATGTAACAGACCCAGGCAGTCTAGTTCCAGCTCTCATGCTCGGGTTAGCCCATGTGTGCACACCTAGAAGTTTAGATCCAGGAGTCCAAGTACGTGAACAATTATTGTTTGAGCACCTACCATGTGCCAGGCATTGTTTTAGCCACTGAAGACATAAATAAGACAGATAAGGAGGCTCCTATAAGGAAGTGATATTCCAGTGGGAGAGACAGGCAATACAGAAGTAAACAAAGAAGATCATTTGAACAGTGATACAGGTCATGACACAGAACAGGAGAATGGGTAGGAGATGTGCATGGGGAAGGAAGGCAATGTTGGAGAGAGTGGTCAGGAAAGGCCTCTCTGAGGAGATGGTATTTGAGTGGAGGCCAGAAGGATGAGAAGGGATCAGCAGCTTGAAGCCTAAGAAGAGAGCTTGCCAATAAGGGGTAACAGCCAGTGCAAAGCCCCTGAGGCAGGGAAAAGCATATGCTCAAGGAACAGAAACAAGTGCAATGTGAGGAACATGAGGAGAGGGTTGGAGATGAAGCGGGAGTGGGCGGGATAAGATCACAGGTGCCTGAAACTGCAGCCATCACACATCCCCAGCTGGGTGAGCCTCCGGAACGATGGTTACATCAACCATTTTGATGACTGACATCTAAATCCCATTTCTGGCCGGGTGCAGTGGCTCACGCCTGTAATCCCAGCACTTTGGGAGGCTGAGGCGGGTGGGTCACCTGAGGTCAAGTTCAAGACCAGCCTAGCCAACATGGTGAAATGCTGTCTCTGCTAAAAATACAAAAATTAGCCAGGTATGGTGGCACACACTTGTAGTCCCAGCTACTCGAGAGGCTAAGGCAGGAGAATCACTTGAACCCAGGAGGCAGAGGTTGCAATGAGCCAAGATCGCATCACTGTACTCCAGCCTAGGCAACAGAGCAAGACTTCGTCTCAAAATAAATAAATACATACTTACATAAATACATAAATAAATAAAATACAATCCCATTTCTCAGGTTGCCTCTTATGCTTGGACAGCACAAAAATCCTTCATTAGCACCAAAGGGAGAAAAAAATGATGAGATTCCAATCTTTTTTTTTTTTTTTTTTTTTTTTTTTTTGAGACAGGGTTTCACTCTGTCACCCAGGCTGGAGTGCAGCGACGCGATCATAGCTCACTGTGGCCTCAACCTCCTGGGCTCAAGCGATCCTTCCAACTCAGCCTCCAGAGTAGGTAGGACCATGCCCAGCTAATTTATTGATTTTTTTGTAGAGATGAAGTCTTGCTATATGGCCCAGGCTGCTCTCAAACTCCTGAGCTCAAGCAATCCTTCCACCTCCATCTCCCAAAGTACTGGTATTACAGGTGTGAATCACCACGCCTGGCCTCCTCCTCTTTGACAGCCCTATGGCAAAGCTGGCCAAATCTTGATGGATTCTCTTTGATAATTCCCCAATTCTGCCCAGTCCTGAAAGAATAAGGTTCTAGAATGAGGAAATCTGAGTTTAAATGCTGGCTTGGCCACTCACCAACTCTGGGCATGTTATTTAACCTCAATTTCCTCATCTGAGGTATAAGAGAAAAAGCAGGGTGGTACCAAGAATTAACCAGGGTAATGCCTAGAGCCTGGCACCTTGCAAGAGCTTGGTAAGGGTGATTGTTGCAGCTGTTGTGTTGATTGAAATAAAGGTGTTGGTCCCGGCGCACAGCCAGCATAGGGATTACCAGGAATTTGTCACTGGAACTCCACCTCATCCTTCTAAGTTTTGTCATTGGACCTTTTATCACGCAGATTAGCCAATTCACTCTGACATTACATATGGACATTTCTAGTAACAATAACAAAAATAGCATAGAACCCTATCCATTGTATGCTAGGCTCTATGCTAACTGCTTACATAGATTACTTAATTTTTTTTTTTTTTAATGAGACACTCTGTAGCCCAGGCTAGAGTACAATGGCATGATTATAGCTCACTGCAGCCTCGAACTCCTGGCATCTTTTTTTTTTTTGAGATGGAGTCTTGCTCTGTTGCTCAGGCTGGAGTACAATGGCGTGATGTCGGCTCACTGCAACCTCTGCCTCCTGGGTTCAAGTGATTCTCCTGCCTCAGTCTCCTGAGTAGCCGAGATTACAGGCATGTGCCACCATGCCCGGCTAATTTTGTATTTTTAATAGAGTTGGGGTTTCTCCATGTTGGTCAGGCTGGTCTCGAATTCCCAACCTCAGGTGATCTGCCCACCTCGGCCTCCCAAAGTGCTGGGATTACAGGCATGAGCCACTGTGCCCAGCCCGGATTACTTAATTTAACCCTCACAACATCCTGTGAGGTAGGGGTGCTACCATTGTCCCCACTTACAGAAGAGGAAAACAAAACTCCAAGGGACAATGCAGCTTGCCCAGCTCACAGCTCACAAATAGGAAGTGGCAGAGCTGGAATCTGAGCTCAAACTGTCTGGCTCCTGCCCTCTTAAGCATGACATTTAGTCTTCAATACAACAGATACTGACTGACCACCTACTACATTACAGACTGCATTAGAAGCGGAGGAAAAAGAGATATGTAGGCCAGGCACGGTGGCTCATGCTTGTCATCCCAGCACTTTGGGAGGCCAAGGAGGGTGGATCCCTTGAAGTCAGGAGTTCGAGACCAGTTTGGCCAACATGGCAAAACTCTGTCTCTACTAAAAGCACAAAAACCAGCTGGGCGTGGTGGCAGGTGCCTGTAATCCCAGCTGCTCAGGAGGCTGAGGCAAGAGAATCACTTGAACCCAGGAGGCAGAGGTTGCAGTGAGCCAAGATTGCACCACTGCACTCCATCCTGAGTGACAGAGTGAAACTGTGTCTCAAAAAAAAAAAAAAAAGATAAGTAATATGGCTAATTGCACCAGACTGCCAGACTGAATAGTGTTCCCCTCAATTTCATATCAATCCAGAACCTGTGATGTGACCTTATTTGGAAATAGAGTCTTTGCAGATGTCATCAAGTTAAGATGAGGTCATACTGGAGTACGGTGGGCCTTCAATCCAATGACTGGTATTTTTATTAGAGGAGGGGAGTCTGGCCACTGACATGAAACAACACCACGTAACAGCAGAGGCAGAGATAGGAGTCCTCAAGCCCAGAACGCCAAGGATTCCAGCAGGCACCAGAATCCAGGAGAGAGGCAAAGAATGGATTCTCTGTCAGAGCCTTCAGTCGTAACCTTGATTCTGGACTTCTGGCTTCCCAAACTGTCAAAGGGCAAAGTAATGCTTTTTTGTTTTTGTTTTTTTGAGATGGAGTCTCGCTCTGTCACCCAGGCTGGAGTGCAGTGGCGCCATCTCGGCTCACTGCAAGCTCCGCCTCCTGGGTTCATGCCATTCTCCTGCCTCAGCCTCCCGAGTAGCTGGAACTACACGCGTGTACCAATACGCCCAGATAATTTCTGGATTTTTCGTAGAGATGGGGTTTCACCTTGTTAGCCAGGATGGTCTCGATCTCCTCACCTCATGATCTGCCCGCCTCGGCCTCCCAAAGTGCTGGGATTACAGGTGTGAGCCACCACACCCGGCCAGGACAAAGTAATGTTTTAAGCTGTCCAGTTTGGAGTAATTTGTTCCAGCAGTCCTAGAAAATTCATTTATTCACAAACGACAAGGAGCCAATAGACCTGGGCATGGTGGCTTGAGCGTGCAGTCCCGGCTAGTCACCCCAGACCCTGTTGGGCATAAGAGTTTGTGTCTGAAAGTCACAGTTCCCCACTGGCCGTGAGTAGGCAGAGGGAGAAACCAGTGATGAATCAGTTCGTGGCCTCACAGGAAGCCAGGCTTTCCTGTCAACAAAGAAGAATGAAAAGCCGTCGACCTCAGGCCAGAGGGCTATCCACCTGGCCACTGTCACGAGGCTCAGATGGAAAGAAACACTTTCATAAGGGGGTGGGGAGAAGGAGAGCCTGACGAACCACATTTGGCATCTGACCCCTGAGTCGCCCTTTCTGCTCAGAATGAGAGTGTGACGGTAGAGACAGCACATGAGAAAAAAAAAATGTGTGAGCTTCGAAAATCTCAGCTTAAATAATGGAACTAGTATTTCCTCACTAACCCGCTAGACACTGAAAGCAGAAGTTCCTAAGCATTTGGCAACCCAGGCCCTTTTGAGAATCTGGTAAATGCTAATGGATGGATGAACTCTCTCCCCAGAAAAATATTCCTATATGCAAAATTTGGGGTGACATTCCAGGGCATCTTGAGCTCCTAGAGCCCATTTATTGACAAACAAATATTAATTGTCCACTACGTAGCAGGTACTGTGCTACATGCTAGGAATATAAGCGGGAAAGAATAGATGAGGCATTTTTCTTCCTGAAGTCCAGAGCTAGGAGGGAGGTGTGTAAGGAGGGAGGCTGCCATAACAAATTACCACAAGCTATGCGGCTTAAAACAACAGTACAGGCCAGACATGGTGGCTCAGACCCGTAATCCCAACACTTTGGGAGGCCAAGGCGAGTGGATCACTTGAGGTCAGGGGTTCGAGACTAGCCTGGCCAACATGGTGAAACCCCATCTCTACAAAAATACAAAAATGAGCCAGGCATGGTGGCAGATGCCTGTAATCCCAGCTACTCGGGAGGCTGAGGCTAGAGAATCAGTTGAACCTGGGAGGTGGAGGTTACAGTGAGCCAAGATCGTACCATTGCACTCCAACCTGAGCAACAGAGCTAGACTCTGTCTTAAAAAAAAAAAAAAAATACAGTATAGGAGGCTAAAAGTCTGAAATGAAGATGTCAGCTGGGCTGGTACCTTCTGGAGGCTCTGAGGGAGAATCTGTTCCGTGTCTGTCTCCTGGTTCTGGTGGTTGCCGGCGGTCACTGGTGTTCCTGGCTTGTAGAGGCACGCCTCCAATCTCTGCCTCCATCTTCACATCACCATCTCTCTGTGTGTCTCTGTGTCTTCTCCTCTTCTTATAAGGAAATGTCACTGGATTTAAGACCCACCCTAAATCGATTCTGAGATCATCGAGAGCCTTAACTCATAACATTTGCAAAGACCCTATTTCCAAATAAGGTCACATTCTGAGGCTCTGGATGGACATGAATTTAGGGAGCATGCTATTCAACCCAACGTAGTGGTCAGATGATTGAACAGCCACCATGGAAAGCAGCGAGGACCATCACAGAACACCCGAGGCATCCACGAACGCTTTCCTGAGGCCCTCGTGTACAACTGAGACCTACGTAGTGACTAGAAACTGACTAAACAGAGGAAGTGGAGAGTGCACCAGGATGAACCCATCACACAGATGAGGGGAGGGCTCACCCAAAGACCACTCAAGAGAGAGGGGGCGGTGAAGAAACCAGTTTGGGGTTTTGTTGGTTTTCTTTGCTTGTTTTGAGGCAGAGTCTCACTCTGTTGCCCAGACTGGAGTGCAGCAGTGCAGTCTCAGCTCACTGCAACCTCCACCTCCCAGGTTCAAGCGATTCTCCCGTGTGCCACCACATCCGGTTAATTTTTGTATTTTCAGTAGAGATGGGGTTTCACCATGTTGGCCAGGCTGGTCTTGAACTCCTGTCCTCCAGTGATGTGCCCACCTTGGCCTCCCAAAGTGTTGGGATTACAGGCGTGAGCCACCGCACCCAGCCAAACACCAGTGGTATGGGGTTTGAGTTTTATCCTTCGGGCTAAAAATGTCTTTGAAGGACTGGAAGAAGAAGAGTGTTTTTACAAAGTTCACCTTGATGGAGGTGAGGAAGAACTGGAGTGGGTGAGAACAGATGCAGAAACCGCCACCCACCAAGGGCGCGTATCTCAGGAAAAGCATCAAGCTCTAGGATGCAAGTGGCCAAAATTCTGTGGAGATGCCCTATGCGTCATCCTAAGTGGTGAGCTGAAATGATTCCCCCCGAACCACACGGAGGAGTTTCGCCCAATGCAGACAGGATCCGAGCTGGACAATCAGACCAACGTTAGCCCAAGAAGAAAATCCTGAAGCCTGAAAGCTCTAACGCCTGTTCTCCATCTAAGTGGGAAAAGGAGCTGGGTGTTTTAACAAAAACTGCAATAGCTGTTTCCTAAACACTTCGACGCATCAGATGCATAGGCTCCTCTTTTGTGGTCCCTTAGAATTCAGTGTGCCTTAAACATAAGCCATGCCTCTCATAAATAAGTGAGTCACGTCTCCCACGCCTCACACACTCTCCGCTGCTCTTCAAAGGCCATCTCCTCCCTTGAAACCCCAGGTTGGATTCCACACCCTCGCCTCTGTTCTCCAAAACCTCTGGATGTTGGGGCTGGGTGCGGTGGCTCATGCCGGTAATCCTAGCATTTTGGGAGGCCAAGGTGGGCAGATCACCTGAGGTTAGGAGTTCGAGACCAGACTAACTAACATGGAGAAATCCCATCTCTACTAAAAATACAAAATTAGCTGGGCGTGGTGGCATGCACCTGTGATCCCAGCTACTTGGGAGGCTGAGGCAGGAGAATCGCTTGAACCCAGGAGGTGGAGGTTGTGGTGAGCCGAGACTGTGCCACTGCACTCCAGCCTGGGCAACAAGAGTGAAACTCCGTCTCAACAACAACAACAACAAAAAATCTGGATGTGGGCTCAGAAGCAATCTGCTTATAATTCTTACTTCCCTTATTTCCCTTTCTTTAATTTTTTTTTTTTTTTTTTTTTTGAGACAGTCTTGCTCTTGTTGCCCAAGCTGGAGTACAGTGGTGCGATCTCAGCTCACTGCAACCTCCCCCTCCTGGGTTCAAGTGATTCTCCTGCCTCAGCCTCCCGAGTAGCTGGGATCACAGGTGCCTGCCACCATGCCCAGCTAATTTTTGTATTTTTAGTAGAGACGGAGTTTCACTATATTGGCCAGGCTAGTCTCCAACTCTTGACCTCAGGAGATTCGCCCACCTTGGCCTCCCAAAGTGCTGGGATTACAGGCGTGAGCCACTGCGCCTGGCCTATTTACTTATTTTTTAAGAGACAGAGTCTCACTCTGTCACCCACACTGGAGTGCAGTGGCATGATCATAGCTCACTGCAGCCTTGAACTCCTGGGATCCAGTGATCCTCCCACTTCAGCCTCCCAAGTAGCTAGGATCACAGGAGTGTGCCACCACCGCTGGCTAACTTGCTTTTATTTTTTGTAGGAGTGGGATCTCGCCAGGTTACCCAAGCTGGTCCCAAAATCATGGGCTCAGGTGAACCTCCTGCCTGAGCCTCCCCAAGCATTGGGATTACAGCCATGAGCCACTGCATCCAGCCGCTTACTTTCCTTTTAACCTGTCTCCTCTACCAGACAATGAATAACTTGAGGGCAAAAATGTTTTATCTTGTTCACCTCTGTATTCCTAGCGCCTAACACATAATAAATGTTATTAGATAGATGGATGGGTGCTAGATGGTGGGATTTCTTCAGATGCTACGCTAGCTTCAAACCAAATTAATTGACAGATTAATTAAATCAGCATGGGTCCATCAATGACTCTTTAAGTGCTTTGCACGGCCCCTTCCCCTCTCAAGAACGGGAGTAAGACATCCAAAGACAGGTTGGCCTGGCATCTCAAGACTCACCTCATTCCCTCCGAAGCCATCTTATCAAGGTTGGCAGTGTCCTTTGTTTCTGCCCAGTTTGCTCCCAGGTCACCCCACCCCATGTCATCGGCCAAAATAATCACAAAGTTTGGCTTCTGGCCTCTTGTTTTCCCACTGATGCAAAAATCCACAAGAGGATAAAGAAATCCTGAGAAACTCACTCCCGCCAACAAAACCTTTAGAAAAAGCCAGCCCATGGTGGTTAAGGCAGGATTCCGATTGTCTGGAGCGACGGCAGCCACCACTAGAGACTTTTCTGACAGCTTCCTTTCTGCTGACTTTCAAAGCAGGAAGTCTCTGGGGAGCAGAGGTGGCGTATGCAAGAAGATGCTGGTGGCAGCGGTGATGGCGGTGATAACGGCTATAGGAGTGTTGGGGGCGACAGAAATGAGGCCCCCATCTGGAATCCTAATTCAAAAGAATCAGGAAATGTGCCATCCCTAATTTGGCTTGATCTTCTATGGTCAGTGTTTCCTCACTGCAGCTCGGTAAAATGACTGGTTGTGTTCAATAATTAGACATCAATGTCAATAACTGCTCTTTGGCCACTAAGAAAGTGACCCTTCTGTATTGAGGGCTGTAGAGCCACAGCACAGGCCTTACATCTGTCTGGGACTCCATCTGGTGACTACAGGATGAGTTCTCGCATCTGCAGAACACCTGGATGTTCTAGAAGCCACAGTCAGCCCCGAATAAGTTTCTGAGTTCCAGATGGTTGAGGGCTTCATGTTTCTGTAAGGTTTCCTGAAAGAACAAAAATTGACAAGAAAACAGAGTTAAAACTGCCAGTGCAGCTGTGTTTTACTCAGTAGCTTAGGAAATAATCACTTTTCCATGCCAACAGATGTTTTTATTCAGATATTTAACTGATTCATCTGTTTCTCCACCTGAAAAATAGTGATGATAATAATACTCGCAATGGACCTGTAGTGACAGGGTTGGAAGTAACATTAGAGATGATCTCTGCCAGCCCACTCACTGTATAGATGAGGATATTGAGGCCCAGTGTTCTGGGTGGGACCAGGACCAGCCCCCAATGCTGCTAAATCCCAATGTGCCACTGAGAATTCTAGAAGGAGAGGTGAGACCCTTATTACCAAGACATGGTTATTTGTAACAGTCATGCTATAACCTAATGTTTCTACATTAAAAAAAAAAAAAAAAATTGGAGATAGGGTCTTGCTACGTTGCCTAGGTCAGTCTTGAACTCCTGGCTCCAGTGATCCTCTTGCCTCAACCTCCCACATAGCTGGGATTATAGGCATGTGCCACCATGCCCAGCTAAAATTCTTTTTTTTTGAGACTGAGTCTCACTCTATCACCCAGGCTGCAGTGCAATGGCACAATCTTGGCTCACTGAAACCTCTGCCTCCCGGGTTCAAGAAATTCTCGCCGGTAGTGGTGGTTCACACCTGTAATCCCAGCACTTTGGGAGGCCAAGGTGGGTGGCTCACCTGAGGTTGGGAGTTTGAGACCAGTCTGATCAACATGGAGAAACCCCAGCTCTACTAAAAATATAAAATGAGCTGGGTGTGGCGGCGCATGCCTGTAATCCCAGCTACTTGGGAGGCTGAGGCATGAGAATCGCTTGAACCCAGGAGGTGGAGACTGTGGTGAGCCAAGGTCGCACCACTGAACTCCAGCCTGGGCAACAAGAACAAAACTCCATCTCAAAAAAAACAAAAAAAAGAAAAAAGAAATTCTCATGCCTCAGCCTCCCAGTAGCTGGGATTACAGGTGCACACCAACACATCCCGGCACATTTTTGTATTTTTGGTAGAGATGGGGTTTCATCATGTTGGCCAGGCTGGTCTCAAACTCCTGACCACAAGGGATCTGCCCGCCTTGGCCTCCTTAAGTGCTGGGATGACAGGCGTGAGCCACCACACCCAGGCCCAGCTAAAATTCTTAACAGAAGTTAATCTGGGGGAAAAGGAAATGGTTTTAAAAAGTTAATAATAGAATCTAGGTAGAGGATATATGGGTGCTTACTATAGAACTCTTTTAATTTTGCTGTATGTTTGTAATTTTCATAATAAAATGTCAGAAAAAATTTCATAATTTTTTTTTCATGGAAATGTGTCCCTTTGCATCCTACCCATGTAATTTTAATAAGAAAATCTAAAGACATGTTCAGCCAGTGGTGCGCCCTACACGTGGAGGTACATACGAATCTGCTGTGGATTTTGTGTTTATTAAACCACAGATTCAGTAGGTAACGCTGGGCCTGGGATCTGTATTTCTAACAAGCCCATGTGAGGCCTGTACTGCTCGTCTTTGGATCACACTTTAAGTAGCATAGGTGCTGGAAAACAAAAACATCATGAGTCTAGTGCAAGAAGAAAAAAGAAACTGCTTACTCTAACTAATGACTCAACTTCAGTGGACAAACAAAAGCAACAAATCAGACTGAGTTTTGAAAGACGGGAATTGAAGGTTATACTTTAAGCTAGAGATTGCAAATGGAGCCAAGGATAAAACTAGATTAGCTCTAGTTCACTTAAAAGCCCTAAATTTGCAAGTTTATTTTATTTATGTACTTATTTATTTTTAAAGAGACAGATACCAGCTCACCGCAGTCTCAAACTCCTGGGTTCAAACGATCCTCCTGCCTCAGCCTCCCGGGTAGCTAGAACTACAAGTGTATGCCACCAAGCCCAGCTAATTTTTTTTTTATTTTTTGTACAGATTGGGTCTCACTACATTGCCCAGGCCAGTCTGGAACTCCTGGGCTCAAGTGATCCTCCCACCTCAGCCTCTCAAAGTGCTGGGATTACATGCATAAGCCACCACATCCAGTCAATTAGGAAGTTTAATAAGGAGAAACAGAGTTGAAATTGTGGACCAAATAAAAATTTCAGTTGGCTGGGCATGGTGGCTCATTCCTGTAATCCCAATACTTTGGGAGGCCGAGGCAGAAGGATTACTTGAGGCCAGGGGTTCAAGATTAGCCTGGCCAACATAGTGAGACCTTATCTCTATATTTTTTAATCTAAAATTAACAACAACAACAACAAAGTTTCAGTTGAACACCCAATGTATGGAGCAGATTAAAGGAGAACCAATGTGTAAAAAAGATGGGCCTGGGATTATGACAGACACTTTTTCCAGTTGTACCTCCTCGCCACCCAACCCAATTGATCAATCCACGTGGATGGGGGTGGTTAGAGGTATGTAAATTCTGGAAGACCTGGATAAAAACCAAAAGAATGGGCAAATACACACTTAATCAAAATAAAAGGAAATCCAAGTACACAGTCATGTCATCTGGAGGCCAATGAATCAATTGTTCAGAAACGCAAATTCTTTTGTTTCCCAAAAGGAGATGTATTATCTCAAACTCAATTAGACTCAACTGGTATTTGTTGATCTTGAGACTCCAAAGATGTCTCCCTTTGTAGGAGAAAGAGCCTTAGCACAAGGAGAGTAGTTAACAAATGCCTGTGGTCCTACTGCTTGATTCCAAGATTATTCTACTGGCTTCTGACCATGTGCAACAGACACAGGAGACTTTTCCTCTTAAAGTTTCTTAGCTTGGAACACTAGAGCAGCCTCATGCCTGGTCAATAATCCATTTCAGAATGGATCCAATATAGAAGACTTCAGGGAAAAAAAATTCACTTAAGAAAGAAGCTAAAATTAAGGTAAGAATATAAATAAACAGATTGTGTTTCTTCAGTGTTCCATGATGAAACATTCCATTGAGGATTTTCAAAGAGAATCGTTACTTAAAATTTTCATAGAATGGAAATAAGCAAATCTAGCCAGCACACCATTGCATTATTCTTCACACCCACACCTCCAGGGAGACATTTAATCCTTTCCCCATTTTTGTTTTAACTAAATGGAAAAGGCAGACCAGATACTCAAAGAATGGATGCCCAGGTACAGACTTTGATTAAGATCTAAGCTCAAACTTAGAGCTCAAGTGTGATAAAGAAAATGGGGCTGGGCGCGGAGGCTCATGCCTGTAATCCCAGCACTTTGGGAGGCCAAGGCAGGCGGATCACCTGAGGTCAGGAGTTCAAGACCAGCCTGGCCAACATGGTGAAGCCCTATCTCTACTAAAAATACAAAAAAATTAGCTGGGCATAGTGGCGTGCACCTGTAGTCCCAGCTACTTGGGAGGCTGAGGCAGGGGAATCACTTGAACCTGGGAAGCAGGGGTTGCAATGAGCTGAGACTGCACCACTGCACTCCAGCCTGGGCAACGGAGTGAGATTCCATCTCAAAAAAAAAACAAAACAAAAATATAAGGAAAATGGTCCCATAGCCAGACTCAGTGGCTCATGCCTGTAATTCCAGCACTTTGGGAGGCAAGGTGGGAAGACTGCTTGAGACTGAGAGTTGGAGACCAGCCTGGGCAAGATGGCAAGACCCGATCTCTACAAAACAATTAAAAAATTAGCCAGGCATGGTGGTGTACGTCTACAATCCCAGCTACTCAGGAAACGGAGGTGGAAGGACCACTGGAGCCCAGGAGTTCAAGGCTGTAGTGAGCTATGATGGTGCCATTGTACTCCAGCCTGGGCAACAGAGCAAGATCCTGTCTCTGAAAGCAATACCTCCAAACATACAGCTATATAAGCCAAGCATTTGATTGCATCTAGCCCTTAGAACAAATGAAGAAAAGAAAATGGCCTTGCTTGCTGCCCTCAGATCTTATCTGATGTTATTTTGCCAGCTTTTTCTTTCTCCATCACTCTCAGAAAGGAAAGTAGACACAGGGAAGGAGCATTCCTGGCTATAAAGAAAGGCAGAGTCTTTGGCAAATACAGTGTCCACCCCTCCTTCCACTGGGGCAGAAGGTACTCGGCCACATCAGTCAACAAATCCCACAACGAAGGCCCATCTGCTCCATCAGAGCACAACTGACTGTGAAAGATCCTTGCTGAGGACAAGCATGAACAATTTCCCACATCTCATGCTCCCCAAGCAGGAGTAGAGTGAACTTTAGTTGACAATCAGCTTTACCCGTGATTCCTGTTCTTCTCCACGACTCCCATTTTAAAGTAGGGCTGCTAAGTGTGCTCAAGTTTGACCTCCCTCAGTTTCCAATCTTGCTTAGGGGTAAAGGTACTGATAAACAGCCAAATGACCCACAGGCAGGCTGTGGGCCAGAAGCACTGAGAAGCAAATGGAATACAGCAACCTGAAGATCCGCTGAGCAGTGTCTGAAAACACAGAGCTGAAGTCCTTGGGCTTCCTGAGCCACTCACTTCATCACCTGACCCTCATTTCCCATGGGCCTCCCTGTGGCCAAGCATCCTCCTAGAGAACCTTGAAAACAGCTGAAATAACAAGAATGTCGGGCAGACCTTTCTGGCAGAGGGTTCTGTTGGTTTTCCAGAGACAAAAGCATCTGATGAGCTGAGGCCAAAAAAGACAAAAGAGCAGTGGGGGAGCGGGTCTCTGGGATGTGAAGTCCTGTTGTTTTACTCCCCAAAATCAGAACATGGTCTGTGTGCTGGCTGGGGGCCAGGAGCCATCAGGGGCTGTCAGAAGGGGCCATCGTTGGGCATCAGCTGTTCATGTGTTGTCTGAAGCAACTCCCCAATGTATTCTGTCATTTGTCCACCAAATTTGTACTGACTGACAGGTTTTAAACCAGGCACGGTGCATACAGCCATGAATGAAACAGACAAAAATCCCTGCCCTCACACCACTTACTTTTTTGAGAGTGAGGGGAGAAATGAAATCAATAAAATGTAAATAGCACGGAGGACATCAAAGAAGGAGCTCAGGCGTGGGATGAAGGCTGCAAAGTTAAAGGGGGTGGTCTGGGACAATCTCATCAAGAAAGTGCACTTTGGATAAGGATCTGTATGAGGTCAGGGAGGAAGCTACGCAGCCATCAGGAAGCCATGCAGGAAAGGTAGAGAAACTGGGAAAGGCTGAGGTCTGGCACAAGCAAGGAGCGGCAAATAAGCCACTGCAGAAGCAATGGAGAGACGAAGGGCAGGGATTAGAGTCAGAGGAAAGAAAGGCTTTTGCTGCGAGAGATGGGAAGCCAGAGGGATTGAGCAAGAGCAGCAGGCTCTGGCTTATATTGTAACAGAATCCCTGCCCTGGTGAGAATACACAAATGCCCTACAGGGCGGCAGATGAAACAAGCAGCTGAGTTAGGAGTCCCTTGCATGGGTCCAGGTGAGTTCAGGTGAGAGACAGTGCTAAAGCGAGACAAGCAAAATGCCTAGGGCACAAAACGTCAGGAGGTGGCCCTTCTGCTCAGGTGGCCACCCTGTACTCACACTACCTGGGCAGTGAGCACTTCCTTACATGTTGCCTCACCCTAGTCCATCCAGGTGAAAAGGAAAACACAGTTCCCACAATAGCCAGGACAAAGGTTTATTTATTATCTATACATAATAAACATTCTCGTGTCCCAGTCTTTTGCCCATAGACCCCAACATGTAATTTTGAGGCTGGCCCAACTTGGAAAGACTGCTTTCTTAGAGTGTGGGGACTAAGGGATAGTAGTCTAAGCTCAACAGAGGATGCAAAAGACATCTCTGAATGCCTCTATCCAGGCTGGGAGAGCAATTTCACTTAGGTAATTAAAATGCTTTTTTTTTAAAAAAAAAAAAAAAAAAAAAGCTTGGAGACCTCACGCCAGACACTGTTTGGGACAATATCATCTCTGTGAACCCAACGATGCCAGGAAACCCATCCACAGGGGGCATATGATATCCTCCCTAGTTTTAGGCTCAAACCACCTGTTGAGACTGTCACAGAAGAAAGCCATATTGCAGGAGCCAATTTGAGAGAGCCCAGGTGGTATCACGCCATGCATCTAAACACCCAGTAGCCCTGAGGAAATTATATCTGTGTCCTGGCTCACAGATCAGAGAGAGGACATGGACCTCTGGATAACATCTTTTCTGTAAAAGTCTATCCTCCACTTGAGAAGGAAAATCCTGAAGGGTGTGATCAAGAAGAAAGCTCCAGGAAAATTGTCTGAAATTAGCTCCCTGGAAGCCTGTTTGCCACATTTTTAAGAACTTGTCACAAAACTGTATTTACTTATCACTTATTACACATTTTATTATGGAACTTGTCAAACACACCAAAATTGAGAAACTCACATTTACTTCCCCAACATCTCAATTCAACAATTATCAACATATGGTCAGGCTGGCCCTCTCCTTCAATTTCCTTTTGCCTCCCTCTCCACATATGCTGGATTATTTTGAAGTAAGCCCCAGGCCAGGGGTGGTGGGCCACACGTGTAATCCCAGTGCTTTGGGAGGCTGAGGCAGGAAGATCACCTGAGGCCAAGAGTTAGAGGCCAGCCTGGGCAATACAGCAAGACCCCATCTCTCTAGAACAACAACAACAACAACAAACTAGCTGGGTATGGTGGCATGTGCTGTAGTCCCAGCTGCTAGGGAGGCTGAAGTGGGAAGATGGCTGGAGCTGAGGAGTTCGAGGCTGCAAGTGAGCCATGATCATGTCATTGCACTCCAGCCTGGCCAACAGAGCAAGACCCTGTCTCTTAAAAAATAAAAAGCAATCCCAGACATAATATAATTGTATCCAAAAGTATTTTGGTACGAGTCTCTAAAAGTTAATTCTTACTATATAACTACAATTCCGTAACACTCTCCTTTTAAAAATTAACAATGGATAGTATCATCAAAAACTCAATCAGAGTTCAAATGTCCTCCATTGTCTTATCAGTATCTTTTTTTTAACAGTTAGTTTGTTCTAATCAGTATCCAGACAAGGTTCACAATACACTGCACTTGGTTCACGTGTCTCTTTTCTTTTCATTTATGGCTCCCCTCCTCCTTTCTCTGCATAGATTTGTAAATAAGTTATGTTGTTTGCCCTGTAACATTTCTCAAATTTTGGATTTAGCTGATTGTATCCTCTATTGAAATGTTCCCTGGACCCCTGTTTTCCCTGTAAACTGGCTTGTAGATCTAGGATGAGATCCGATCCAGGTTCGATTTTTTTTTTTTGGCAGGCCCACCTCATGCATCGTATCTTTCCCCTTGTCACGTTCAGCCTGATCGGTGGTTTACATGTCAAAGTTCCATTTTTTCAGCTAGGCGCAGTGGCTCATGCCTGTAATCCCAGCACTTTGGGAGGCCAAGGCAGGTGGATCACCTGAGGTCAGGAGTTTGAGACCAGCCTGGTCAACATGGTGAAACCCCATCTCTACTAAAAATATAAAAATTAGCCAGGCATGGTAGTGGGTGCCTGTAATCCCAGCTACTTGGGAGGCTGAGGCAGGAGAATTGCTTGAACCCAGGAGACGGAGGTTGCAGTGAGCCAACACAGTGCCACTGCACTCCAGCCTGGGCAACAGAGTGAAACTCTGTCTCAAAAAAAAACAAGTTCAATTTTTTCCCTTTGTCATTTTTGCATGAGAGTAGGAAACTTTCTCTTTTTTTTTTTTTTTTTGAGATGGAGTCTTGCTCTGTCACCCAGGCTGGAGTGCAGTGGCCGGATCTCAGCTCACTGCAAGCTCCGCCTCCCGGGTTTACGCCATTCTCCTGCCTCAGCCTCCCGAGTAGCTGGGACTACAGGTGCCCACCACCTCGCCCGGCTAGTTTTTTGTATTTTTAGTAGAGACGGGGTTTCACCGTGTTAGCCAGGATGGTCTCGATCTCCTGACCTCGTGATCCGCCCGTCCCGGCCTCCCAAAGTGCTAGGATTACAGGCTTGAGCCACCGCGCCTGGCCGGAAACTTTCTCTTAAGAAAAACAGTGCTTTGTACTATCTTTTCTATTTCTGTAGATTTACCCTTGCCCTGGATCCATTCCACTTCCATATAATGAAATATGTTACTCTGTTATAAACTAAAAGTTTGTGTGCCCCCAAAATTTGTATGTTGAAGCCCTAACTCTCAGTGTGATGATATTTGAAGATAGGCCTTTGTAGGGTGATAAAGCTTAGATGAAGTCATGAGGTGATGGGATTAGTGCCCTTACAAGAAGAAACATCAGAGAACTTGTTCGCTCATTCTCTCTGCCATGTGAGGACACAGCAAGAAGGTGGCTGTCTGCAGGCCAGGAAGAGAGCCCTCACCAGGAACTAAATTGGCCAGCAGCTTAATCTTTGACTTTCCAGCCTCCAAAGCTGTAAACAATAAATTTCTGTTGTTTGGGCTGTATTTTTGTAAATTTCTCTTGTTAGTCTACAGTATTTTTCTTTCTTTCTTTCTTTTTTTTTTTTGAGACAGAATCCCGCTCTATCACCCAGGCTGGAGAGCAGTGGAGCAATCTCAGCTCACTGCAACCTCCACCTCCTAGGTTCAAGAGATTCTCGTGCCTCAGCCTCCCAAATAGCTGGGACCACAGATACATACCACCATGCCCAGCGAATTTTTATATTTTTAGTAGAGACAGGGTTTCACCAGACTGGTCTTAAACGTCTAACCTCAAGTGATCCGCCCATCTCACCATCCCAAAGTGTGGGGATTACAGGCATGGGGCAACAAGCCCAGCCTAGTCCATGGTATTTTGTTATGACATCCTGAGTACCCCAAGACAGATTCCCACTAAAGTTTTACCTGGGAATCTCTGAAGCCAAGGCTCAGGTAGGGGCAGAAGTAGAGGTAAGACCCAAACTTAGAAAAAAAACCCACTCAATTTAGTGAAGCAGTTACTTAGCAAATTTGCCTTTTGGGGAATTGACTTTTGAGATGTGTTGTCTTATTTCCAGAATAGTATGTATCCAGGATTCAGCAGTGATTTGCTAGCTGTGTGACCGTGGATATGTTACAGAATCTCTTTGTGTCTCAGTTTTCTCCCTTACCTGAAAAATGCAGTTTTAGCCTGGAATTAGATATCAGAAAAAAAAAAAAAAAAAAGAGTCACAGTAAACTTTCTCAACCCCAAACACAATGTGAGAATGAAATAATCCTACCCAAGTTCTCAGTAAGTGCTAAGAAATATTGGCTACTGTTAGTCCATCTCTTGATTGTTTTGAGGATAAAGGGATAATAAATACGAGAACACACTGAAAATGTGCTGTGCCAGCCAAAGCATTACTAACATTAAAATAAAACATAATGGCCGGGCACAGCGGCTCACGCCTGTAATTCCAACACTCTGGGATGCCGAGACAGGAGGATCACCTGACCCCAGGAGCTCCAGACCAACCTGGGCAACATAGCAAGACCCCGTCTCTATTAGAAAAAAAATTTTTACTCCCTGCAGCTACTGGCTGAATCTACCAGAACTGTTTGTTAGCAAGCTCTGATGCTGGTTTCTGAACCTAGAGAAGGTAGAAGCTACAAACACACCACCATAGTCTCAAACAAGGCAAAGAGGAAATAAAGAGTGATTTCAGTTTGCATTTTCAACGTTCCAAACTATGGTTCCGTGTTACACAATCCCATGACTATCTGTGCCATCTTGGCTAAACCTGAGCCAGGTCCCTTCAGCTAAGCAGACTCTAATAATAGCTGGCATCCTTGGAGTATGCTGCCTTCCAGCAAATCTGGTTTTGGACAATTTAACAATATGAGGTCAAGACGTAGGGTGCATGTGAGGGGAATCTCCCCTTTGTTGATGTTACTTGAAAATGGAAGTTACATTTCCATATCAGAAACATTTCAAAAGAACTCTTTGTCCATGATGCTTGGCTAGCTAGGTGCTCAAGCAAGAAAGATCCACAACTCCGGGGTGGAAACTATGTAAAGGCAGGGGCATTCTGTATAGTTTATGCACTGCATAATACCGGCAACTGGTCCAGAAGGTATTCAGTCAATATTTGCTGGATGAATGCATGTAACATGAACATCGACAGCCCAGCCGGCTCTGCCCCACCCTACCAGCTTCATCTCATCATTCTCCTAAACTTAGATGACTTTTCTAAGTTCTTTCTCGGAAGACATTCACTTGTAATTCTCACTTGTAAAATTGCACTTGTTGAAATGCTGTTTTAGGTAACAATCACATGTGTCCTGTCTTCTGAACTAAACTATAAACACTATGAGAGAAGGAACCACATCCTCTGAGGTGTGGTTTTGTGGCCTGGGAGACAACAGTATTTGTCAGTGCTCATGAGTGGGCTATGGATGAGCAGAGGCTACTTGGATGGATGGATGAACGACGGGCGTGGGAGGGAAGGATGGAGGGATGGATGTTGCCTGGACCCAGTCCTGCTGTGTATCCCTAAAAAGCTCACCTAACTCCACAGCCCCCCACTGATCACAGCAAGGCGGGACCCCTCCTCAGCATTTGCCCACAACACAATCCTGCAGCATCCTTCTAGTTTCTTCGCATCATCCCCTAGCCATCTGGAAACTCATGGAGGCACTGGTCCTAAAGGGTTAAAATAGAAGCTTAACATTGCCTATTGTTCCTGGGAATCTAGAAGCACAGGACAGGAGGTACCTGTTTAGACAAGATAGGGAAAGTCAGCATCTCCCTTTAGGCAAGAAATATAGCAGGAGAGCAGGTTTTTATTCCTTGGGCCTTGAGGAACAGGGCAGGTGGGGCAACTTCAACAACTATCCGAAGAAAGCGTGACTCTATCCGGGCAAAATTCACTTGTCCCATATGCAGCCCTTCCCAATATTGCCAATGAGATTCCACGACCCCCACGACCCACAGCTGTGTCATACAGTTTACTGTGACATGCATTCACTCCTAAATGCAACGTGATTTAAATACTTTTGTTCTGAGATTTTGAGTTGGTCGGTTGGTTAGAGATAGCGTCTTATTCTGTTGCCCAGGCTGGAGTACAGTGGTGTGACAGCACCACCACACCCAGCTAATTTTTTTAAAAGATATTTTTTAGGCCAGCGCAGCAGTTCATGCCTATAATCCCAGCACTGTGGGAGGCCAAGGCGGGTGGATCACCTGAGGCCAGGAGTTCGAGACCAGCCTGGCCAATATGGTGAAACCCTGTCTACTAAAAGTACAAAAATTAGCCAGGCATGGTGGTGCACACCTGTAGTCCCAGCTACTTGGGAGGCTGAGGCAGGAGAATCGCTTGAACCTGGGAGGCAGAGGTTGCAGTAAGCCAAGATCACGCCTCTGCACTCCAGCCTGGGCAACAGAGGAAGACTCTATCTCAAAAAAAAAAAAAAAAAATTGTTTTAGATATGGTGTCTTGCCATATTGCCCAGGCTGGTCTCAATCTGCCTTCAAGCAATCCTCCTGCCTTCATGCCAAAAGCACTAGGATTATCACACTCAGCCTGGGTTTGTTTTTTAGGACTTTTGCAACAGCCTTGAGATAATTTATAGAAGCCTCCTGGAGGCTGTGTTCTCTATTTTTTTTTTTTTTAATTTTTAAGCAGTAATAGATGACAAAACTACAGGAGCAGTCAACTATGAAGACTGAGAAGCCTAGGAATGAAATTCAGTACTGATCAAGTAAAAGTTACTCCAGAGTTAATGCCAGACACCAGCAATACATCGAAATCAATCATCGCCCGCCCCTACACACACGAGTGGGAAGATGACCTCACTGTCCCCAAATACAGAATGGCCTCACCTACCTCCTACCTTCCTCTCATGCTGTTCACCTCTCCCCTGGCTCAGTACCCCCTGCCAGTCCTCCCAAGGTCCTCTCTGCCAGTTGAAGACTTCCCTGATCACCATCCTCCTCAATCCCCCAGGAATCACAGGTTGAAAGAGTCGCAGCCAAGAGTTAGGGACCACGAGCCAATACCAGTGCTAAGCCCCTTGCACATGTTAATTCAGTTAACTTAGCAAGCGTACTAAGCCTTGCACACAACTCGGTAATATTATTATTATCATCGTCATCACTATCTGTGCCTCAGAACCCCTTGGCAAATCTTTAAATTCCCCCAGAAGTGTGTGTTTCCCAGTTTGAAGGGCCCTGCCTTCCTACAAACTGTGAAATTTGTGGGGGGGGGGGGAACCACAAATCACAAAATAAACCTAGCAGAACTACCTGGACCATCAGTTCACTGTTGCTACATGGCGGAGTGTGTGAAGTTCCTGGCCAACTGGAGAAGCAGATATTAAAGTTGTAAAGCAAGAAATTGCTTCAGTGGCATACAAGTCACTCGCCCAGAACACAGGCCCTTGGGTGGGAGCATGGTGGGAGGAACAGAGACTGGAAGAGGAAGAATGGAAGGGTGGTTGAGCCATCGAAGCCTCATGGAAGCCCCCTTCACACACTCTCCCTCTGTGATGGCTGCCCTGAAGAATCAGCCCCCAAAAGCAGGCTTGAGGGACCCTCTTCCCAGAGCTCCAGACCAGATTCCTTTCAGTCTACTTACCCAAGTTGAAGTTCTCACAGGCTGGTAAATGCAGTGAGCTTATTTGCAAGCCAGGGTCATATCTGCCTAGCAACCCAACACGAAGACTTGAAGGACTATAAACGTGGACAGAGAACAGGCAGGCCAACTTTACACAAAGGAATCTGTTCTCATGCAAATGACCCTGCAAGAGGGCTAGAAGAGGGAGCCTTGGGGACAGCTCTGGAGAGCCAATATTTTCCCCCAAGAAGATGTTGGGGGACTTCTTAAGGGCATCATGATGGCCTTGCCCACTGTAAAGGAAAGCCAAGAAGGGGCTCTGCCTGCCACTTGAGATCAGGCAGACACAACGGGAGAGGCTACCAGGGGAGCTGAGCCCGTCACTTGATTTCCTGATTTTTCTGGTCCTGTACTCCAGACTCCAAAGGTTCTTTTGTTCTTATTTAGAACTAAACAGAGTTAGTTTTGTTTGGGGGCGAGGGGGTGTTGATTAGCATGGCAATGCAGTGCTTTCTCTGGAGAAGTTAAAAAAGCAGGGGTTTTTACGCTTGGTCTCACTAGGATTGAGGGAACAAGGTGAAGCCAGCCTCTAACTAGGGTGGGCAAAAGTCATGTTGCGTGACTTTTTTGTGACTAGCAAGGCTGTGCTTAGGTGGGGTTTCCAGCCACCTCTCCATTATTCAAACACAGATGGCAAATGTCATCTTTGGATGAGCTCTAGTTGTAAAAAGCGCTAGTGTGTATCTATAAACATGGTGTAACCTTAGGTCAATCCCTCCAGTGCTCAGTGCCTCAGCTTTCCCCAACTGTAAAATGGGAATAATGAGTGTCAACTACAGAAGGTTACTGATGGGGTTAAAATTGAATTACATGTATGGTACTTAATACAATGTTGAGGACAAAGTAAACATTTAAAAAGATTAATATTAATAAAATAGAAGAATAGTAATATATTACTAGTAAGAAAAATCTATTATTATTATTATTATTAGAATCATGCTCCCCAAAAGCCAGGTTTCACTTGCTCAAACATTCAGATGTGATTTTTCCAATCATTCATTCACTCCTGAGGCTTTAGGCATAATTTGTATAATTTTTTATATCAAGAGACTGAAGTACGGAGACTATGTGACTTGCTTCGAGTCACTCAGGTATATAATGGCAGGCTGCAACTTTAGGTTCCTAAGACACACAGAATATGCTGTCATATTACACACGACATTTCCATACATACAGTAACAGGTCCTAAATATTAAAGTGTAAGATCCTAAATATCAAAGATTATCTTACAGGCAGCACTGTATTAGCATGAAGTGTTCAAATCAGTTTCTAAATATCATTATATGTGGATCCTTTGAAGAACAACTCAGAAAAGGCTCTCACAGGGAGTGTGTTGGAGTCAGCAATTAATTGGCCTTGGTAAAGCATAAATCATAACAGCATCAAGAGCTAATGGGTACTGAGGCCTTACCAAATGCCAGTCACTGCGATCCGCACTTTACAAGTACCATAAATTAAACCCTCCAATTCTGGGAATACCACCTCCATTCCCATTTTACAGATCTGGAGAAATTAACGCTCTACGAGGTTAAATTACGTCTACAAGGTTGCAAAGCTACACAGCGGCCCCCTGGTTGTACAGGACTGGCCATACAGGGCACCCTGTACCAACGAATCTTCTCCCCACTTACACAACCAGAACTTGTCAACAGCAAAGGATGGCATTTAACTCAGGAGAGCCTATCCCAAAATGGTGAGAGAAATCAGCGAGCAAGGAAGGCTTTTATTAAAATTCAGATCGCCGACTCCTCCCGGTGGCGACCCTCCGTGCACGCACTCCCAAACTAGGCTCTCTTGAGTTTCTGACATCAGAACCACATTCTCCGAACCCCAATGAAGGCAGCAGCCGGCGCCAAAGTCTGCAGAGGAATGCAAATAACATGGCCTTCGCTTGCGAGCAGTTTCCAAATTTGCCCTCGGGATGTGAGGTAGAGACCGACAAGCTAAGTTTGCGCCCCCGCAGGCTCTGAAATGTCTAGGAACTGACACATGCTTTGTCCCCATGAGGAGCTCGTAACTGGGGTTTCGCGTGCATCAACCGCTTAGTTCACAGTGACCTTGGGGTCGGGGACTACGGGATGAGGGGCACAGACTGTCTAAACCTTCAGGTCCCCTACAGAGGGCTCCCCGCGGGTATGGGAGCCATGCACCTGTGCCGACGCCGCCTCTGCCTGGAGGGTGCGCGCGCGCCCTGGGCCGGGGATGCTGACTCAGCCCGGCGGCTCACATTCCTTTCGCGCAACGCGGATGCTGTTGCTGCTACTGCTACTGCTGCTGCTGCTGCTGCTGCCGGTGCAGCAAAGTGGGGGAAGCAAGGCACCCGCAGCGGCCGGGCCGCTCGCTCCCCGGGGCCCACTGCGGCACTCCCTCCCCACCGCCGGAAGGGGAACTGTGGGGGTGCGCGAGTTGACGAAACTGAGGGAAGTGGGCGCTGCAGGAGGAACTCAGGCGCCGCGCGCGCAGCTCACACCCAAACTGGAAGGAACCTGTTCTGCCCGGGGCGGGCGCGGAGCCGCCGCAGCCGCGAGCGCCGCGCGGAATCAGCCCCGGCGCGCGCGTTCCCCCTCCCCGCTAAATCCCTAAATGCTCAGGGTGCTGGCGGGACTGGGCGGTGGGCGCGCCGGGAAGGCGCCTGGGGGTGGGGACGGGGACCCCCGCGCGCGCGCCTGGCCGAGGTGCTCCGAGACAGGGTGCAGGCGCCCCCACCACCCCTGCACACTCGCGCTCCCACTAGCGTTGCAGCAAAGCTCCGGGGTCTGGGCGGGTCACGCGCGCAGAGGCGCGCCTGGGTTGGGAGATCGGGGCGTTGTGCCAAGGACCCCGGAGGCGCTGGTGGGGGCGGCCCGGCCCCGGACCGCGACGCGGTTACCTTCCGTGACCCCCAGCCCAGGAGGCAGGCGGGCGGGCGCGCGCCCGGCGCGGCCCAGGTCCACGTGGGCCGGCGCGCGCGCGCCAGGCAGGCCCCCTCCTTGGCTGCGCTCGGCGCTCGCAGCACATGGTCGGCGGCGGCGCGCCCCCGAGGCCGGCGGAGACCGGCTGCAGCCGGTATAGGATAAGAGCTTAGGCAGCGACGCGGGGCCGGGGCGCGGGCGGCAGCACGCACGGCCCGGGGCGCAGGCGGCCGGGGTGGGGGGCGGGGGGAGGGTGTGGCTCGGGTGCCTGAGTCGCGGGAGTGGGTGGAGGGCCCGGGCGCTCCGGCCTCAGCAGCCCGAGCCAACTTGCGCTAGAGTCGGGCCCGCCCCCTAAGGGGTTAATCCTTTTCTCATGTTACCGAGTGGCTTATAAGGAGGGGGAGGCCAAGCCTCCGCCTTATTGGGAGCCTTTTGGGGTTTATTCTCTTCCCTTCTAACTTGGTGAGTTGGTTTATTATTTTACATGTTTAAAAGTTTGATTGTGGGGTGTGGGTTGTTTTTTAAAAAATATGTGTTGGGGCCTTTTTTTGGGATGGGAGGCGGAGGAGACCACTGAACATCTTCACATTTTGGAGAGGTTATTCCCAAAAATATTCGCTCTGACAGTTAGGAATGCCCAGGGCCACCGGGATGACGCGCTCGCGCCGGTGTGGGTAGCTGAGAGTTGAATGTCCGTGACCCTGGTACCGTTGGGTCCCGGAAGATACCTAAAGGCACGCCTGGCCTTTGAGTGGCCCCTGCCCCGGGTTGGGGGCTCCGGGACGTCGGAAGAGTCGGGGGCTCCGAGCTCAGCCCCTCCGCGGATTTTCCGCATGAAGTTGCCTGCGCGTCGCAGGAGCGAAATGTCAGAGGTACCTTCCTTCCCCAGGCTGGCGCGCGCACGCAGGGCGGCCACTGAGGCAGCGCGAGGGAAAGTGGGGCTCCCTGCCTCCCCGACCCCCAAACACAGCACTCCCTGGGGCGGCCACCGTTTGCCCCCTGCGGGAAGGCAGGGATTTCCCGGCAGAGCGCGGGTCCTCCACCTGGACGGTCAGAACTGTCAGCGGCTGACGGCCGGTCCCGCGCAACTTCAAGGTTCCCGGGCTGCCAACCGCAGGAAAGCGCTGGTGTCGCCGAGCAGTTCCGTAGCAAGGGAAGATGGTTTTGCAGAGGAAATGGGTTATTTCCTTCTAGGTTGTTGTCGTCTTTTCTTTTTATTCTTTTTATTCTTTTATTCTCCCTACCCTAGCAAGACCGGTCATAGAAGTTTGTTAGGTGGCGTATATAAAATGTCACCAAACACGGGGGGCGTCAGTCTTAGAAAAAGCTCCCCGGAGCCAACTGGGGAGGAGCAATTACAACTTGTCAACCTGGAAGCCGGTTTTGTTTGCACGGTTAGACACTCCGTGCCAGCTCCTTCTCGCAGGAGATGGTTTCTATCTCGGGAATGAGATTTCTCAGTGATCTGATTGTTTTTTGCAAATCATGGTAAGATAGGTGTCTTGTTTGTAAAAAGATGCCAAGTGCTTATGCTGAAATCTCTAAACGATGCAACTCCCCATGTCCCAAGCACCGTTACGTGGCATTTTGGGGGTCAACAATACATCCGGCCATATGATATAATAGAAACCCCTCTTCTCATAATTAAGGGAAGAGTGTCCAAGATAGGAACTTACAGAATGTAAATAAACAATGCAGCCAAGTGGAAAAGCTCCTTCCAGTGTAATGAGTACCACTAACCCTGAGTTTTCCTTCTGTGGTTTCCGAAAGAGGACTTTCCTCAGTGGAACTCCTGAGGAGGACACTTAAATTAGGGGCTCAGGTTTCAACACCATAGCCTTGTAAAATGGTGACTCGGTTGTAGCCAGTGATTCAACATCGTGAGGCAGCTATCCAGGTTAGGTTTGGAAATTTTTTTTTAATAGAGAATGAAAATGAACTTTAGCCAAATGCAGACTGGTTTTGCCAACTTGGGCCAGAAACAGCTTGTCAAAGCCGTTCTCCAGGCTACACCTTTAAGAAGAAGAGAAATCCACAGTGCTTTTGCTCGGGGTTTGCCTACACCAGTAGGCACCCCATTTCCATCCAGAGCCTGCGTTTTGAACCTTGCTCTGAGCTGCCCCTAGAATAACACTCTGATGGTCTACGATAATCCAATTTTTTCATGCCCTCGGTCCAAATCTTCTCTCAACAAATTAAGTCACAGTGAAACTCCCAAGGATAGCGGGTTTCCAAGCCTTTGGCAAGATACCCATTTATTTATTTGTTTAGAGGCAGGGTCTCCCTCCCATTATGGAAGTGATCTCTGCTCATTGCAGCCTCGACCTCCCAGGCTCAAGCGATCCTCCCACCTCATTTTTTAATTTTTTTGTAGAGACGCGGTCTCACTACGTTGCCCGGGTTGGTCTCAAACTCCTGGGCTCAAGCAGTCTGCCTGCTTCAGCCTCCCTAATTGCTGGGATTACGGGCATGAGCTACCACACCTGGTTAATACCCATTTAGTGAAGGGGACACTTAACCACATGCTACTAGGAAATCCTCCAAACTGCCCATGGATTTTGTCATTGTGCTTCCTCCAGAAGAACACTAGGGTGAAGGGAAGATGGCTGCCAGGAACCCCCATTCAGAATTGTTGAGTTTTATAAGTTGGAAAAGGCTTGAGAGACTCCCCTGACAAGCCGTGCTTTCCAGATGATAGAAGTTCGGGATTCAGTGGCTTCCATAACTGTGCAGCCAGTTAACGGTACACAGAAATTAACAAATACGGCCTAAGAGCTTTAAGAAGACCAACTCTTGGGCCTTGCCTTCAAAGGGCTTAGAAGGATTAAAGCAAGTGACGGTCAAAGGCTATCATAGAAGTATAGACTATTAGGGCAGGAAGAGATCTAAGCTCATCAGAGTCTAGTTCAACTCCCTTTTTTACATTTACCTTGATTTTACATTGACAATGAAAATGGGGAAGCAACGTGATTTGCCTAAATCCCATCATCCGTAAAGCAGGGGTTGATGGGCAGGATGACTCAGCTTGCCTCACCAGTTAGATCCGCACACAGCTGAAAAATATCCCTACCCATCAGATAAATTCACATGGCCACAAACCAAAGTGGACAGATAAACTTTCATATTCTGGAACATAGAGACTTCTACGTAAATGAGTTCAAAATTCAGGCCTCAGTTGCTTTGTTTGCAGAGACAGAAGGTTTGGCCTTCTGCTGAAGGAATGAAAAAAAAGAAGAGAAGGCCGGGCACGGTGGCTGACGCCTGTAATCCCAGCACTTTGGGAGGGTGGATCACGAGGTTAGGAGTTTGAAACCAGCCTGACCAACATGGTGAAACCCTGTCTTTACTAAAAATACAAACAGACAAATGAAAAATTAGCCGGGCGTGGTGGCAAGTGCCTGTAATCCCAGCTACTCAGGAGGCTGAGGCAGGAGAATCACTTGAACCCAGGAGGCTGAGGTTGCAATGAGCCAAGATTGTGCCACTGCACTTCAGCCTGGGTGACATAGCAAGACTCCGTCTCAAAAAAATTCAATAAAATAAAAATGCTCTCCTGTAGGCTTGTACAGCAGGAGCCCTGAAAGGCAGGAGATTCAGTACTGGGCTACTTCAGTCAAGTCCCTTCACCTCTTGGGGATGTTTCCCGATTTTGCAAAATGAGTAAGATTTTACAAAGAGGAATTGAATAAGATGACCTCAATTTTCCCCTTCAGCTTTAACATTCAGTAATTCTAACTCTCTTCGGGGGTTACAGATTCATCCTAACCCCATCCGTTTTTCAAGTGTAAACCTCTGATGATACAGGCAAGGGAAAAGAGGAAGGGGGTAGCTGGCACCAGAACTTCACTGCTGGCCAGACAGAGGCTTCTCATGGTGGCAGGTAATCTCAGCTCATAAAAAAACTGCAATCTGGTCCCACTCATCTAAATGCAGTCCACAGCCTGGTCTACATGGTGAGACCCTGTCTCTACAAAAAATAAAAATTATCCCAGGTACGGTGGCTCACGCCTGTAATCCCAGCACTTTGGGAGGCTGAGGGGGGTGGATCACGAGGTCAGGAGTTCCAGACCAGCCTGGCCAATATGGTGAAACCCCGTCTCTACTAAAAATACAAAAAAATTAGCTGGGCATGATGGCGGGTGCCTGTTACCCCAGCTACTCGGGAGACTGAGGCAAAGAATTGCTTGAACCCAGGGGGCGGAGGTGGCAGTGAGCCGAAACCATGCCACTGAACTCCAGCCTGGACGCTGTCTCAAAAAATAAATAAATAAAAATTAAAAAATAAAAAAGAATTGGCTGGACATGGTGGCACATACCTATAGCCTAGCCACTTGAGAGGCTGAGGTGGGAGGGTCACTTGAGCCCTGGAGTTTTTTTTGTTTTTGTTTTTTGAGACGGAGTCTCGCTCTTGTCGCCCAGGCTGGAGTGCAGCGGCACAATCTCAGCTCATTGCAACCTCTACCTCCTGGGTTCAAGCAGTTCTTCCACCACAGCCTCCCACGTAGCTGGGACTACAGGTGCGCGCCACCACGCCAGGCTAATTTTTGTAATTTTAGTAGAGACAGGGTTTCACCATGTTGGCCAGGCTGATCTCGAAACCTGACCTCAGGCAATCCACCCGCTTCGGCCTCCCAAAGTGCTGGGATTACAGGTGTGAGCCACTGCGCCCAGCATGAGCCCAGGAGTTTTGAGGCTACAGTGAGCTATGGTTGTGTCACTGCACTCCACGTTTCTCTAGGGTCTTTATCACATTTTATCACTATATATGTTTTGTTTCAAGGTGGTCCTGAGCCCTCCATTAAAACTCTTCAGACCTTCTGGGCACATTTCTGGGTTAGAACAACTGTGCCAATTTGACTTTGGACTTAGCAGCTACTGAGTCCTGACTGCTTGTCAGAAATGTGCTGAATTCCAGCAAGATGTGGTTGAATCATTTAAATAGGATGCATTTCAGATGCATTCATTTTCCTTAGCATCATCAGCAGCAGATATTTTAGTCCATGGAGGCAGAGACCATCTCTTGGTCTTTTCACTGTAGTGCCCCTACAGTGAAAGCGAGGACCTGGCACCTGATAGGTGTTTTGTTGCAAAAATAAATACAAGCTGTGTACAAGGTACAGGCGGGGTCCGGGGACATGGGGTTGTACAAAGAGAAATAGACCTCAGATTTTGTGAACATAATAATTTAATCAAGCAAATAAGATAAAGGCATAAAAGTAAACAATACCCCATCATTAAATGATACCTGTCACCTGAAGAAGAGAGCCCTTAGATTGAGCTGGTTGGAGAAAGCATTATGGAGAAAGAAGGATGTCACAGAGCAGGGTCTCATTTTGGGGAAATGGCATGGCCACAGCCAGGTGGGTAGAGACTAGAGGGCCAGGAGGACTCCACTTTGACCGTGGCAGGTGAGTCAAGTTTTAGAACCAGAAGAAATAAGGCCACAAAGAGAGGTTACAAAGAACATTGAAAGTCAGGCTAATGAGTGGAATTTTTTTTTTTTTTTTTTTTTTTTTTTTTTTTTGATGAAGTCTAACCCAGGTTGGAGTGCAGTGATCTCAACTCCCAGGTTGCCCCTACTGCAACCTCTGCCTCCTGGGTTCAAGCAATTCTCCTGACTCCGCCTCCTGAGTAGCTGGGACTACAGACACACGCCACCACGCCCCCGCATAATTTTTGTATCTTTAGTAGAGATAGGGTTTCACCATGTTGGGCAGGCTGGTCTCAAACTCCTGACCTCAAGTGATCTGCCCGCCTCGGCCTCCCAAAGTGCTGGGATTACAGATATGAGCCACCATGCCCAGCCTTAATGAGTGGATTTTATTCTTCAGAAAGACAAAAGCCATTGAAAAAGTCTGAGTAGGCTAGGCGCAGTGGCTCACACCTGTAATCCCAGCACTTTGGGAGGCCGAGGTGGGTGGATCACTTGAGGTCAGAAGTTCAAGACCTGCCTGGCCAACATGGTGAAACCCGGTCTCTTGAAAAAATACAAAAATGTAGCCGGGCACTGGTGGCACACACCTGTAGTCCCAGGTCCTCGGGAGGCTGAAGCAGAGAATTGCTTGAACCTGGGAGGTGGAGGTTGCCGTGAACAGAGATCGTGCCACTGCACTCCAGCCTGGGTGACAGACCAAGACTCCGTCTCCAAAAAAAAAAAAGTCTCAGTAGAAAAATGCCATGACAATACACCATTTCCAAAAGGTTCATTGTACAGGATACGGAAGTCCGTTAAGAGGCTGGCAAAGGAGTCATGGTCTTCACAAGGAAAAGCTCAAACCAATGGCCTGCTGGGGGGATGAAATAGAAGGGGTGAAGGCTACAGCCTTGACAGCTGCAGGCTCACCATTCCTCCCCAGGGCTAGACACTATTCTAAAGCCAACACTGGCAAGCACTTCTTAAAAATGTTTTTGGTTTTCTAAATCTTAAGCTAGTGTTGTTCTCACTTCTCTGCCCCAGCGGCCTCATTTTGAGAGTGGCTTTTGAAATGGAGGGATGTTGTGAAAACCTAATTTGGTAAAGGGCTCCTGGCTCCCAACTTAAATCAATTGCTTTCCATGTTGAGGGACAGTAGTGACAAACTATTCTATAGTTGCTCAGCCTATCTCTTGAGCTATCTAACTGCCCTTCCCACCTTTCCGTTTGCTCTCAGACATGACACATCAACACACATCAAAATGCAAAGGCCTTTGCTGCAAAGAGCATACTCATCTTACAACATCTTATGCCTTATTTTAATCAACCAAATATTTAGCGGTAATAGAGTATAAAGTGAATACACAGTCCTTCCCAAGTATTAGGCTACAGTGGGAATGGCGCTATCAATAGGATTAATGATATTAAGTTAGATCAGATTTGCTGCTTTTTAAGATTTGTAGAGTAAATTCAGAACATTAGATTTTAAAAACAGAAAACCAGCAAGTCTGCTGGATAGATGAGGTTGTGTCCTGTTACTTTTCAGTTGCCTTCTATTTTCAATAAAATCTTTGCCTTAGTAACTTTGACCCAACAACTTATGGCTAGGAAAAGGATATAAAGGATATAATGCACCCTGACCCTGAAAATTCACCAGTATACAATTGTATAATTATGAAGAATTCTCTTTTTACATTTTATTTATTATTTATTTATTTGTATTTATTTATTTATTTATTTTAGACAGAGTCTTGCTCTGTCACCCAGACTGGAGTGCAGTGGCACAATCTTTGCTCATTGCAACCTCTACCTTCCGGGTTCAAGTGATCCTCCTCCTTCAGCCTCCTGAGTAGCTGGGACTACAGGCACGTGCCACCACACCTGGCCAGTTTTTGCATTTTTAGTAGACACCGGGTTTCACCGTGTTGGCCAGGCTGGTCTCAAACTCCTGACCTCAAGTGATCCACCTGCCTTGGCCTCCCAAAGGATTACAGGCATTAGCCACCTTGCAGAGTCTCACTCTGTTGCCCAGGCTGGAGTGCAGTAGTGTGACCTCGGCTCACTGCAACCTCTGCCTCCTAGGGTCAAGTCATTCTCCTGCTTCAGCCTCCTGGGTAGCTGGGATAAGAGGCTCGCGCTACCACGCCCGGCTAATTTTTGTATTTTTAGTAGAGACGGTGTTTTGCCGTGTTGGCCAGGCTGGTCTTGAACTCCTGACTTCAAGTGATCCACCCACCTCGACCTCCCAAAGTGATAGGATTACGGGTGTGAGCCACCATGCTAGTCAACTTTAAAAAAAAAATTTTAGACAGGGTCTTGCTCTGTCACCCAGGCAAGAGTGCAGTGGTGTGTTCACTGCTCAGTGCAGCCTGGAGCTTCCAGCCTCAACTCAAGTAATCCTCCTACCTCAGCCTTCCAAGTGGCTGGGACTGCAGGTATGTGTCACCACACCCCACTTTTTTTTTTTTTTGAGACGGAGTCTTACACTGTCACCCCGGCTGGAGTGCAGTGGCACGATCTCAGCTCACTGCAACCTCCACCTGCTGGGTTCAAGCAATTCTGCTGCCTCAGCCTCCCAAGTAGCTGGGATTACAGGCACCCGCCACCACATTAGGCTAATTTTTTTTTTTTTTTTTTTTTTTTTTTTTAAGTAGAGGCAGGGTTTCACTGTGTTGGCCAGACTGGTCTTGAACTCCTGACCTCATGATCCACCCACTTTGGCCTCCCAAAGTTCTGGGATTACAGGCATGAGCCACTGGCCCTGCTAATTTTTTTTGTTTGTTTGTTTTTTGAGACGTGGTCTTGCTCTGTCGCCCAGGCTGGAGTGCAGTGGCGCAATCTCGGCTCACTGCAAGCTCCGCCTCCGGGGTTCGCGCCATTCTCATGCCTCAGCCTCCCGAGTAGCTGACTAATTTTTTGTATTTTTAGTAGAGATGGGGTTTCACCGTGGTCTGGAATTCCTGACCTTGTGATCCGCCCGCCTCGGCGTCCCAAAGTGCTGAGATTACAGGCGTGAGCCACCGCACCCGGCCTGCTAATTTTTTTAATACATTTTTGTAGAGACAGGGTCTCCCTATGTTACCCAGGCTGTTCTCAAACTGCAGGGCTCAAGCAATCCCCGCACCTTGGGCTCCCAAAGTGCTGGGATTACAGGCGTTGAGCCACTGCGCCTGGCCGTATTTGTAGTTTCTTGAGGAACCTCCATACTGTTCTCCATATTGGCTGTACTAGTTTACATTCCCACCAACAGTGTATAAGAGTTCTTTTCTCCGCATCCTTGCCAGCATTTGTTATTTTCTGTCTTCTGATCATAGCCATCCCAAATGGGGTAAGATGATACCTCACTGTGGTTTTGATTTGCATTTCCTTAATGATTTGTGATGTTGAGCATTTTTTCATATATTTGTTGGCCATATGTATGTCTTTTGAGAAATGTCTGTTCAGATTATTCACCCTTTTTTTTTTTTTTTTTTGAGACAGAGTCTCACTGTGTCACCAGGCTGGAGTACAGTGGCATGATCTCGGCTCACTGCAACCTCTGCCTCCCGGGTTCAAGCGATTCTCCTGCCTCAGCCTCCCAAGTAGTTGAGACTACAGGCGTACAGGCACGCGACACCACACCCAGCTAATTTTTGTATTTTTAGTAGAGACAGGGTTTCACCATGTTGGCCAGGATGGTCTCGATCTGTTGACCTCGTGATCCACCCTCCTCAGCCTCCCAAAGTGCTGGGATTACAGGCGTGAGCCACCGCGCCCGGCCTGTTCATCCTTTTTTTTTTTTTTTTTTTTTTTTTTTGAGACAGAATCTTGCTCTGTGCCCGGGCTGGAGTACAGTGGTGCCATCTCGGCTCACTGCAAGCTCCGCCTCCCGGGTTCACTCCATTCTCCTGCCTCAGCCTCCCGAGTAGCTGGGACTACAGGCACCCACCACCATGCCCAGCTAATTTTTTAATTTTTTAATTTTTAGTAGAGACGAGGTTTCACCGTGTTAGCCAGGATGGTCTAGATCTCCTTGACCCCGTGATCCACCTACCTCGGCCTCCCAAAGTGCTGGGATTACAAGCGTGAGTCACCGCGCCCGGCCCTGTTCACCCATTTTTAAGTCAGATTGTTGGGGAGTTTTTTTTGCTGTTAAGATGTTTGAGTTCCTTGTATATTCTGGATATTAATCCCCTGTCAGATGAATAGTTTGCAAATATTTTCTACCTTTGTGTGGGTTGTCTTTTCATTCTTTTTTTTTTTTTTTTTTTTGGGGGAGGCAGAGTCTCCCTCTGTTACCCAGGCTAGAGTGAAGTGGCAGGATCTCAGTTCACTGCAACCTCCACCTCCTGGGTTCAAGCAATCCTTGTCCCTCAGCCTCCCGAGTAACCAGGACTACAGTTGTGCACCACCACACCCAGCTAATTTTTTGTATTTTCAGTAAAGATGGCGTCTCACCATGTGGCCCAGGCTGGTCTCAAACTCCTTAGCTCAGGCAATCCACCCACCTTGGCCTCCCCAAGTGCTGGGATTATAGGCATGAGCCACCACACCTGGCCTCACTCTGCTGATCTGTTTCCTTTGCTGTGCAGAATCTGTTTAGCTTAATATAATCCCATGTTTATTTTTGCTTTTGTTATGTGTGCTCTTTCAGTCTTGTTCATAAAAATCTTTCCTCAGACAAATGTCCTCAAGTGTTTCCCCTATGTTTTCTTCTAGTAGTTTTATAGTTTTGGGTCTTATATTTAAGTCTTTGATCTATTTTGAGTTGATTGTTGTATAGGGTGAAAGGTGGGGATCTAGTTTTATTCTTTGTATCGATATCCAGTTTTCAAAGCGCCATTTATTGAAGAGACTGACCTTTCTCCAATGAATATCTTTGGCACCTTTGCCAAAAATCAGTTGGCTGTAGACACATGGATTAAGTTCAGGGTTCTCTCCTGTTCCTTTGGTCAGTGTGTCTGTTTTTATGCCAGTACCATGCTGTTTTGATTACTGTAGTGTTGTCATGTATTTTGAGGGCTGTTAGTGTGATGCCTCCAGCTTTGTTCTTTTTTTCAGGATGGCTTTGGCTATTCATGATCTTTTTTGGTTCCATACAAATTTTTAGAATTTTTTTCTTCTATTTCTGTGAAGAATGTCGTTGGTATTTTGATAGGAATCCACTCTGTAGATTGCTTTGGGTCGTATGTAAATAATTCTTTTTGTTTTTGTTTTTTGTTTTGTTTTCTTTTTTTTTTTTGAGACAGAGTCTTGCTCTGTTGCCCAGGCTGGAGTGCAGTGATATCTCGGCACACTGCAACCTCCTCCTCCCGGATTCAAGCAATTCTCCTGTCTCAGCCTCCTGAGTAGCTGGGATTACAGGTGCCTACCACCATGCCCAGCTAATTTTTGTAGTTTTAGTAGAGACGGGGTTTCGCCATATTGGCCAGGCTGGTCTCAAACTCCTGACCTCAGGTGATCCACCTGCCTCAGCCTCCCAAAGTGCTGGGATTACAGATGTGAGCCACCGTACCTGGCCGTAAAGAATTCTTAAATTTGAGGTTGGTTGCCATTAAGAGCTCTAAGACCATGGCATGGACTCATTGATTATTATAGATATAATTAATGTTTAGTTAGGCTAAAAATAAACATAACTGTTTTGGCCGGGCATGGTGGCTCACGCTTGTAATCCCAGCACTTTGGGAGGCCGAGGCAGGTGGATCACAAGGTCAGGAGATCAAGACCATCCTGGCCAACATGGTGAAACGCCGTCTCTACTAAAAATACAAAAATTAGCTAGGTGTGGTGGCACATGCCTGTAGTCCCAGCTGCTCAGGAGGCTGAGGCAGGAGAATCGCTTGAACTTGGGAGGCAGAGGTTGCAGTGAGCCGAGATGGCGCCACTACACTCCAGCCCCGGCACAAAGCAAGACTCCGTCTCAAAAAAAAAAAAAAAAAAAAAAAATGACTCTTTCAAAGTATATGTAACCACAGAGGCTTTGAAAAAGACAGTATTCATGTGCTAGAGCCCAATCCAGAAGACTTAAGTTAAACCAGTGTCAATGTCAGTGTCTCCTTAGTGGTGTTAAGGTACAGGTCTGCTTGTTCTGATGTTTGTTGCGGTTTGAATGGAGAGGCACAGTGAGGTTAGAGGTAACTCAGTTAACTGGTATCCAGATGGGGCACCACAGGCTTGTATAATAGCACCTTATTTAGACACCATATTATAGAGTATCATCATGTACTTGGAAATTGAATTGCTAATATACCAATTGGTGGTCAACTCTGAGGAAATTACTCCTGCTTAACAAACTCCCAGAAGACAGAATGCCCTCATTTTGATTTATAGTGACATTGTGTCTGTGTAGGTACATCCACATGGAACACCAAATCATAATCAGAATATTGCTTACTGAGTAGAAAATGGGGGGGAAGAAGAGTTGCTGGGTGATCGTGGTGACCAGGGACATCAAGCAGAGATGCTTATGGTATCTGAAACACGTACTCGGTGGAAGGTGCTGGATGCACAGCCAGTGTTTGCTTTTCAGCCTCCATTTTCTAGGCTTCATTTCTGATCAACATTCCTTATGGTCAGTGCAGTCTTTTCTGGCCTAAGTTGAGTCTTTCAAGGTCAGCATTAATACCTGGTCTGGTGACCATCTGGTGTCCTTCAATATGCTTCTAAATATTCTGCTCTGGTTCTTCATGTCTGTTTATTTTTCCCATTTAACTTTCTTTTTGGGGGGCCCATGTACGATACCAAGATTTGTATATATGTATATATACATAAACTTATCCAAAGACTTTATACTACTTGTACATAATTTAAACATTCAACCATCAGCCGGGTGTGGTGGCTCATGCCTATAATCTCAGCATTTTGGGAGGCCAAGGCGGGTGTATCTCTTGAGATCAGGAGTTCGAGACCAGCCTGGCCAACATGGCAAAACCCCATCTCTACTGAAAATGCAAAAATTAGCCAGGTGTGGTGGCGGGCGTCTGTAATCCCAGCTACTCGGGAGGCTGAGGCAGGAGAATCGCTTGAACCCAGGAGGCAGAGATTTCAGTGAGCCAAGATCACGCCACTGCACTGCAGCCTGGGCAACAGAGTGAGGCTCTGTCTCAAAAAAAAAAAAAAAAAAAATTAGGTGGGTGTGGTGGCACATGCCTATAGTCCCAGCTACTTGGGAGGCTCAGACAGGAGAATTGCTTGAACCCGGGAGGCAGAGGTTGCAGTGAGCTGAGATCACGCCACTGCACTCTAGCCTGGACGACAGAGCAAGAGTCCATCTCAATAAATAAATAAATAAATAAATATTCAACAACCTAAGAAATTGGGTAAGTACTTTATATACACACACACACACACACACACACACACACACATACTTTATGTTCTAGGGTACATGTGCACAACGTGCAGGTTTGTTACATATGTATACATGTGCCATGTTGGTGTGCTGCACCCATTAACTTGTCATTTACATTAGGTATATCTCCTAATGCTATCCCTCCCCCCTCCCCCCAGTAAGTCATTCTTATCTGTTATGTTTGCTAAAGAGTATGAGAATCATCAAGCCTCACGCTCTTGCTGATCTGAATTGTTTTTTAACTTTTTCTTTCAGATTAAGAATGACCCAAAATAAATTAAAGCTTTGTTCCAAAGCCAACGTGTATACTGAAGTGCCTGACGGAGGATGGGGCTGGGCGGTCGCTGTTTCATTTTTCTTCGTTGAAGTCTTCACCTACGGCATCATCAAGACATTTGGTGTCTTCTTTAATGACTTAATGGACAGTTTTAATGAATCCAACAGCAGGATCTCATGGATAATCTCAATCTGTGTGTTTGTCTTAACATTTTCAGGTTAGTACATCTTTCGGCCTAACCATGACGTAAGTGTAGGTCCCTTTTAATTTGGCTACCTTGATAATGGTAGTCAGGGTGATTGTGATGTTTTCATTCCCTTATATGCCTGTTGGTCCTTCCTAGCCCCAACTAACAGGGTTTTCAGAGCACTGAGGATTGGCAAGAAACAAAAGGCACTGAAGAAAAAAACCGTATTTGCCAGCCATGACAGCCTTCAATTTCATACACACGTATTAAACATCTGCCGTCTGCACACTCTTAGGATTCTGTAGATCCCCTTGAGGAGTGAAGTCAACCCCCTTTTGTGAGGATGTGAGGATATTGTCACTGTCTGAGAAGCAACATCAAAAAGTTGCTGGTGGCCGGGCACGGGTGGCTCACGCCTGTAGGCAAGCGTAGGAGGCCAAGGTGGGTGGATCACTTGAGGTCAAGTGTTCAAGACCAGGCTGGCCAACATAGCAAAACCCCATCTCTACTGAAAATAGAAAAATCAACCAGGCATGGTGGTTCGCACGTGTAGTCCTAGCTACTTGGGAGGCTGAGGCACGAGAATGGCTTGAACCCGGGAGGCGGAGGTTGCAGTGAGCTGAGGTCATACCACTGCACTCCAGCCTGGGCGACAGAGCAAGACACCATCAAAAAAAAAAAAAAAAAGTTGCAACCAGGCACGATGGCTCATGTCTGTAATCCCAAAAATTGGGAGGCCGAGGCAGGCGGATCACAAGGTCAGGAGTTCGAGACCAGATTGGCCATCATAGTGAAATCCCCCCTCTACTAAAAATACAAAAAATTAGCTGGGCATGGTGGTATGTGCCTATAATCCCAAGTACTCAGGAAGCTGAGGTAGGAGAATCACATGAACCCGGGAGGTGGAGGTTGCAGTAAGCCCAGATTGTGCCATTGCACTCCAGCCTGGGCGACAGTGCGAGACTCCGTCTCAAAAAAAAAAAAAAAAAAAAAGAATTGCTGACGTACCGTGTCCCAATCTCATAATTCCAAGTAGAAACATGTAAATGTGGATACATGAAGAGAAATGACATGTGTACAAGGAGATAAGGTGAAATTACAAATATTGTTCTGAGGAGACTTTCTGAATTCCGAGCACCTGTTTCCCTAAAGGACTTCACTGATTCGTCATTACATAACCTACTCCTAGACCCAATAGCATAAAATAAAATGGGGCTTCAGTATCATTTTTAACATACTAATCTTCACTTGGTCCTATAAAGGACTATTGGATATACATGCCAGGTCTCATGAGTTCATTGGTCTGTCAGAAATAATTGCCAAGGGTTTTCCAAGAGAAAAGGGCTGTTGAACTCACCTCGGAAAGTTAACAAGGCTGGGCGTGGTGGCTTACGTCTGTAATCCCAGCACTCTGGGAGGCCAAAATGAAAGGATCACTTGAGCCCCAGAGTTTGAGACCAGCCTGGGCAACATAGCAAGACCCCATCTCTACAAACAATTAAAATAAAAAATTGGCCAGGCTTGGTGGTACACACTTGTGATCCCAGCTACTCGGGAGGCTGCAGAGCGAGGATCGCTTTAGCCTGGGAGGTCGAGGCTGCAGTGAGCCATGATCATGCCATTGCATTCCAGCCTGGGCAACAGAGCAAGACCCCATCTCAAAAAAGAAAAAAGAAAGTTAACCAGGTTGACCTTAAACTTCCCTAGGTTTACCCTTACACCCAGTCTTGGAACTGTTATCTCTGAAGTGATTGCTGAAGTTAAAGCCCTTCTTAAATGTAGTCCATTTTTAGCCATAGAATGTCTTTAAAAGGCAGTTCTACATGTTTTTACCCTTTGGGTAAGGTAGAAATTTCTCTCATTAGCTGGGTGTGGTGGCGGGCACCTGTAATCCCAGCTACTCAGAAGGCTGAGGCAGGAGAATCACTTGATCCTGGGAGGCGGAGGTTGCAGTGAGCTGAGATTGTGCCACTGCACTCCAGCCTGGGAAACAGAGCAAGACTCTGTCAAAAAAAAAAAAAAAAAAAAAAATTATCTTGTTAGTTCTCTTACCGTCTCTTACAAGTTTCATGAAGTAGTTCCTGGTTCCACTTTAAGTGAGTATTAAGATAACTTATTTATTTTTTTTTTTTTTTCGAGATGGAGTCTCGCTTTGTTGCCCAGGCTGGAGTGCAGTGGTGCGGTCTCAGCTCACTGCAACCTCTGCCTCCCGGGTTCAAGTGATTCTCCAGCCTCAGCCTCCCAAGTAGCTGGGATTACAGGCACCTGCCACCACGCCTGGCTAATTTTTTGTATTTTTATAGTAGAGATGGGGTTTTGCTATGTTGGCTGGGCTGGTCTCTTAACTCCTGAACTCGTGATCCACCTGCCTCAACCTCCCAAAATGCTGGATTTACAGGCGTGAGCCACCACACCCGGCCAAGTTAACTTAATTTTTAAATTGTGGAATACTTAATTACCTTCTTAGAAATATAATTGAAATGAATTAGGACTAAAATGTTATATTTGGTAATCTAAATAAAAAGAAAATCCCAAAGCTTCAGTTTTAGGTCTTTTATAGCTAAAAATAAAAATGTAGTCAACAAGAAATTTCCACTTAATACTATTATACCAGAAGATAATTCTTCCAAATGCTATTATTCTAATTGTTAATGCTTTGAGCCAACATCCTGGCTCAAAATGGTGACAGTGGTTTTATTATGAGCTACATCCAAGATTACTTTGTATTCTAATGGTTAACATAGTAGATACATATAGACTAATCCCAAAAAATGGAATCCTTTTCTCCCCACTTCCTCTTCTAGCATGTTGTTGTTCCTTGACCCAACTTTCAATGGTTCACTTATGTCACTGTTGTCAAGTTAATATTAAGTAACCTATAACTAAGAAACTAATTTGCCAGATTTAAATGTCCTAGGGGATACAGCTTATAGAAGCTAAGCAAATGATGATTCGCTTTCAATTATCTATCCCATAGCAACTCTCCTTCAGGAGTGCATAACTTAGAATTCACATTCTTTGGTCCTGTAAAGAAACTAACTAGGCTGGGCGTGGTGGCTCACGCCTGTAATCTCAACACTTTGGGAGGCCGAGGTGGGTGGATCACCTGAGGTCGGGAGTTCGAGACCAGCCTGACCAACATGGAGAAACCCCGTCTCTACTAAAAATACAAAATTAGCTGGGCATGGTGGCACATGCCTGTAATCCCAGCTACTCGGGAGGCTGAGGCAGGAGAATCACTTGAACCCAGGAAGTGGAGGTTGCGGTGAGCCAAGATCACACCGTTGCCACTCCAGCCTGGGCAACAAGAGCAAAACTCCATGTCAAAAAAAAAAAGAAACTAACTAGAATCTGATCCCAAATGGAGCTTTTTAAAAAGAATCCAAAGCCGTGAGTAGAGAAAAAACAATGATTCAAGCAATCATAGGAAAACCAATTTTTATTATAGAATAACATAAATTAAATACATATCTAATTTTATAGATGCTTATGGTGAGTCAGAGTCATCTAAAAATATAGATAAAAGTTGTATACTGTTATTCTGGCTTTCTCTTTCAGGAGTCTGACAAATCGTGTTGAATTTGAACACATAGTAAAAGAATTCCTGCACTGACTTTGCATGAAATGTATTATGGTTTTGTTTTGTTTTTTCTTGAGACAAGGTCTCACTCTGTCACCCAGTATGGAGTGCAGTGGTGTGATCTTGCTCACTGCACCCTCTGCCTCCCAGGCTCAAGCAATCCTCCCACGTCTGCCTCCCGAGTAGCTAGGACTACAGGTGTACACCACCATGCCTGGCTAATTTTTGTATTTTTTGTAGAGACGGGGTTTCGCCATGTTGCCCAGGCTGGTCTTGAACTCCTGGGCTCAAGCAATCCTCCCTCCTCAGCCTCCCAAAGTGCTGGGATTACAGGCATGAGCCACCGCGCCCAGCTGTATTTATATTTGACATCATCTCTCCATGTGCAAGATGTGGAGAAAGGAGTCTTATGGCAGCTAACCCTGAAGCCTCTGTGAGTTAAAATATCGTTTGGTTCTTTCCCGGCAGCTCCCCTTGCCACAGTCCTGAGCAATCGTTTCGGACACCGTCTGGTGGTGATGTTGGGGGGGCTACTTGTCAGCACCGGGATGGTGGCCGCCTCCTTCTCACAAGAGGTTTCTCATATGTACGTCGCCATCGGTATCATCTCTGGTAAGTGTTCCTCTTTGGCTCAGAAATTCTCTAGACACTTAGTTTGAAGAACAAGGAAGGGGAAGGAGGAAATTAAAGCCAAACTGTATTTCTTTCTCTTTCTTTTTTCTCTTTAACATTAACGGTGTCTCAGATCAGTAGTTTTGAACTGAGCTATATGGACTTCAGGGGACCTGGGAACCTGTTCTCAAGTGCCCAAGAGTTTTTGTTTGAGATAACTTCTCTTTTGCTATATTTGCAGCCAAAAGATAGCATTTTTACAAAGTAGGACGAATTTCTGTAGCCAGTATTTCTCAAATCAGTGTCTGAGGATCCAGGGCTGTAGGGGAAGTGCAACACGCCAGACTTAATCTTGGGGGCCTAAGAAAACCTTTTGCCATTTAAAAGGAGTAGCCAGCATAGTGGCTTATGCCTGAATTCCAGCGCTTCGGGAGGCTGAGGCAGGAGGATCGCTTGAGCCCAGGAGATCAACTGGGGCAACATAGGGAGACCCCATCTCTACAAAAAATAAAAAACTAGCCAATCATGGTGGTGTGTGCCTGTAGTCCCAGCTACTTTGGAGGCTGAGGTGGGAGGATCACTTGAGCCTGGGAGGTCAAGGCTCCAGTGAGCTGTGATCACACCACTGCACTTCAGCCGAGGCAACAGAGTGAGACCCTGTCTGTTTAAAAAAAAAAAAAGAAATGAACAATAAAAGGAGGCCGTATATTCCTCATAGACGATAGATACACACACACACACACACACACACACACACACAGTTGTTAAGATTTGCAGACTTTACATTTTTCCTGTATTTCTGCACATACGAAATGACTTATTTCTTTCTAGATACAAATCCTATATAAAATTTCATGCAAGAATAGTTTCATCCATTGTGAATTATATAAATTTGAAAAAAAGTGTTGCAAAGTAAAAAAAAAAAAAATTATACTTTTAGTATCCCAAAACAACCACTGAAGTTTATCCAGACCTTTCGTGAAACCCATTTTTCTTTGCAACATCACCTTTGTCCAGAATGAATTACTTGGCTCCCAGAACTTAAGATTCAAAAAGCAAAACCAAAAATCCCAGCTCTTTGAATGCATCCTTCCAGTCTCAAGCAGTATGTGGGTTTCACTGGCTTTTCTGACTCTTCTTTCACAGGTCTGGGATACTGCTTTAGTTTTCTCCCAACTGTAACCATCCTATCACAATATTTTGGCAAAAGACGTTCCATAGTCACTGCAGTGGCTTCCACAGGAGAGTGTTTCGCCGTGTTTGCTTTCGCACCAGGTAGGTGGACTACAACAGTCTAAGTGTGAATGTGGATGAGGGACGCCACTCAGGTATTCTTGCTACACTGACTTTTGCCAACAGTACGGATGACTTTAAGTGTATGAGTAATGAGAGGTTATTTATGTCTCTTCTCCAGCTCATTTTTAGGATCTGTCCTCCCTAACCCCCACTTCAGGTATTCAGACCACTTTAATAATAGGTTTGAATTCCTAACTGGGCACATATGCAGTGGTAGGGCTTTCTTGACACATGCATTCCAGAATAATCTAGTAATTTGCAGTTGTTCACCTGTTATGTCCTCTCCTTTTTCAAGAGAGCTACATTTAATGTGGATTTAGATTATGCTAATAAAGACAGCATTCTTATCTGTGTGCAGATCATCTCAAAACAAAATCTTTGGCCAGGCACAGTGGCTCATGCTTGTAATCCCAGCACTTTGGGAGGCCAAGGTGGGCGGATCACCTGAGGTCAGGAGTTCGAGACCAGCCTGGCCAATGTGGTAAAACTCTGTCTCTACTTAAAACACAAAAAACAGCTGTGCATGGTAGCACACGCTTGTAATCCCAGCTACTTGGTAGGCTGAGGCAGGAGAATTGCTTGAAACCAGGAGGCCGAGGTTGCAATGGGCCAAGATCACACCACTGCACTCCAGCCTGGGCGACAGAGCAAGACTCCGTCTCAAAAAAAGATTGAGTACACATTTATAATGCTGAGTATAATAAATTTCCACAAAATTTATAATGGAATCTGGATCCATATTTCTTCTTGATGGCTTCTCCTGGGTCTTGAGTCCATTATTGACCTTATATTTTATTTCTTCTTCACTCACTCCTGCCTCTTCAAGCAATCATGGCTCTGAAGGAGCACATTGGCTGGAGATACAGCCTCCTCTTCGTGGGCCTACTACAGTTAAACATTGTCATCTTCGGAGCACTGCTCAGACCCATCATCATCAGAGGACCAGGGTCACCGAAAACAGTCATCCAGGAAAATCGGAAAGAAGCGCAGTATATGCTTGAAAATGAGAAAACACGAACCTCAATAGACTCCATTGACTCAGGAGTAGAACTAACTACCTCACCTAAAAATGTGCCTAGTCACACTAACCCGGAACTGGAGCCGAAGGCTGACATGCAGCAGGTCCTGGTGAAGACCAGCCCCGGGCCGAGTGAAAAGAAAGCCCCGCTGTTAGACTTCACCATTTTGAAAGAGAAAAGTTTTATTTGTTATGCATTATTTGGTCTCTTCGCAACACTGGGATTCTTTGCACCTTCCTTGTACATCATTCCTCTGGGCATTAGTCTGGGCATTGACCAGGACCGCGCTGCTTTTTTATTATCTACGATGGCCATTGCAGAAGTTTTCGGGAGGATCGGAGCTGGTTTTGTCCTCAACAGAGAGCCCATCCGTAAGATTTACATTGAGCTCATCTGCGTCATCTTACTGACTGTGTCTCTGTTTGCCTTTACTTTTGCTACTGAATTCTGGGGTCTAATGTCATGTAGCATATTTTTTGGGTTCATGGTTGGAACAATAGGAGGAACCCACATTCCACTGCTTGCTGAGGACGATGTCGTGGGCATTGAGAAGATGCCTTCTGCAGCTGGGGTCTACATCTTCATTCAGAGCATAGCAGGACTGGCTGGACCGCCCCTTGCAGGTAATTTAAATACACAAAATACCAATGCTTGTCTACTCCCCCGTATGAATTGTGCTAGCTTCCTGTGTAAGCCATAAAAAAACTTACTGCCGTTTTATATTTCCATTGAATTTTAGAGCTGCCAGGGATTAGAGATTACCTGAGCCAGCCCTCTTGATTTAAATATGAGGAAACTGAAGGCCAAAGAATTGAAGCCAAAGGTCTGATGGTAAATTAGTGGTCGAATGAAGACAGGAAGCTGTGTCTGTAGTCCAGATTGACCCAGGCTTTTTTTTTTTTTTTTTTTTTTTTTGAGATGGAGTCTCACTCTGTCGCCCAGGCTGGAGTGCAGTGGCACAATCTCAGCTCGCTGCAACCTCAGCCTCCCAGGTTCAAGTGATTCTCCTGCCTCAGCCTCCTGAGTAGCTGGGATTACAGGCACCCGCCACCACGCCTGGCTAATTTTTGTATTTTTAGTAGAGACAGGGTTTCACCATGTTGGCCATGATGGTCTCAATCTCTTGACCTCATGATCTGCTCTCCTCGGCCTCCCAAAGTACTGTGATTACAGGTGTAAGCCACTGCACCTGCCAACCCAGGCTTTTTCTATCACCTTGCCTTCTCTCATGCTAGACAGGAACTCATGGATTTATCACCTTCAGAGCCCACCTGACTTCTGGAATGATAGAACTAATGGACTTCTGTAAGTCACCTTCCCTTCTCAGGAAAGGTGTTTGGGAATGGATAGCAGCACTCTGTAAATACCTAATTGATTTGTACAGAATGTTTCCTTGTAGGAGGGACATAGGTATGTTTCATATCTTAGATCCCAAATGGGTCTTTAAAGTGTTTGTGATTAGAAATCATACTCCTGTCAAAAGATACCTAAAGTGGGCCAGGCGCAGTGGCTCACGCCTCTAATCCCAACACTTCGGGGGGCTGAGGCGGGCAGATCATTCGAGGTCAGGAGTTCCAGACCAGCCTGGCCAACATGGCAAAACCCCATCTCTACTAAAAATACAAAAGTAGCTGGGCATGGTGGCAGGCACCTGTAATCCCAGCTATTCAGGAGGCTGAGGCGGAAGAATCGCTTGAACCTGGGAGGCGGAGGTTGCAGTGACCCGAGATCGCGCCATCGCACTCCAGCTGGGGCGACAAGAATAAAACTGCGTCTCAAAAAAAAAAAAAAAACATAAAGTGAACTCAAGTGAAAATAATACAGTTCCTTCCTACCGAAGAATATTACCTTTTCAAAGAAGTATACACCTAAATGTCCCAGGTTTTAGATCCTCTGCTAGGACAGACTTAGCCCAAGAAGAACAAGTATATTGTGTGTTTGTCTCTTTCTCCTCTCCAATCTAGCAAAGATGTCTGCCTTTAACACCCATTTTTCTTTAGAAACACAAAAGAAAACAAGGAAGGCAATGAAACTGAGAGGCTTCTGAATGTGAGGGTCGCCTGGGTGAGAGGGCTCATGTCTAGGAAGGCTGCTGTTAACGGACGCCATGCTCTCTTCCAGGTTTGTTGGTGGACCAAAGTAAGATCTATAGCAGAGCCTTCTACTCCTGTGCAGCTGGCATGGCCCTGGCTGCTGTGTGCCTCGCCCTGGTGAGACCGTGTAAGATGGGACTGTGCCAGCGTCATCATTCAGGTGAAACAAAGGTAGTGAGCCATCGTGGGAAGACTTTACAGGACATTCCTGAAGACTTTCTGGAAATGGATCTTGCAAAAAATGAGCACAGAGTTCACGTGCAGATGGAGCCAGTATGACACACTTACTCACAACAACAGCCACTGTGTTGGCTGGAGAGGGATGGGGTGGGCCCGACGGGGACACAAGGAGGTAGAGGAGCTAACCCCTCTACTCCACTTTCAAAACTACATTTTAAAGGGAATGTGTATGTGAAGAGCACTACGAACATCGTGTTTGTTTTGTTTTGTTTTAAGCTTTCCTTTTTGCTTGTTTTTAAAGCCAAAACAAAAAACAACCAAGCACTCTTCCATATGTAAATGTGGCTGTATTCAGTAGCAATACAAAAGATATATAGAAAGACTCTTTGGTTCACATTCCAATATTAAAATAGTGACATGAACTGGCAAAGTGGTTTTAAAAGCTTTCACGTGGGACAAATGATTTTCTTTCTTTCTTTTCTTTCTTCCTATGGTCTTGTCTGAATAAACTACTATCTTGAATAAAACAACATCCAACCCAGGTCATTGAAATGAAATTGGCCAGTCAAAAAAAAAAAAAAAGACTTAAATCATTTAAAAAATTCCTAATTTTCAGAAATATTGAATAAATAGTTTTTGTTAAACCTTTTGTAAAATACCAAGGCTCCCATTAACAAATTATGGCCTCTGCTTGCTGGAAATGAAGTATAGTTGAAGACCAAACATTTTACTAATAAACAAATTTTAAGTATATATATAACTTGAACTTCATAAATGTGAAGATTACCACTTCTTTTTATGGCCAGTCCTTACCAGAAGTATTTCAGTACAGAATATACAAAATGGCATTTAAAAATGTGTTTCCTGTTGCTTTTAGTTATACAGAAATATGTGACTGTAGTGTCTTTAATTTAAACCACTATTTATTATTAAGTTATTCTAGGATGATTAAAGTAATCAAAAAAAAAATTGGAGACATAAGCAGCATTTTTACCTCCTTTCTGCAATCCTTTCAATTACTCACAGAATACGTCTTATCTTGTAAAAATACTTTCATAAACGGCCAAGTTGTCATGATTCTTCCATTTGATTAGGGGCAACGTGTGCTATTAAAGGGGAAAAAATACTGGATAGCAAATCGCCTTAGCTTTCAAAAATAATTTGTTTTATCATCTAAGAATACTTGAGGAACTTCTTTGATCAGAATTATATTTCATTGAACTCTTAAAGCATTTCTGATTTAAAGAAAAAACCATCTAATTGTTGAAGGATTTCTGTATTTCACATGGGGGTAACAGAGACAATTACGTTATAGTGAGTTACAAGTTGCAATTTACATCTTCTATAACTTGATTGCTCTAAGTTGCCAGAGGTATCGGGTAGCTGGTCATTGTTTTTTTTTGTTTTGTTTTTTGTTTGTTATTCTTTCTTTTTTTTTCTTTTGGAGTTAACACTACATGTATAGTATTGCTCACGTTAGCAGTTTTCTGTAAAGAGGGCAAGCGTCGGGATAATAGGTGGACTTTTTACTCACCTATTTTACCACAATCTCACCCTGCAGGTGATGGTCAATGCTTGCTGCTCCATCTTTATTCATCGTTAATGTTAATTTATGACAACTCAGGGGGAAAACCATAACAAGCCTAGTTTGGTTACAGGTACACACAAGCTTGAATATTTCTCTGCACTGAAATGAAAAGTGGCATAGTTCATCACCACCTGCTACAATCTGTAGAGCATCTTATCAGCCATAGAAATAGGACAATCTATAAAACTTTGGGGAGGGTGGGGGAGGAAATGACAAAGTGTCTGTCAAAAACAGACATACCTAAAACAAGGTGGATGTAGCAAATCTCTGTCACTGCTTGAGAAGAACTTTGAGCTTGTGGCAGTTTTGCAGACTTAACATGACTTCAGCACTTTACAACATATTTTTTACTATGAATGTTCAATACAATTTAATATTTATAACTGATTTCTGAGGGATCTGCTCCATGTCTATTCTGTTATCTGCATGAAAGCAAAATGTATGCCAATTTCAATATGTCAATAATCAAGGTTTTAAATGTTTGGAAGAAAATACAAACAAGATTGCTGATTTGTTCTGTATTAGTGACATTCTGGTACTTCTAGATTTGCAATAAATTTATGGATTTTTTATTTAAAGAGACTGATTTTCTTCTGTTATAAGATTTATTGACTCTCACAGCATTCAGTGTTTGATACAATTAAAGTTATAAAAACTCACCAAATATTCACTCCAAATAAATAATTTTTTAACGTTTATCTTCTGCAAAACCTTTTAACTCTACTAGAGATATATAAAGTTTCCCAAGAAGTTTCTACTGAACTTTTTATTTATATTTATTATTATTATTATTATTTTAAGATGGAGTTTCGCTCTTTTTGCCCAGGCTGGAGTGCAATGGCACAATCTCAGCTCACTGCAACCTCCGCCTCTCAGGTTCAAGTGATTCTCCTGCCTCAGCCTCCCGAGTAGCTGGGATTACAGGTGCCCGCCACCATGCCTGGCCAATTTTGTGTATTTTTAGTAGAGATGAGGTTTCACCATGTTGGCCAGGCTGGCCTCAAACTCCTGACCTCAGGTGATCCACCTGCCTCGGCTTCTCAAAGTGCTGAGATTACAGGTGTGAGCCATTGTGTGTGGCCTGAACATTTTTATGTCCATTTTTTTTTTTGGTCATTGAAAGCAGGACAATTTTATTTTATGTTGAGTTTCATACAAATCATTTTAAAGCACCTTAGAAAAAGACTAAATAATTCAAGGGAAGTATTAAGTAATGAATAACAGGAGAGGGAAACAAAGATTAAACAATATAATCAAATGAAGAAGCACATTTTCATCTAAGAATCGAAATCAGAATGAAAGCAGCAATGTAATTTAATTATTAATGAAAAATACATGAATGAAATGATATCATGGTACCCAGAGTAAGCCTATCAAAAGTCATAAAGGCAAATAGTTAAAGACAACACCCAGTCACAGAAGCGTTCTAAGAACTGTTGTAACCTGTAAGTAAACAGTGCAGACTCTACATGCCAGGGGTTGGCAAACTTTTTCTGTAAAGGTCCAGATAGTAAATATTTAAAGCTTTGCAGGCCATGAAGCCTCTGTCTAGTCAACTCTGCCGCTGAGGGTCAAAAGCAGCCACAGACAATATATAAATGAATGAACATGGCAATGTTTCAATGGAATTTTATTGACGGATACTGAAATGTAAATTTCACAAGATTTTCACACAGCAAATATATATTTTTTTTCAATAACATAAAAACGTTAAAAAGAAAACAACACACACACTATTAGCTCTCAGGCTGAAAACATAAAAAATAAACAGTGGACTAGATTTGGCCTGTGGACCACAGTTTCTAGCCCCTTCACCACACATCTGTAACATTGGCACAGGTCAGTACTGCCAGAAGCAAAACTCTGAAAACTAACAGTCCTGACCCATGGGAAAGGATTTATTGTGGTCAAAGTAATTCTTAGATCATAACTGCCCCAAAATAGGAACGATCAATAAGTTAACCCTTTTTTTTTGGGGGGGGGGGACAGAGTCTTGCTCTGTCACCCAGACTAGAGTGCAGTGGTGCAATCTTGGCTCGCTGCAACCTCCACCTCCCGAGTTCAAGCAATTCTCCTGCCTCAGTCTCCCAAGTAGCTGGGATTTCAGGCGTGCAACACCACACCCAGCTAATTTTTGTATTTTTAGTGGAGACAGGATTTTGCCATGTTGGCCAGGCTGGTCTTGAACTCCTGACCTCAAGTAAGCTGCCCACCGTGGCCTCCCAAAGTGCTGGGATTACAGGCGTGAGCCACTGCGCCCAGCATTATACACCGCGTCCAACATTATAGCTAACACATTTGCTAATTATGTTTTCTTTTTTTTCCTTTTTTTTTTTACTGAGGCAGAGTTTCACTCTTGTTGCCCAGGCCGGAGTGATCTCGGCTCACTGCAACCTCCACCTCCTGGTCAAGTGATTCTCCTGCCTCAGCCTCCCGAGTAGCTGGGATTACAGGCATGTGCCACCACGCCCAGCTAATTTTTGTATTTTTAGTAGAGGCGGGGTTTCGCCATCTCGGCCAGGCTGGTCTCGAACTCCTGACCTCAGGTGATCTGCCCACCTCAGCCTCCCAAAGTGCTGGGATTACAGGCATGAGCTACCACACCAGGCTGTTATTTATGGTTTCACTTCCCCTGATTAAAAAGATTGGCTTTAAGCTTGTTGACTTCAAGAGGTTTCAGTTAAAAGTCTATATAGGGTTCTATGCAGACTTTCTCTCCCCAAAAGTAAAATTATTCTAGTTATAAAAATGAGTTGGGCCAGGTGCAGTGGCTCACGCCTGTAATCCCAGCTCTTTGGGAGGCCGAGGCGGGTGGATCACCTGAGGTCGGGAGTTCGAGACGGGCCTGACCAACATGGAAAAACTCCGTTTCTACTAAAAATACAAAATCAGGCGGGCATGGTGGCACATGCCTGTAATCCCAGCTACTTGGGAGGCTGAGGCAGGAGAATCGCTTGAACCTGGGAGACGGAGGTTGAGGCGAGCCGAGATCCCGCCATTACACTCCATACTGGGCAACAAAAGCGAAACCCCAAGTCTCAAAAAAAAAGAGTTAAGATCATGTACTACTCTTTTAAGACCTATGTATCCGCAACTAACACAAAATGTGTCCAAACCTTTTAACAAAGTTATACGTTTTATACTCCAATAACATGTAATGTAGCTTTTGAGTATTTATTTGCCTTTCCCTTTGCTTAATACCTGGTAATAAAATAGAAAATGGATTATATGTCAGAATTCTCGTGGAGCAGATTCAAATCACCAAGTAGTATTTATTACATTCAGTTTCCATACTCCAATTCAACTATTGTAAATCAGAAATCATCATGATTCTTCAGCTGGGTGCGGTGGCTCACACCTGTAATCCCAGCACTTTGAGAGGCCGAGGCATGTAGATCACTTGAGGTCAGGAGTTCGAGACCAGCCTAGCCAACACGGTGAAACTGTGTCTCTACTAAAAACACAAAAATTAGCCGGACATGTTGGTGCATGCCTGTAATCCCAGCTACCTGGGGGGCTGAGGCAGGAGAATCACTTGAACCTGGGAGGTGGAGGTTGCAGTGAGTGGAGATCACGCCACTGCAACCTAGCCTGGTGACAGAGCAAGACTCCATCTCAAAACATAAAAATTAAAAATTAAAATAAAAAAGAAATAATGATCCTTATTTTCAAAAGTTTGCAAATATGGGGCTCACAAATAGGGAATGAGAGTTTAGAAGCCATTGCCTTTAAATCTTTAAACAGTGGCCAGGTGTGGTGGCTCATCCCTGTAATGCCGGCACTTTAGGAAGCCAAGGTGAGTGAATTGCTTGAGCCCAGGAGTTCAAGACCAGCCTGGGCCACATGGCGAAACCAAAATTAGCCAGGTGTGGTGGCTCATGCCTGTAGTCCCAGCTACTCGAGAGGCTGAGGTGGGAAGATCACTTGAGCCCAGGGGGCAGAGGCTACAGTGAGTCCAGATGGCACCACTGCTCACAGCCTTGGTAAAGAGTGAGAGCCTGTTTCAAAAAAGAAAAATTTTGGCTGGGCGCAGTGGCTCACGCCTGTAATCCCAGCACTTTGGGAGGCCGAGGGGGGCGGATCACGAGGTCAGGGGATCAAGACCATCTTGGCGAACACGGTGAAACCCCGTCTCTACTAAAAATACAAAAAAAAATTAGCCGGGCATAGTGGGGGGCGCCTGTAGTCCCAGCTTCTCGGGAGGTTGAGGCAGGAGAATGGCGTGAACCCGGGAGGCGGAGCTTGCAGTGAGGGCCACTGCACTCCAGCCTGGGCGACAGAGCGAGGCTCCGTCTCAAAAAAAAAAAGAAAAATTTTAATGGTTATGCACATTAGTTAAAATGACCTATTTAAGGAATTCAGACACGTTACACGCAAAAATGATCACTGCTATAAGTACACATTGCATTGAGAAAAGAGAAGCTGCCCTTGTTTTCAGATTTGTGTTTATATTGCATGTGTCCTAAGTGAGGGTGACCAGAGCCCAGAGCTGGGCCAGCCCCGGTTGCATAAGTAAGGAAACTGGGTCCCCCTAGTGTTCAGTTCTCGTAATGACTCTCGAAAGGTGCAGAACAAGAAAAGCGGCAAGAGAACTTAGAACTTCGCTTTCCATGTAACAACTCACACCCAAATCAAAACTACTTCAATGACTATCCGCTTCCTACAGAGAAAATTAGACGGGAAACCTGATGCCCAAAACATTTCCCCAAATATTACTGAGAAAATACATATTGTGGCCATGTATTTGTGTCATTTATACGCCTTTCCAGCAACTCAAGAACAAGCACACTCACTTCCCTAACAACTTATACACCCTAGAATTCAACCAAAACTTTAAACACCTTCTCTGCACCGGCACCTCCCATTCTTAGTGCCAACTTTGTCCCTGAGTTCCTGATTTACATCTGCCCGCACGGCAGGGCATGCATATAAACTAGGCATCTTCAACTTAAAATGTCCTCAGCAGAACTCTGGATCCTCCTCCTCAAACCCACTCCTCCACACATCCAGTNGATGTACTGTAAGTGTAACATACACACGGGAATTTGAAGACGGTACAAAAAAAAAAAAGGAATATAAAATATTCAGCATTGATATTGATATTGCTATTGCTATTGATTGAAATAATATTTTGGATGCACTGGATTAAACAGAATATACTATTAAAATTAACTCCACTCGCTTCTTTATGCATTTGCTAATACGACTACTAGAAAAATTCAGCATACATATGTGGCTTGTATTATATTTCTATTGGACGGCGCTACTCTAGATATCAGAATCTAGAAAGTGACTGAGATTCAAACTCTTCAATGAAGCACTTTTTAAATACTCTACTGGGAAGTTGATTCCACTCACTGCTCTGCTGCCGTCGCAGTCCTGACTTTCCAAGGCCATGCCCAGAGCGCGGCACACGTGGCTCTCCCACAGGCAGGCCTGCACGGCGGGCGGCAGTGGAGGAGGTTACCCTGGGTCGCTGACGCCAGAGGAGGCCAAGCGACCCACCCCACACTTCTGAGCCCCGCCGGGGGAAGTCCCCGGGCGTGGAAACAGGCGGTGCGCCGGCCGTTCGCAGCTGCTGAGCCCGCGCGCCCGCACCCGCCTGGGCGCAGCCGGGGACAGCGACGCGCTTCCTGCCCGGGAAGGGCCCGAGCGCAGGGCCGGCTATAGCGGTCCCGCAGCTGCCTGCTTCGATTTTAGCACTCCCGCTCCCAAGAGGGAGTAACGCGTCCTTCTGTCCCTCTTAGGGCTTGAAATGTAAATTATTCATATCAGGGGAATGTGTGTTTCAAAAAGCAAGCTAGACAAGAACGGACGGGTAATCCTCGCCAAATTCTTCTATTTAACCCTCACCATTAAAAGTCTGAGGCCTGAAAAACCTCTTGACCGGAAAGATACCAAATCCACAGGTGACCGGGATCAGGATCTACGACAAAAATGAACAGCATTCCACATTCACTAATATCTAAGAGTATTTAGACAGTAGAAAATTATTAATTATTTTTATTAGCGCAATACTTTGTTCATTCAGCATTCAGTATTCTCTCCAGTTAATTTTAATAGCAAATCACCATTTTCTAAAATGACTTAAATGGGTTCAATCAAGTAGGAGAATGAATCCAAGGGAAACCACTGACTCAGATATAAAATGTGCCTTACATCATACTGCAAACATCAAACAATGAAGAATCTAGGTTTCAAATTTATACATATATATATCTCTCAAGTCTTACCCTCAAGGTAAGATAGGAAAGTGGGAAATGCTGTCTGCTCACTGGCATTCCATATTCACTGTAATTTCTAGATTTCCAAGATACATCTATCTAGCAGAGGTGATTTGTCAAGTCTGAGGTTTTCCACCTCCACCCCCATAGCAATGGGGCTGACGTTCACGCTCTGCAGGTCCTCATCAGCATTCATGGCACCCCCACAGATAACCCCATGAAACTCTCTCCCTGACTCAAGTAAACACTTCACAACGTAAGAAGGTGAGAAAGACATTATTACTGAAATAAACCTGAAAGTTGCTCTAAATCTATAGAAAAAGTGCAACTCACAAATATAAATACCATTACACACTATTTGTAAGATCCCTCATAAATAAATGACTATGTTATAGCTCAGAACTGCAACAGAACTCCCACCACCAAATGTTGTGGTAGTGTAAGGACCATTGTTATTTTCACTTGCAAATATTCCTGAGAGGTCATATTTGAAGCTACTAAAAACTGATATAGGAATAAGGTGACACCCAGCAAGAGAAAAAAACGAGGTAATGCACTCCAGAGAGTAAGGAAGGCTCACGGAAGAGGCGGGTTGTGGTGAAGATCAGAGCCCACAGACGTCCAAAAATGTGACTTGGCTGGGCCTAACAGAGGGAAGCAGCTCTTCTAAAAACAAAATCACCCCCTGGAAATTATGTTGGTTGGTTCCTTGGCATATCTACCATTCTTTTCAAGTTATTTACTTGCTCGTTACCGCCAGTCCCAGCTTTCTTGGGAGACAGAAACATATCTGGGGAATGGAAATAAAGTGCTTGCTGCCACAGACCAGGCCAGTAAGATAAGAAGATAAAGAGTTTCTAGAGTTTTTATTATTCAGTTTCAATTCAGGTACCTGAAAGAAGGTTCTAGTCCGTTACTCTGACACAGCACAAGATCAGTAGTTTATTCCAATGAAGTATCCCACCCAAATGAAAGCATAACATGCAAGTAGTCATTTATTTCAATCACTCCTATTTGAAGGTCCTTATTTTTGGAGAACAGCCAGGCATTTTATTATCCACTCTTTCCATTCCTTAAAGGCTTCCACAGGTTTCGGTAAATTCCCATTACCCTCACGACTGTGTTCCGGAGTTGCTCCAGGTGTGCCAGAAGATTCGTCATCAATCCACCTCACCAGTGCCTGGAAAAACAGGAAAGATGCGCATTTTAACAAACCACAGCAAAATACTATCAGGCAAGAGAAGAGCATTGGCCTCTAGATCATAGAGTGACATCTTACCCCACGAAGATGCTGCATTTGATAATGATGGTGTGAATATGAAATAATGCTTATGATATACCGAGTGAAATGGCGCATACCAAATATACACAGAATTACAAATGATGTCAAAAGTATGCACTGAAAAAAGATGAAAAAGAAATACACTCATTCTTACACTTTGTTACTAGCATGATAGGATGTTATTTTTTCTCAACTTACTAAATATTCCACAAAGCATTATATTAATTTTTTGGTTTTTTTTTTTTTTTTTTTTTTGAGACGGAGTCTTGCTCTGTCGCCCAGGCTGTAGGCTGGAGCGCAGTGGTGAAATCTCGGCTCACTACAAGCTCCACCTTCCAGGTTCACGCCATTCTCCTGCCTCAGCCTCCCGAGTAGCTGGGACTACAGGCGCCCGCCACCACGCCCAGATAATTTTTTGTATTTTTAGTAGAGACAGGGTTTCACCGTGTTAGCCAGGATGGTCTCAATCTCCTGACCTCGTGATCCGCCCGCCTCTGCCTCCCAAAGTGCAGGGATTACAGGCATGAGCCACCGCGCCCGGCCGGCATTGTATTAATTTGACATGTACGTATATACACATATAAGTGTACACATAGGGATGGATAGACATATGTATGTGAAAACACGTGTGTAGACATTTCTGTGCAGTCACCTGAATGTGCAGTCACATCCATGAGTAGCCACATGAATGTATATTGATGTTTTATAGGCATGTGTGGGCACACACACACACGCATACTCAGATTAGGTACTTTCCTTCTTCCTTTTTAAAGAAAATCATTTTTTCCTCCTAATGAACATCATACCTCTGTCCCATATTGGAAAGATAAATCTTGTCCACACACTTATAGGGTTTAAAAAATGAACTTTGGCCGGGCGTGGTGGCTCACGCCCGTAATCCCAGCACTTTGGGAGGCCGAGGCGGGCAGATCACAAGGTCAGGAGATCGAGACCATCCTGGCTAACACGGTGAAACCCCATCTCTACTAAACAAAATACAAAAAATTAGCCAGGCGTGGTGGCGGGCGCCTGTAGTCCCAGCTACTCGGGAGGCTGAGGCAGGAGAATGGCGTGAAGCCAGGAGGCAGAGCTTGCAGTGAGCCGAGATTGTGCCACTGTACTCCAGCCTGGGCAACAGAGAGAGACTCCGTCTCAAAAAAAAAAAAAAAAAAAATGAACTTTGCCACACATATCAATATTTATTCTGTTTTGCAAAGTCAAACTCTCTTGTCCTTTGCCACACATATCAATATTTATTCTGTTCTGCAAAGTCAAATTCTCTTGCCCTAAATGGAAGAGAAGCAGAGAAATTCTACTATTTCTCATAGAACTGTAAGCATAAATCACTCAAAGGCAAGCTGAAGTATTTAAGAAGGGCATTTCTTCGCATGTTTTTAAACCGCAGCTTCCTGCTTATCTTTATACTAATTTCCTCTTATAAATTATAACTCTAGAGAAGGATATAATAGAAACATCAGTTTGCTACTCAGAGAACCACTTCCCCCTCTTTACACTGTCCACCCCGCAACTTACTTTGTATCTTTCTACAATGCTGAAGCCAACAGCACACTGCAACTTGCGCAAACAGATAGGGCAAAGGTTTAGAGGGCGCTGGTCAGCTTCTTCCAAGTGGTTGGAGCCTTGCATTAGGCATGCCAGCCACTGGCAGTGTCGCAGTCCAAATATGTGTCCGATCTCATGGGTTAAAGTCTGCAAGACAATCATGTTGAGGCTTTATAAGACCACCATCACATTAAGCTACACGTCTCTTCTTTTTCTTGCTTNGCCAGGGCTCTATGCAAAGAAGCAGCAGGTGACCTGATTTCTCCCTCCTGCACTGCAGAGAACCTGCCCTCAAAGACCCAGAGCTCAGCTTCAGTAGAAGTTGAACAGCACTGTGCAAGCCAACCTGAGAACCCAGGCACCCTGAGAAAAATGGTTTCTAGGGGAAAACACATTCTTTGGTCCACACAACCAACTTACAAATGATCTTTTGGACCACGTCCTGCCTGCAAACTGAGGCTCAATTCACCTTTAATGGGCCAGCTCTGGCAGTGCCAAGAGAGAGAGGCCATTAGCAGAAATGAAAACAGCAAGAAATCTTTTAGTCCATTAGGTTAAAATAAGATTTTTCATGCTTTATTATTTATGATTTGCGACTTCAGTTACTGTTTCCTGGAACAAATGTTATGATTCAACTTCTGTTTACTGAAGCCAATAGATGCTTTTCAGTTGTCATGCTACAAATCACAAAGCAGTCAATAAGGCCTTCAGGGCTGTGGCCTCTTCTGCAATTCTTTGATGTCTTGTCAGGCAACTTATTTTCTGTGCCTCAGAGAGTTTCCAAAAGCTACCACAATCTGATGTATGTGTGTGTGTATGTATGTATGTATATATGTGTGTGTATATCTATATGCACTCTCTCTCTCTCTATATATATATATATGGCATATAAAAACAGTAAAGTCAAAGAATTGAGCAAGAGCAGATTTTGGTTTTTACTCTAAGAATATAATTTCACTTCCTGAAAAAGTAGGAATTAGGAGTCCCAAGGATACCACGTAGCATTTAGGAAGACTTGAGTGGGAGCTAAGAAAGTTCGAATGAGGAGAGGAAGAAAGTTCCTGGTCAGGCCCGGTATAGTGACTCAAGCCTGTAATCCCAGCACTTTAGAAGGCTGAGGTGGGAGGATTGCTTGAGCTCAGGAGTTTGAGATCAACCTGGGCAACCTAGCGAGACTCTGATCTCTATTACAAAAAAAAAAAAAAAGCCGGGCACGGTGGCTCAAGCCTGTAATCCCAGCACTTTAGGAGGCCGAGACGGGCAGATCGCGAGGTCAGGAGATCGAGACCATCCTGGCTAACCCGGTGAAACCCCGTCTCTACTAAAAAATACAAAAAAACTAGCCAGCCGAGGTGGCGGGCGCCTGTAGTCCCAGCTACTCGGGAGGCTGAGGCAGGAGAATGGCGTAAACCCAGGAGGCGGAGCTTGCAGTGAGCTGAGATCTGGCCACTGCACTCCAGCCTGGGCGACAGAGCGAGACTCTGTCTCAAAAAAAAAAAAAGAAAAGAAAAGAAAAGAAAAAGAAACCTGGGTCAGTGGCATCAGTGAACCCTGGAGGATGCTGTGATCCTCTTGGCGGCGTCCCCAGCCTCTGCTTCAGGATGACAGCATGGTCTCCTGCGCTGTAGCTCGGTCTGAAATTTTCAGTTTTTCTTTCGAGTTCCCCTTTTTCAGTCTCCAAGGGGGATGGAGGAGGTGGCCTGAATAAGATGTAAATGAAAGAGGAAGTGTCTCAGCACCAACCAAACATAAAACAGCGACCCGCTTCACTTGTGACCTCTACGGAAATACTGAAGACGTCCTCTGTGTCCTTTTAGACTTCCTGGGGGAGGGAATAGCTGCTGCCCAGAAGCAAGCAGCTTCCTTTTGGCCAGGTCAGTGCAGGGAACCAACAAAGACAGGGACCTGTGGCCAGAAGAAGCACAGCCACAGCGGGTATCTGATTGGACTGAGCTGGGAAAGGCCTTCTTGCCCTTAAGGACCCCTCGAGGCTTCTTTCCCACAAGCTGGAAACAGCTTGGCTCACTGCTGCGCTAAATGCAGGTGCCAGCCGAGGGGGTTACCCTAGGACCAGGAGCCATTAACAACTTGTCTCCAATTCACTTCTCCAAGGCAGTCAGCAGCTCCCCACTGAACACCTGTGGGTTCCTGCTGGTGCTAACTTAGGCACAGGGCTAGCAGGTCCCTCCCCTGTAGCAGATGATGAGAGCAAGTGTCATGCAGGAGGAACTGGAAAGAGAGTGTCATCAGAGGCAACACTTGCGTGGATTACAACCATATATTCTTGTGCAATGTAAAAATGCCAACTTGCATCAGCATAACGAAGGACACACTTAGAATAGAAAAGCTGAGGAGGACAGAAGAATAGGAAGAAAAACAAAATCATGTCTGGTCCTTTTGCCCAGAAATGACCCAAGTGAAACTTGGCTGAACTTTTAGACTTTTTGTGGTGCACATTTTTCAACAACATTTGACAACATGGGACCTCTGGAATTGTACATTCTAATTTTTCAGTCCATTTATTTCTTATTCCAGAAATAATCCAGATATAAAGATGGCTCATCACGGTGTTGTTTTTAATTCTGAATAGTTGAAAAATGGATTTTCGCCACTAGTGTTTATAAATAAATTCAATAAACTTATGCTCTCACAATAAAATATTATGTAGTCATGAAAAAGAACAATCTCATCCTATGCATATTATCATGGAAGGATGTCCACAAGATCTTGCTGAAAATTTTTAAAAAGTTCCCAGTGTATATATAATTTGAAACTATTTATATAAAAATATGGGTGTGTATGTGTGTAAAAAAGAATGTTTGCGGCAGCACATGGTGGCTCACGCCTGTAATCCCAGCACTTTGGGAGGCAGAGGCAGGTGGATCACCTGAGGTGAGGAGTTCCAGACCATCCTGGCTAACATGGCGAAACCCCATCTCCAGTAAAAATACAAAAAATTAGCCGGGTGTGGTGGCGGGTGCCTGTAGTCCCAGCTACTCGGGAGGCTGAGGCAGGAGAATGCTGTGAACCCAGGAGGCGGAGTTGGCAGTGAGCCGAGATCACGCCACTGCACTCCAGCCTGGGCGTCAGAGCGAGACTCCATCTCAAAAAAAAAAAAAAAAAGGGATGTTTGGGCCATGTGCAGTGACTCATGCCTATAATCCCAACACTTTGGGAGGCTGAAGTGGGCGGATCATTTGAGGTCAGGAGTTTGAGACCAGTCTGGCCAACATGGTGAAACCCCATCTCTACTAAAAAAAAATATATATATATATGTATATATAAGCTGGATGTGGTGGTGGGTGCCTGTAATCCCAGCTACTCAGGAGGCTGAGGCAGGAGAATCACTTGAGCCTGGGAGGTGAAAGTTGCAGTGAGCTGAGATCTCCCCACTGCGCTCCAGCCTGGGCAATAGAGTGAGACTGCATCTCAAAAAAAAAAAAAAAAGGATGTTTGCCAAAATGTTAATAATGGTTGTCTTTAGAAGGAGGGCTTTTTGTGCTGTTTACTTTCTTCTTGATATTTTTTAGCAATATTTATTTTGCAATGAGCATTTACTAGTTTTATATTTTTTTAACTATTTACCTTGAAAAAATTATGTAAATCTATATTTACCATATAAAATACATTTATTTTGTAGTCAGTGAAAATGAAGGTTACAAAATGTATACATAGTATAATATCATGTTCATATGTTATAATTTTATATATAAATTTACATATTTTAGTTTAAGTGTTTATAAATACAAAAATACATATTCACACATTTGATATATATAATGTGCATATGAATTTACATGTATATATAAAAAGTTTTAAAACTTACATTTTTTATTTTTTAAGATTACTCTTATATTTTGAATAATAATTGTATTTCCATTCTGGGGAAAAGAGTAATATTTTGGAAACCAGATGCAGTGGCTCACGCCTGTAATCCCAGCACTTTGGGAGGCCGAGGCAGGTGGATCACCTGAGGTCAGGAGTTTGAGATCAATCTGGCCAACATAACAAAACCCATCTCTACTTAAAATACAAAAATTAGCTGGGCATGGTGATGGGCACCTAGAATCTCAGCTACTCGAGAGCCTGAGGCAGGAGAATTGCTTGAGCCAGGGAGGTGGAGGTTGCCGTAAGCCAAGATTGTGCCACTGCATTCCAGCCTGGTGGACTAAGTGAGACCCTATCTCAAAAAAAAAAAAAAAAGAGTAAGATTTTTGGGCCAAGTCTTGGAGGGGTAGGGACGGCCAGTCCAGGGCAGCCCAGGCTGAGGGCACAGCACGTACCAAAGACACAAAGCCACAGCAGAGCAGGACCGTGTGTGGCATACGCTGCTCCTGGCACCTGATAGCACCAGTGTTCTGTCCTCCTGGAAACTCTCCTCTTGCTTTCCTGGGTCACTGTTCTCTCCAGGCTGCTTAGTCAGCCAAGCAGGCACCTAGAGGGGCCCTGAGGGATTGTGGCTGTCCCGGGTAGGGGCTCTGTGAGGGGGAAGCCGACCTACTTTCCAGTGTTCCTGAGGCTCAGGCCCATGTGCCATAGTGAGAGGGTATGAACTCCACGGTCCGTGGCCTTGGGTTCAACTGAGGCACCACCAGCTCCTGGGTGGCCCCAGCCAAGGCACTTTACCTCCCTGGGACTCAGTGTGTTTATCCAGGGGTATGGACAGTAAGAACCTCTGGCCCCCAGGGTTAATGAGAGAATTAAAGCAGACATGGGAACAGCTCCTTTCAACCAACTGGTTATGACCAGAAGGTGCCCAATAACCAGGCATGGCAAAAGCCCAAAGGCAAAAACACAAAGCCCTGACATTTAACAGGTTCTTTTTGTGCTAAGAAACCAGTGCTGGAGACAAGTACTTGTCATATATCCTCGTGGTTGGACATGTTGGTCACAAGTTCTAATTATGGAAATGCCCGCTGACAAAAGGGCCTGTTGATGTGAGTCACTATGGGTGGTTTAACTCTCTAGGCCTGGGCTGCTCCTAGGAATGATTTGCAGACACATCTGTCTATCTACCTAGCTATGTTTTTTACTTTTTTTTTTTTTTTTGAGACCGGGTCTCACTGTGTCACTCAGGGTGAAGTACAGTGACACAATCAGGGCTCACTTTAGCCTTGACCTCGGCTCAAGCAATCCTTCCGCCTCAGCCTTCCGAGTAGCTAAGACTATAGGTGTGCGCCACCATGCCCAGCTCATTTTTTTATTGTTGTTTTGAACTGTAGTATCGATGTCTCACTGTATTACCCAGGCTGGTCTTGAGTTCCTGAGCTCAAGCAATCCCCCCACCTCGGCCTTCCAAAGTGCTGGGATTAGAGGCATGAGCCACTCCACCTGGCCCATAAGATACATATGCTTTTATGAAAATAATGCAGTGATTTGTTTTGTTTTGGTTTTTTTTTTTTTTTTTTAAGATACAAGGTCACAATCTGTTGCCCAGGCTGTGCACTCACAGCTCACTGCAGCCTTGACCTCCTGGGCTCAGGCGATCCTTTCACCCCAGCCTCCCACATAGCTGGGACTACAGGCATGTGCCACCACACCTGGTTAATCTTAATTTTTTTTTTAGAGATGGAGTCTTGCTATGTTGCCCAGGCTGGTCTTGAGCTCCTGGACTCCAGTGATCCACCCGCCTCAGCCTCCCAGAGTGCACCACCATGCCAGCTAATTTTGTATTTTTAGTAGAGACAGGGTTTCTCCATGTTGGTCAGGCTGGTCTTGAACTCCTGACCTCAGATGATCTGCCTGCTTCAGCCTCCCAAAGTGCTGGGATTACAGGTGTGAGCCACTGAGCCCAACTGCTACTTGTTCTTATTACACATTTATACCCTGAAGAAATGGAATCTGCCATTTGCTGTAGTAGTGATCCAGAAAAACATAGTGTAGTTATTGGAATAAAACACGACTTATTGACATTGAGTGTCACCTGGGGGTGACCCAGCACAGCAAGAATGGATCAGCTTAAGCAGGTGTGGTGGTGTGCACCTGTGGTCCCAGCTACTCAGGAGGCTGAGGTGGGAGGATTACCTGGGCCCAGGAGATTGAGGCTGCAGTAAGCCAAGATCATGCCACTGCACCCCAGCATGGGCAACAGAGCAAGACCCTGTCTCAAAAGAAAGAAAGAAAGAGGCCGGGCGTGGTGGCTCATGCCTGTAATCCCAGCACTTTGGGAAGCCGAGGCAAGCGGATGATAAGGTCAGGAGATGGAGATCATCCTGGCTAACACCGTGAAACTCTGTCTCTACTAAAAATACAAAAAATTAGCTGGGCGTGGTGGCGGGTGCCTGTAGTCCCATCTACTCGGGAGGCTGAGGCAGGAGAATGGCGTGAACCCTGGAGGAGGAGCTTGCAGTGAGCCGAGATTGCGCCACTGCACTCCAGTCTGGGCGACAGAGTGAGACTCCGTTTCAATAAAACAAAAAAAAAACAAAAAAAAAAGGGAAAGAAAGAGAAAGAGAGAGCAAAGAGAGAGCAAAGAAAAAGAGAGAGAGAGAAGAAAAGAAAGAAAGAAAGAAAGAAAGAAAGAAAGAAAGAAAGAAAGAAAAGAAAGAAAGAAAGAAAGAAAAAAAGAAAGAAAGAAAGAAAAGAGAAAGAAGGAAGGAAGGAAGGAAAGAAAGAAAGAAAGAAAGAAAAGAAAGGAAGAGAAAAGGAAAGGAAAGAAAAAAAAAGAAAGAAAGAAAGAAAAGAAAGAACCAGCCTCATAACATCCAAGCTCGTAGAGAGAATGATGTAGAAAAACACCAGTGGCTTTGTATTGAATCGTCACCCTCAGAGGGCTGGGGACACAGGTTCACAGATTAGCACCTTCACTCCCAGGAGGCATGGGAAGACCATTTCTTTTCTTTTTTTTTTCTTTCGAGAGAGAGTTGCACTCTTGTTGCCCAGGCTGGAGTGCAGTGGTGCGATCTCAGCTCACTGCAACCTCCGCCTCCCGGTTTCAAGCAATTCTCCTGCTTCAGCCTCCCGAGTAGCTGGGATTACAGGTGCCTGCCACCATGCCTGGCTAATTTTTTTATTTGTTTGTTCGTTTTGAGATGGAGTCTCACTCTGTCACCCAGGCTAGAGTGCAGTGGTGTGATCTCAGCTCACTGCAACTTCTGCCTCCTGGTTTCAAGTGATTTTCTTGCCTTGGCCTTCCGAGTAGCTGGGATTACAGGTGCCTGCCACCATGCCTGGCTAATTTTTTTGTTTGTTTGTTTGTTTTGAGACAGAGTCTCACTCTGTCACCCAGGCTGGAGTGCAGTGGCATGATTTCAGCTCACTGCAACTTCTGCCTCCTGGTTTCAAGTGATTCTCCAGCCCTGGCCTCCCGAGTAGCTGGGATTACAGGCGTGCACCACCAGGCCCAGCTAATTTTTGTATTTTTAGTAGAGATGAAGTTTCACTATGTTGGCCAGGCTGGATCATGTTGGCCAGGCTGGTAATTTCTGTTTTCAGTAGAGAAGGGGTTTTGCCATGTTGGCCAGACTGGTCTCAAACTCCTGACCTCAGGTGATCCACCAGCCTCAGCCTCCTAAAGTGCTGGGATTACAGGCATGAGCTACCATGCCTGCTAATGGATTTTCTAGAAACTTGCTATGCTGCTTTTTTCTTTTATTTTGTGAGATTCTTTAAGGAATGAGAGTAAGATGCTTCTGTGACCGGTAAACAAGAACATGGGCTTTAGCCTAAGAGGGACTTGGATTCAGATCCAAGCTTCTGTGTTTACTAAGCTGTGTGGCCTTAGGCAAATCCAGCCTCTCTGGGTGTTGCTTGCCTTACCTGTAACACCTATGCGGCAGTTTCAGTTTGTTGTTAAACATCAAATGCAGAAACCGCAACAGTGCCAGGCATGGGATAGGAATTGGGGGTAGCTTCCCCCCCCCCCCAAGAGACAGGGTCTCACTCGGTTGCCCAGGCTGGTGTACAGTGATGCAATCATAGCTCACTGCAGCCTCCTGGGCTCAAGTGATCTTCCAGTCTCAGCCTCCCGAGGAGTTAGGACTACAGGTGCGTGCAACAACATCTGGTGAATTTTTAAAAATTTACTTAGAGTTGGGGTCTTCCTATGTCACCCAGGCTAAGGGGCAGCTATTTTTTATTTTTATCTACTTCTTTTTCACTCCCTTTTCTTTGCCTTCCTTCTTTCCTCTTTCTCTATCATCCTCTTTGTTTCATTTGGGTTTTGCTTTGGCAATTTCCCTCCAAAGAAACTGGAAACCAGGCTGGGCGTGGTGGCTCACACCTGTAATCCCAGCATTTTGGGAGGCCAAGGCGGGTGGATCACCTGAGGTTGGGAGTTTGAGACCAGCCTGGCTAACATGGTGAAACCCCGTTTCCACTAAAAAAGAAAAATACAAAAATTAGCCAGGTGTGGTGGCGTGCACCTGTAATCCCGGCTACTCGGGAGGCTGAGGCAGGAGAATAGCTTGAACTTGGGAGGTGGAGATTCCAGTGAGCCAGGATGGAACCACTGCACTCCAGCCTGGGTGAAGGGTGATACTCTGTCTCAAAAAAACAAAAAACAAAAAAAAACGAAAACTGGAAACCAGTGTGTGAAATTCTCGGGCTGTGGTATCACCTTTGCCACCCTGCAGTGATAGTGGAGCTAAAAGTTCCCTGAGAGAGGAGTCGAGTTGATGGTGGTTGAAGTGGGAGGGTGGAAATGGAGAAGTTCACCTTATATTAATAGGATCTGTAGGTAAAATTCACCAGCTCCCCAACCGTGTGGTTGGCTGAGCACCACAGGTGGAAATTATTATTAACTCCATGCCCAACAGAATTCAGCTGTCCTCTATTTTCACTACAGGAAAACACACAATAGCGGTTTAATTTTTTTTTCTTTTTCCCTCTGTGACTGAAGCCAAAGAGCAATAGCTATTTTTTAAAGTTAGCATTGTGTTCAGGCAGATATTAAACATTCCTCAGTGGTGAGGGCTTTAACATTCTTTTCTTTTTTCCTTTTTTTTTTTTTTTTTTTTTTTGAGACAGAGTCTCACACTCTGTTGCCCATGCTGGAGTGCAGTGGTATGACCTCAGCTCACTGCAATCTCCACCTCCCAGGTCCTAGCCTCAGCTTCCAAGTAGCTGGGATTACAGGTGCCCACCGCCATGCCCAGCTCATTTTTGTATTTTTCAGTAGAGATGAAATTTCACCGTGTTGGCCAGGCTGGTCTTGAACTCCTGGCCTCAAATGATCGGCCCACCTTGGGCTCCCAAAGTGCTGGGATTACAGCATGAGCCACTGTGCCCAGTCTTAACATTCATTTTTCAACACATAATTCAGGCAAGATTAATAGAAAGAAAATTGGGTCCCAGATTGCCTTGCCCCAACCCCATCTTCTTTTGGCTTTTGGAGTATGAAAAAGGGGACATGCTGTGGTCTCCGCCTGAAGCTGGCTCACCCAGGAGCCCTCCTGGACCCGTAAGGAGGAGAACAAACCCTGGCAAATCCGACTGGCCCAAAGTGGATTTGCTGGAGTGACAGGCAGCAAAATTAATCCAGTAAGACATTCGTAAGTGTATCACTTCACACAGGAATCAAAAATGCAGGAATCTGATTGCAAAGATGCCAAGCAAAAGGACTGGGAGAAAACATGCCTACTGTGTACATTTGACTCTGTTTTGTGCCTTAAGAGCTACGTGAGAGGCCGACTCTTCCGTGGTTAGAATGGAGAACCCAGGGAGGCTTCCTTCAGGATGAAGAGTGAGGAGGGAAAGCTGCCAGGATGCGAGGCTGCTCTGGCGACAGGGTGTTTTCTCCTGCCCCTTCACCCCTGTGTCTCTTTCTCTGTTGTCCGGTCCTCTACAAATTGTCCAGCCCACTGCAGGGAGCCAGTCTGGTGGATTCAATACTTCGCCCCATTGGAGGGAGTCCTCATGGGCCACCCGTCAGACAATGGACCTGTTCTGGTCAAGTGTCCTCCCCTGATCTCCAGCGACCTAGGTGGCGCCCGGTCTGGCTTGCCTGACCACCTTCCACCTCTGGTGGAGGGCAGGCATCATGCATGTGTTTGGAAAGTGCATTTGATTTTATAGTTGAATTCTGAACTATGGTCTTGGGACTGTCTTCAATAGCAAGGATCATGTGACCAAGCCCCCATTTCTTTCCACATTTCAGCTGCCTGATTTACTCCGAAAATGTACTCTGTGTGCTGGTTGGGGAGATTCTGAACTGGCTTCTGATTCTGGCTCTAACATCAGGGGACCAGCCTTAAGACTTGGAGCAAGCTGCCACTTCTTAGGGTCCCAGTTTGCTGCCCTGTGGCACAGCAGGGTTAGGAGAGAGGAGCGCAAACTAACCTGCCATCACCCCGTGGCTGAGTTGGGATTTTGAAATGCTGTTGTTATACATAATAACTTTTATGACTTCAGGTACCAAGAGAGGGAGGCCCTAATTCCTTTACCAGAACTTGAACCCTTGTGTATATAACGTTTTTAGGAATCTATGTTCATAGCTGGGGGACAGAGTGGCAGAATGGTGAAGTGCTCCCCCTGGCGTCACACCCGTCTCAGTGAGAATCAGCCTCTGTCACAGACCCGCTCCATGACCTTGGGAAGATGATCTGACCTCTCGACGCCTCGTTTTCCTCCTCTGGGAAGTGGGAATACTAATGGGTCCTCCCCCTCTGGCTCATTGGAGGAGGCAACACATGCAAAGCACTTAACCTGGAGCCCGGGTAGGGACCTGGCTGTGAGTTCAGAGACTGGGATTTGTGGGATGGCCAGTGTATGCACTTCCAATGACTGCTGGCATTACCACAAACCCTCAGTAGCTTACACAACAGAAATTACTCTCTCACAGTTCTGGAGGCCAGAAGTCTAAACTCCATACTGCTCAGCTGTGCACTGGCTGCGGGCTTCAGGGGAGAATCCGTTCCTGGTCTCTTCCAGCTTCTGGCGGCCAGCAGCATTCCTTGGCTCGTGGCTGCATCACTCCAGTCTTCAAGGCCAGCATGTTCAAATCTCTCTCTGCTCCATCTTCACACGGCCTTCTCCTCGGTGTGTCTAATGTCCCTCTGTCTCCTTCTTACAGAGACACCTGCATTGGCCAGATGCAGTGGCTCACACCTGTAATCCCAGTGCCTTGGGAGGCTGAGGCGGGAGGATCACTTGGGGCCAGGAATTCAAGATCATGCTGGGCAACACGGTAAGACCCCGTCTCTACAAAATGAAAATAAAAGAACTGTATTTAGGGCCCACCCATGTAGTCCAGGATAATCTCTTTCCATGTCAAGACCCTCACTTAATCACATCTGCAAAGACCCTTGTATTCACAGGTTCTGGGGATCAGGGGGTGGATATATTTTGGGAAGGGAGACATTTCAGCCTATCACACCCAGTTGCAGGGGGCATGTTCCAGTTGGCTGTCCTCTTCGCTTCCACTGCCTGTTTGCTGTGGAGTTGGGCCCTCGTCTCCTCCAAGCTCCCCTAGCCGTCTATACGTCATCTTTCCTGCCCAAGCTCAGCTCCCTGTCCTGAGACTTCCTATTTCTGCCCACAGCCACATCATTTTCTCCACTATCCTCCTCAGAACTATCTTTGATCCTTGGTGCTCCTTCCCTTTCCTGACGCCACCCCACCCACGCTTTACATCAGTCACCAAATCTCAGCATCACAGTCTGACCGAAAGGGAAACTTCTCATCTGACTTCTCAGATGCACAGAGATGGAGCTGAGCCCTAGAGAGAGGGGGTGACTTGCTGGGGTCACACGGTGAATTCACGGCGAGGCTGGGCCACAGCCCAGGCCCCTGGGATCCACTCCTACCCTGACTGCCCATCGGCAAAATGCTTCCTAGGGACAAGGCTCTCTCCATCCTCTGTCCCCTCCTCAGCCCTGCCCTCGCCTCCCCTCCTCGGGAGGCTGCGGAAGCCTCATGGGCCGTCTCCAGCCAGCCTCTCTGGCCACTCCAGCATTCCTTTCACTGCTTTCATTTGGGTCACCCCTGTGGAGACAGCTTCACTGTTTCCCAGTGACCTAGAGGCAAAGTCCATCTGTTGGCAAGCATTTACTGAGCATCTATTATTATGTGCTAGGGGCTGGGGAGCCCAAGATGAACCAGGCATAGGCCCAGCCTTTAATCAGCCTGGCCCATATGCTGCCTTGGCCTGGCATTCACATTTCCACCTGCTCCTCCTGCCCGCTACACTGACCTACCACTGCCCCAAGCAGCCTATATCTGCAGCGGGACACCTGCACTGCTGCTTCCGCATGTGCTGGCCTGCTGGCCCTGTGTGTGTAGTATCCTGGCCCCTCCCGGCCCCATCAGAGCTTGTGCTGTCTTCAGTGCCCAGCATCTGTCCCTGCCCTGTACTTCATCCAACGCCCTGAAGTCAGCCCCTCTGCATGTGCGCCCTTCTGCAGCCCTCCAGCCTCTGTGGCCGGGTGGCGAGTCCTGCTTCTGTCCCGGGTTAACTGAAGCCTTGGCAGCTGCCCTTGCTGCCTCATGGGGTGTTTTTTGGCCTCTATCCCTCTCTCCCTCCGCTCCACTCTCCCTTTTCGCTACCGCCTGACTCTTCTGGTTGTTGCTCTTGCCTGGAAGGTAGGCGACGTCACGGTGCTCTGTGCAGTAGAGGTAGCCCTGATTCCATGGCACTGACACCCCCACCTCAAACGCAGCTTCCCATGATGTTTCCTCTCTGGGGAAGCACAGCCGTGGCTGAACAGACACAGGCGAGCCCTTCAGCCTGGGTGCCTGTCCCCACACCCACCCAGGATCCAGAAACCTGGGGTCCTCCCAGGAAATTCCTGCTCACTCCCCAACAGGAAGTGTTCTTGCCTGTGTTAGAACTGGACATGTCCTTGCTTTCGACCCGGAGAAACCTGGCTGGTTGGAAGGCACAGATTCCTAACATTTTGAGGGACATTTGACTTTTCCTGACAGTTGGAGATTTTACTACCTATTGCTACGTAACAGACTAAAAACAACCAAAATGCTATTTGCCCACAAACCTGGGGCTCTGGAATTTAAACAGGGCATACTGGGTGCTGTTCCCTGTCTGGGGGAACATCACCTTCACCTAGACATGGGTTGCTTTGCTTAAACATTCCTGATCTTTTGCATACCCAAGAATGATCCATGTTAACTCACATCTTGCACACCCAAAAATGAGTTGAAGATGTGGCTTCATCAATCCCATGTAAAGGGGTCCCGGCCGGTGTAGCTCCAGAGTCCGGAGGGTGGCTGGGTCAGCTTGAACATGGGCACATGTCTGGCTGAGCCCCTCGTTCTCCTCCATATAGACTCAGGGGCCTCTCACTCTCCACGTGGCCTCTCCAACAGGAAAGTAAGGTTCGTTACATAGTGGCTCAGGGTTCCCAGGACTACAAATGTGGAATCCACTAAGATTTCCCTAGAGCTTGTGCAGTCTTCGAAGCCCAGCATCTGTCCCTGTCCTGTTTTGTTTTGTTTTTTGGGATGGAGTCTCACTCTTGTTGTCCAGGCTGGAGTGCAGTGGCACAATCTTGGCTCACTGCAACCTCCACCTGCCGGGTTCAAGCTGTTCTCTTGCCTCAGCCTCCCTAGTAGCTGGGATTACAGGTGCCCACCACCACGCCTGTCTAATTTTTGTATTTTTAGTAGAGATGGGGGTTTCACCATGTTGGCCAGGCTGGTCTCGAACTCCTGATCCCAGGTGATCCACCTGCCTTGGCCTCCCACAGTGCTGGGATTACAGGCATGAGCCACCCCGCCCAGCCTCCTGCCCTGTTCTTCATCCAGCACCCTGAAGTGAGCCCCTCCACATGTGCCCCTTGGCACAGCTGGCACAGTGTCACCTCTGTCACATTTTCTTGTTTGAGGCAGCCCAGATCCAGTGAAGTGATCTATAGAGGGCATGAATACCAGGAGGTGCATTTCACTGGGGGCTACCACTGTAACCGATGGCTACATATGTCCTGTCTTTCCAGCTGGAGTCTAACTCTTCAGGGGATGCAGGGATGTGTTCTATCCCACAGCCCCTTTCAGAACGCTCACTCCTAGGAGTTGCTTGATCTGCATTCATGTTATTGAGAAGGAAACAGGGAGATCACAGATGCCAGGGGGCCATCTTGGAGGGCCTGTCATGCTGCTTACCCCTTCCTCACCAAGCACTTCCCCTGGCACTGGCTGGAAGGAAAGGTAGCCATTGGGGCTACATTTGATAGAGGAGAAAGCTGAGTCTCAGTGAAGTTTTTAGTTTATATACTTGCTAAGGACCAAATGATAAATTGGCAGATTGGGGTTCTAGTATACTCATTTTTTATTGAAAACTAGGGAAATAAATTTACTTTTCAGAAACTGATTTTCAGGTGATTTTCTCTGAATGCAGCTAATCTGTAGACCAAGATGTATATACACTTTTTACATTTTTTTAAAATTATTTTAATTTTTCTTTTTTTCCGAGGCTGGGTCTCACTTTGTTGTCCAGGCTGGAGTGCGGTGGCATGACCATGGTTCACTGCAGCCTGGACCTCCTGGGCTCAAGTGATCCTCCCACCTCAGCCTCCCGAGTAGCTGGTACTAACAGGAATGTGCCACCACACCTGGCTAATTTTCTTGTATTTTTTTTTGTAGAGAGGGGTTTCCCCCATGTTGTCCAGGTTGGTCTCAAATTCCTGGGCTCACATGATCCACCTGCCTCAGCCTCCCAAAGTGCTGGGATAACAGGCATGAGCCACTGCGTCCGAGGGCTTGTGCTTGACCAGACATCACTCTCCTTGAGTCATCCAGCACTGTGCCTTGCATGAGGACAGATTTGTTATTTGTGTGTATGTGTCTTTTTAGCATACAGAATTACCTTTCCTTCCTTCTTGAAACTGTGGATAGGTTATATGAGCAATCATGAGGTCACCACCACCTCCACCAATATGGAAATAGAGAACTAGGATTTCCCTTGGAGAGAGGGTGGCCAGGTTTTACAAATGAAAATAAAGGGTGTTTAGTTGACTAGAATTTCAAATGAACAACAAATAACTTTTAATGTAAGTATATCCCATGAAATTTATGGGGCATACTTATACTAAAAAATTACTCATTGTTCATCTGAAATTCCGATGTGACTGAGAATCCTGCATTGTTTTCGCAATTACAAAACTGTAAAACTGTGAAACCAATGCATATGGATTAGAAGAAATATAAAGTTCTAATGTAAAGAAATGTAAAGTTACCTTAAGAGATCAGAATGGGTTTTTTAGCAAGACTTGGTTGGCCGGGCGCGGTGGCTCAAGCCTGTAATCCCAGCACTTTGGGAGGCCGAGGCGGGTGGATCACGAGGTCAGGAGATCGAGACTATCCTGGCTAACATGGTGAAACCCCGTCTCTACTAAAAATACAAAAAACTAGCCGGGCGTGGTGGCGGGCGCCTGTAGTCTCAGCTACTTGGGAGGCTGAGGCGGGAGAATGGCGTGAACCCGGGAGGCGGAGCTTGCAGTGAGCCGAGATCACGCCACTGCACTCCAGCCTGGGAGCACAGGGAGACTCCGTCTCAAAAAAAAAAAAAAAAAAAAAGACTTGGTTACAACTGAATTTGGAAAAAAAAAAAAAGAGTACATTTACAAAAACACTTCTAACCTCTTGTAAGGTATGTTAAGAACGTGCCAATCAGAAAGGGGGTTAGGGGTGGGCGTGATGTCTCATGCCTATAATCCCAGTGCTTTGAGAGGCTAAGGTTGGAGGATCACTTGAGCCCAGGAGTATGAGAACAGCCTGGGCAACATAATGAGACCCCATCTCTACAAAAAAATAAAAACTATGTGGGTGTGGTGGCCTGCATCTCTAGTCCCAGCTACTCAGGAGGCTAAAGCAGGAGGATTGCTCGAGTCTGGGAGTTTGAGGCTACAATAAGCTATGATCACGCCACTGCACTCGAGCCTGGGTGACAGAACAAGACCCTATCTCAAAAAAAAAAAAAAAAAAAAAAAGGTGAGGAGATCGATCAATAATAGAAAATGAAAGGTCACAGAGAAAAACTTTGGGCTGGATGTGGTGGTTCACGCCCATAATCCCAGCACTTTGGGAGGCCGAGTGGGTGGATCGCTTGAAGTCAGGAGTTCGAGACCAGCCTGGCCAACATGGCAAAACCCCATCTCTACTAAAAACACAAACATTATCTGGGTGTGGTGGCACATGCCTGTAATCCCAGCTACTTGGGAGGCTGAGGCACATGAAATTGCTTGAACCCAGGGGGCGGAGGTTGCAATGAACTGAGATCGCACCACTGCACTCCAGCCAGAACAAGACTGTCTCAAAAAAAAGAAAGACAAACTTTGGTCATTCTCCTCAACGCCATCTGGAAACGCCAACTTCCAGGCTGAGACGGCTCGGATCTTACTGTGGAGATGCACTTGCCAAGTGTCTTAGTCAGCTTGGGCTGCTGTCACAGAGTATCATAGGCTGGGCGGATTATACAACAAGCATTTATCACTCACAGCAGAGGCTAGGAAGTCCAAAGTCAAGTGCCAGCATGGTTGGGTTCTGGGGAGCGCTCTCTTCCTGGTCCTCAGATGGCCAGCTTCGTGTTGTGTTCTCATATGGCTGGGAGAAAGAGGATGCACCAAACTTTGAGGGGTAGGGACCATTAGGGTCATCAACTAATCACCCATGTTTACCAAGAAAGCTTGTTATAAATTGGCTTCCTGGCTGGGCGTGGTGGCTCACGCCTGTAATCCCAGCACTTTGGGAGGCTGAGGTGGATGGATCACCTGAGGTCAGGAGTTAGAGACCAGCCTGGCCAGCATGGTGAAACCCCGTCTCTACTAAAAACGCAAAAATTAGCCAGGCGTCGTGGTGGGCACTTGTGGACTTTTTCTCCCCCCAAGGTCAGCAGTGCTTGGCCTTCAGTTCATTCTGTGTTCCGTCTCCCCTTCACCAGTTGGCAGGGGCAGAAAATCAAGCGTGTCTAAAGCGGCAGTGTAGGTCATTACAGAAGAATCATTGACTTTAAAAAAGGCTTGATAGCTTCTGTTTTCCTACCACGAACCTTTATAGGGAAAAGAAAAATCAACATACTCCTCTACTCAGTATAAATGTTAATTCTGGATACAACTTCCCTCAGTATTCTTGTGGCAAACAGAGAAGCTGAACACAGCTTCCTTGAATGGCTAATTTGTATCACATACTTGTTTGAGCCTTTTGTTTTCTTGGTGTACTTCAAAGAAAAAGGAACACTGTGAAACATTCTGGCACAGCATTTGCATGGATACCCCTTACTCCAACCACAATACCGTATTTCAGAGGCCCCACTAATTTCTGAGGAAAAATTACAGCGTGTACTTTTATTTATTTATTTATTTATTTATTTATTTAGAGCCGGAGTCTTGCTCTGTCACCCAAGCTGGAGTGCAGTGGCACGATCTTGGCTCACTGCAACCTCCCCATCCAGGGTTAAAGAGACAGCCTCCTGAGTTGCTGGGACTACAGGCACGTGCTGCCATACCCAGCTAACTTTTGTATTTTCAGTAGAGATGGGGTTTTACTGTGTTAGCCAGGCTGGTCTCAAATACCTGACATCAGGTGATCCGCCCACCTAGGCCTCCCAAAGTGCTGGGATTATAGCCGTGAGCCACCACGCCTGGTTTTTATTTTTAATTTTTTTTTTTTTTTTTTGAGATGGAGTCTCTCTGTCACCCAGGCTGGAGTGCAGTGGCACGATCTTGGCTCACTGCAACCTCTGCTTCCCAGATACAAACAATTCTCCTGCCTCAGCCTCCCAAATAGCTGGCATTACAGGTGCCTGCCACAGGTCCACCTAATTTTTGTATTTTTAGTAGAGATGTGGTTTTACCATGTTGGCTAGGCTGGTCTCGAACTCCTGACCTCAAGTGATCCACCCACCTAAGCCTCCCACAGTACTGGGATTACAGGCATGAACCACCACGCCCGGTCTACAGCTTGTATTTTAAAACATTGCCCTGGGCCATCTGTTTTTTGAGGATTTGCCAAATTTCCCAAGTCACCAAAACAGACCTCTGGTTTAACCTGTAAACGTTGAGTTTCCTACGTTCTCAGGACCGAAAAGTCTCCCTTTTCTTTTCCAACAACCCACTCTGTGGGCAATGAAACAGGTCATTCTGGGAGAGCATCCTGTACTGACACGACATCCCCTGGTGCCAGTTAACCAGGATTGTGCCCACTCTGCTACACAACAGTTTGTATTGTTTCTTTTTACACAGATAAATAGTCCCTTGTTCCAACAATAGCATAAGAAAAGGTGTTTTTGTTTTTGTTTCTTAAATGACCTCTTGGTTTGTTTGGGGATTCAAATGCTCAAGTGAGTCTAGTTTCAATTTTTAAAGATCTTAAATCTCTCCCAGAAAGACTTTAATGACCTGTTTCCAAGGTCACAGATTTTTAAATATTAATAGTTAGACTCAAAGTCCAAATTTTCTATCCCAGTTTCTCTTGAGATCAACAGTAAAATTTCATGTTAGAGGTGAGAACCTGGAAAATAATTTTCATTTGCCAGAGAGGTTGGAGTCAGAGCAACCAGGAGTACAGCCATTACCTCCAGCCATTTCCTCACACCTGCTTTGCGATACCAAGAGAAAGCCCTTCATTCTGTTTAGGAGAAGAAAAGTACAAGCACAGCTTGCACTGTCAGCCACTCTTGGTCCTAGCCAGCGTGATCTTCCTGTCTGCATATCCACCTTCTCCACACTGCTCCTTGCTCCTCTATTAAAAGCAATGAGATCTGAATCCAATGCCAATTCACAAGGATCACTTCCCAGTTCCAAGTTCTGCCCACCTCTCTCTAACCTATTCTAAAAGTTCCTTAACTGTGCAACCCCACTTATGACTTAGAACTTCTACATTTTCACTGCTGCTGTATTACGTGTGAAAAACCCTTTCTCTCCTATAATTAACTATGTTCCAGCTTTCTTACTTATTGACCCAAGAACTCAAACTAGTCACTTACTCTGAGTGCCAGCACCTCTGTCTGTGAAATGGAGGTGATCACACTTGGCCTGTCTACTTGGGAGGGAGGGCTGTTGCAAGGATCAAATGAGCTCTTCTCTACACTCTTGGTCAGGGAACTGTAAGACCCTGAACAGAAGCTGCTGGTCACACAAGTCCCCGGCTACTCTGTGATGGGACACTTCCTTATGCAATGTAACTGGTTCTTCCTTCTTAGTCTGGCAGTTTTCCAAAACTACAACACAGCTTTCTGGTAATACATGAGCAGGACAGCTAATATTTATCATCAAGGTCAAAATATTTTAAAAATCAAGGCAGGATTTAAAACAATGCTGACCGTTATTCACAATGCTGCATTTTATGCCTTTCTGAATAGTGTAATATGATTTTGAAATTTCATTACAACAAGAATACTCACTGTCTCAAAATGATGCAATGGAATTTTTATATATACTATATATAATATATATTATATAATTATATATACTATANNNNATATACTATATATAATATATATTATATAATTATATATACTATATATAATATATTATTATATATACTATATATTATATAATTGTATATTATATATCATATATTATATTATATATTTTATATATATTATATATTATTATATATCCCTATATATTATATAGGATATACTATTATATATAATATATTATTTATTATATATTATATATTATATATATATATTTGGGATGGAGTCTTGCTCTGTTGCCCAGGCTGGAGCGCAGTGGTGCAATCTTGGCTCACTGCAATCTCTGCCTCCCAGGTTCAAGTGATTCTCCTGCCTCAGCCTCCCAAGTAGCTGGGACTACAGGCATACACCACCACAGCTGGCTAATTTTTTGTATTTTTAGTAAAGACAGGGTCTCACCATGTTGGCCAGGCTGGTATCGAACTCCTGACCTCAAGTGATTTGCCCGCCTTGGCCTCCCAAAGTGCTGGAATTACAGATGTGAGCCACCACCCCTGGCCAGAATCAAGAATTTTTAAAAAGTAGGCAGGTTCTTAGCTACTGGCAACCAACAGCCACTCATTAAATAACTCTAGGACTCAAGTGTTAGCTTTTCCATGTTTTCTTCTAGCTTTTGTTCACATACACGCCTACTTTACTTATAATCAGCATATGCACACAATGTTCAGCCTACCTCTACGTTTTTGCTTAATATTTTGTGAACTGCTCCATATGCTGATACAATCATACCTCATTTTACAAGACAATCACATAGACCAAATGCATTCATGTGTTGTACTTCACATGAACATTCCCCTACTAGTGGTCATTAAGGTTGTTTCCAATTTTTAGCCATAATGAACAGAAATGCTGCAATTAAAATTCTCATGCACAAAATTTTTTTTCTTTTGGACTATTTCCTAAGATTAAAATAATCAGGGATACGATTATGAGGTCAAAGGTGACAAACATTTTAATGACTCTGGATACTTAACACCCAACTGCTTTCTAGAAGGCAATACCAATTTACAGCATACATCTACACCAGCTCCTTCAGAAACATGCTGGCCCTCAGCTTTGAAAAAACGTAATTCCATAACAATAAAAAGTTCTCTATTATTGTCTCTATTAAAGCTAACAATTTAGTTAGCAATCTAAAGGCTGCTTCACATGACGCACAGAACTTCATGTAATCAAGTGCTAAATAGTCTGGCAGAGCAGAGTATGTTGATGAGGACGCACACATACTAGTTGTGTGACACTAGGCAACTCAGTTAACCTCTCTGTGTCACAATTTCCTCATTTGTAAAGTAGAGATAACATTCATAAGGTTGCTGTGAGGACTAAACAAGAAGCGTTTAAAAGGCCTGGTGCGGTGGTTCATGCCTGTGATCCCAGTACTTTGGGACGCCGAGGTGGGTGGATCACCTGAGTTCAGGAGTTTGAGACCAGCCTAGGTGACATGGCGAAACCCCGTCTCCATAAAAAAAATACAAAAATTAGCCAGGTGCAGTGGCATGCACCTGTAGTCTCAGCTACTCGGGAGGCTGAGACAGGAAAATCACTTGAGCCTGGGAGGCAGAGGTTGCAATGAGCCGAGATTGTGCCACTGCATGCTAATTTGGGTGAGACAGCAAGACCCTGTCTCAAAAAAAAAAAAAAAAAAAAATATTTGAGTGAAGAGCAGAAGAGCTGTGTTTGGCACATAGGTGATGTGTCAGCTCTTATTAAGATGTCTACCACGACTGCGGCTGCCACCACTGCCATTGCTGGGGGTTGGGGAGGGGGGTGGGCGGGGCCATCAAAGAAAGCTAAAACAGCCAGATACACTTCCATTCCAATCTCTCATTCGTGAATGCTCACCAGTCATTTGCACTTAACAGACAGTCTATTCACAATCAAACAAAACGTACTCAGTAAGAAAACTCATCTTTTTCCCTTACTGGCTCCTCTACTCCAAATCCTCTTAGTGCACACTCCCTTCTACTGCCTGGCCCCCAACAGTCCCAGTTTCTTCAAGTCTCCCTTCACCATGGCCTCTTCTCTATCGTCTATTTTGTACCAAATCCTGTTGCTCCTTCTTTGAATATTTCTGACGTGTTCTCTTTCCTCCTGTTCCCACTGCTCCCACTTTCTTCTCATCTCAGACGTGGCTGCCATCTCTTCACTAGTTTTCTGGCCTTGAATGTCTCACCTCTCAAGTCCATCTCTAAGCCACTCTATGTTTCTCTAGAATAACCTGCATCAGGACTCCAGAACCCACAGTGGGGTTCCTCACTGCATCAAGTCCAAACTGCTGACTGGCCTGCAGGGCCCTCCTTACACCTTGGTGTGTGGAATCGGCAGCCTCTGCACTGTTGCAGCTCACCAGAGTGCCTACCAAGATCTGCAGAAAGCTTCCCGTCTGAACACCATTACATGTTCGTTCATTTGCACAACAGTGCAAATACAATAAACAATGCCTAAGAACCCAAGCTACTGCCTTCTAAAAGTCTGTTTTTACAAGTCAGAGGTAAAAATTCCACGTACCCTTCCATCAGACAGATGTGCCTCCTAGAACTAAACACCTCCAGCTGTCTCCCATCTTGGTGGGCCACGTCGCCTCTTTATGTATCTAAAAGCCACCCATCCTTCAGGCGGTTCAGGCTCACTTCCTCTTACAGGCTAGCTCCAACTTTTCCAGTCAACACATCTCTCTCCCGTCCATAAACTAATGTATCATTGTGATCAGTATCATTTCATCGCCCTCTACTTGTTTTACATATGTTAGTTCTGTCTCTCTGACTCGACTGAGCTCCTTAAATGCAGAGATCAAAGAACAGCTAACATTGAGCATTTACTATATTACTACATCTTCAGGGTTTATTTTATGTAACTGTCCTATAACCCTACGAGCTCAGTTACTCTTTTTTTTGTTTTGTTTTGTTTTGTTTTTGTTTGTTTTTTGAGACGGAGTCTCGCTCTGTCACCCAGGCTGGAGTGCAGTGGCATGATCTCGGTTCACTGCAACCTCCATCTCCTGGGTTCAAGCGATTCTCCTGCCTCAGCCTCCCGAGTAGCTGGGACTACAGGTATGTGCCACCACACCCAGCTAATTTTTTGTACTTTTAGTAGAGATGGGGTTTCACAGTGTTAGCCAGGATGGTCTCAATCTCCTGACCTCATGATCCGCCCACCTCAGCCTCCTAAAGTGCTGGGAATACAAGCATGAGCCACTGCACCCAGCCAAAAAAAATGTTTTTAATTGCCTACTAAGTTTAGACCATTTAAATTGGTTGGATGACCATACTTCTCTGATTTTCTAGGAAGAATCTAATTTCAAATAGTCTATCTTGCTAAACACTCTTGTATATATGTGTGTATGTATATATAGTATGTATATACACATATACATACATACATTCATACTGGTTTTAGATCCAAAAAACTATGGCAATTATAGCCATAAGTAAAACAGACAAAAATAGGTCCCCGGCACAATGGCTCATGCCTGGAATCCCAGCACTTCATGAGGCCGAGGCAGAGGAATCACTTGAGGCTACAAGTTTGAGACCAACCTGGCCAACATGGTGAAACCCCATCTCTACCAAAAATACAAAACTTGGCTGGGCGTGGTGGCGCACACCTATAATCGCAGCTACTTGGGAGGCTGAGACATGAGAATTGCTTGAACCCGGGAGACGGAGGTTGTAGTGAGTCGAGATCATGCCCACTGCACTCCAGCCTGGGTGACAGAGTAAGACTGTCTCAAAAAACAAAAACAAAACAAACACAACAACAACAAAAAAAAACAAGAAAAATAGACCCAAAGTGTTCAGCAGAGAGAAAAACATTAAAGGACGAAAGAAAATTGCGTTGTATCTGATCTATGCTAAATATGCATATTCTACAAACAAGTATATCTACACTTTGCATAATATTTCAAAACTAAACAAAGAATTAACCTACCAGATTTTAGAAACCATCTCCACTTAGAAAAATTTCTTCTAAAAATAAACTTCCTTCAAATAAGCAAAATAAAGCATTATAAAACTTAATTACCATGCAGGCATAGGATAAAGCAAATACAGTAAGCTGTATATTTAGTTACAAATATGTAGTAAAGTACAGATCTAGACAATGAATACATGAGTATTTACTATATCATTCTTTTTGTTTATTTTTTTTTTTTTTGAGACAGACTCTAGCTCTGTTGCCCAGGCTGGAATGCAGTGGCGCGATCTCGGCTCACTGCAATCTCTGCCTCCCAAGTTCAAGCAATTCTCCTGCCTCAGCTTCCAAAGTAGCTGGGATTACAGGCAAGCGCCACCAGGCCTGGCTAATTTTTGCATTTTTAGTAGAGACGGGGTTTTGCCATGTTGGTCAGGCTGGTAACTGTGTAAGTCTTTCAACCTTTCTGTACATTTGAAATTTTTAGTAAAATATTGAGGAAAAATGGAGAAGAAAAATTTAACTATCAAAATAGAATTAAACTCTCCTAAAGCAGACATGTGTGTGTTTGTATAAAAACCAGAGAATTATACATTAAAAATGAAGTATTTTGTTTGAGAGGTTAACATCAAGTCGAAGTCATCAGGACAGGCTACGATTCTGAAATTCCTGTTAAGCTGTAAATTATTCTTGGCCATTATCAGAACCCCAGTGGTTTCCATTGTTTTCATCTCATAAAATCCCAAGTTAAAGAACACTATTAGATATTATTTTGGGTATTTACCTGGACTGGGTGGTCCTAAACTGACTATCATAGCCAAGATTTTGGTTACCAGAGAGAGCAAATAAAGGTTAACAGTGGTGGACTGGTGTTTTAATGGGGAATTCTTCTATTTGAATGTTCAATTCATTAACAATACACTCCTTAAAAAGGTGCTGAGAGGATTAAAGAATTGTAAAACACCTAGTTGGGCACCTGGCCCACAGTAGGCACTCAAAAATGTTCGTTTCCCCTTTTCTTCCCCATCAATTTTCAATTCTTGTGAATCCCTCCTCCTCTAGTACCAGGTTGACGTTGTGCCTTAACAAAAAAAAAAAAAGGAAAGAAAGAAAAAATGATTTATGTCATTGTTGGGGTCCAGATCCCACCATTAAATCCAAGGTACAACTCAACTTATTTCCATGTACTCCATGTAGTACTAAGAGGATAACTGCAGGTTGCAAGGCAATCTCACAGCACACAAATTTTAGTCATCTAACTTTCTAAGAACATATTGTGGCCTAAAGCTCAATGCTTGCTTTGTTGTTCTCCATTACTACAAAAGGTTTAACTAATTTTTAAAAGTACATTGCATGCTGAATTATATTGAACTATAACATGCTCATTGTAGAAAATGCAAAAAATATGAAAAGGAAAGCAACTACGATTCTACCATGCTGACTGGTTATTTTTCAATGATAAAAGCTGACCCAGTTGGTTGTTTAGAGGAAGAGAATTTAAGTATCTCAATGACCCAGGCACAGTTTTTGCATGGTACTTTACTTAATTCTCCAACACGTAGTGTTCTATCACATGATAATTCATAATGAAATTTATCAATCGCCGTATATTAACATTTTTAGTTTTTTACATTCCCCCAAATCAGATCACTTAACACTTTTGATTATCCATTCCTGCTTTGCTTTTGTTCTTTATTTATTTATTTTTTTTTTTTTTTTTGAGACGGAGTCTCGCTCTGTCGCCCAGGCTGGAGTGCAGTGGCACGATCTCGGCTCACTGCAAGCTCCGCCTCCTGGGTTCACGCCATTCTCCTGCCTCAGCCTCCCGAGTAGCTGGGACTACAGGCGCCCACAACCGCGCCCGGCTAATTTTTTGTATTTTTAGTAGAGACGGGGTTTCACCGTGGTCTCGATCTCCTGACCTTGTGATCCGCCCGCCTCGGCCTCCCAAAGTGCTGGGATTACAGGCGTGAGCCACCGCGCCTGGCCTGTTCTTTATTTAATTATGATTACACTGTATATATAATTTCATACACAGACAAGCTTGCCCTGGAAAATATTGTTTTTCTTTTTTTTTTTTCTATTTTTATTTTTTATTCTGGAAAATATTTCTAATTCAACATACTTCATAAAATCCTATCTCACATTGCCTTTTAGAGAACTGAAGATGGTTCTCTGTTGTTGTACTAAAATACAGGAGAGCAAAAAGGGATTGGTCTATTTTAATGCCATGATTCACAAAAGGAAATTAAGGGGGGACGTAAGCTGGTGGAAATTAATAAAATTTCCTATGATTTGATCTATATGGAGGGGAGACTAAGGCGGAGATTGTGTTACTGCAATTATTGATCTCCCAAAGACTTCTGAACACTGAAACTTTTCTAATAAAAAAATTACACATTTTTCTAAACAGATCTAATAGAGAAATACTTTCAACTACCAGATATGAATAAATATAATCCATGGTAACTAAGAATGCTTTTTTCTGAAGAAAAAGTATATTTGTGCCCAACAGTATTTATATGTGAGAGCCTATCATTCTCCAAAAATATGCATGAATTCACAGGAATATTGATGCAGAATATGTGAGAACAAGCTTGGATACAGCTATCTGGGTATCTTTGTTAAATATAAACATTCCATTTTTAAGCAAATGGAGAATGGGGAAAATTAATAGGATTGTATGTATAGCAGATAATGCATGCAGAAGAGCAGAACTCAGAATCAGGCACTTAACAGTGTACTTGCAGAATCTTACCTAATCATTTTATCTAAGCTAAAACTGAAAAGGCACTACAGTCGGCCCTCTGTGGCCAAAGGTTCTGCATCCTTGGATTTAACCAACCTCGAACTGAAAATACAGTATTCTCAGGATGCAGAACCCTTGGATATGTAATGCCAACTTTTCATATCAGCAGATTCCACAGGGCCAACTGCAGGACTTGGGCATCCATGGATTTTGCTATCTGCAGAGGGCTCTGGAAGCAGTCCTTGAGAATACTGAGTGATGGCTATATTAAACACAGGTAGTATTTATTAAACATGCACAGAATACATCTGGCGGCACAAAAAAATATAGAGCAATAGTGATTGCCTCCGGAGAAAGGAAGGTCAGATTGGAGATTATGAAGGAGACAGATTCATTTTTCACAGCATACCCTTTATACTGTTTAAACTTTTAAGATATGTATGTATTTATAACTTAAAAAAATAAAAAGCAGAGTTGAATAACAAAATAAATAAGGTGACATTGAATTATAACCTAATAAATATCCAATTATAACCCAATAAGTATAAAATAAATATCCATGAATCTATACTCATAGTAATAAATGTCTGAAAAAATAACTGAACAAATCTCCTGTGCAGAAAAATTCCAAATAATTGATGTAGATATTGTCCCTTCAAGAAGGTAGAACATAACTCCCCACCCCCTAAGTGTGGCTGTTTACAGTGACTTGCTTCCAGAAAGTACAGTATTGGGGGGTTGAGGGGATGGGGGAGGATGTGGAGAAACCTGACAAACACTGCCTCAACCAGGGGACCAAGGTTGACATCATCAGTGGTAAGTCACGAGGACAGCATGCACTCTTGATAAGAAGATGAGAATTGTACTTCACCTCTGTGGTCTTCCTCCCCAAAATGCAAAAACCTAGGCTAACCATGAGAAAACCCCATAATGAGGGCTTTCTACAAAATACCTAATCAGTACTCCCCCAAACTGTCAAGGCCATCAAAAACAAGGAACGTCTGAGAAACCGACAATCCAGAGGAAAACATGATGACTAAATATCACGTGGTATAGGATCATGAGGCAGAAGAAGGACATCAGGTAAAAGGAAATTTGAATAAAGTATGGACTTGAGTTAGTGTATCAGTACTGGTCCATTAGTTGTAACAAATATCCCACACTAATCTAAGACGTTAATAACAGGGGCAAGCAAGTACAGGATATATGGAAACCCTCTACTATCTTTGCAACTTTTGTATAAACCTAAAACTATTCTAAAATTTAAAGTTTTATTTTTTAAAAAAGGCAAAAAGTTCAAAAGGAATATTATTTATTAAAATTAAAAGCTGGGCCGGGCGTGGTAACTCACGCCTGTAATCCCAGCACTTTGGGAGGCCAAGGCGGGCGGATCACGAGCTCAGGAGATCGAGACCATCCCCCGTCTCTACTAAAAATACAGAAAATTAGCCAGGCGAGGTGGCAGACGCCTGTAGTCCCAGCTACTCAGGAGGCTGAGGCAGGAGAATGGCGTGAACCCGGGAGGCGGAGCTTGCAGTGAGCCGAGATCGCACCACTGCACTCCAGCCTGGGCCACAGAGCGAGACTCTGTCTCAAAAGAAAAAAAAAAGCATCTTTTTTTTATTATATACTTCACTAACCTATACAAATAACATATTTTAAGCACTTATTCAATAAAAGCAATAATGGAAAACTTAATTTCTATAAATTGCTAACATTACAACTAAAACCTCTGCATACTATAAACTGTGTGAAAATTTTACATGGCTTTAAAATTATCACAAGGAGTCCACATACAATCTACCACAAAGGTACAGTTAAACTGAAATTATTTTAATCTCATTTTCATAAAACATGTAAAATCTTTCAGATTTGTCAAAATTGTTGACACAGAATACTTATCACTGTTTAAAGTTTCCTACTTGACTTTGCATAGAAAAATACTCAAAATATCACAGCATAGAAAAAGATATCCTATTTGCCTGAAATCATCTTTAAAATCTGTGCACTTTATTACGCATCAAAAAAGGCAATTTGAATGACAACTATAGCTTTTAAAGCAGATAAACTCAAATGAACAGTTTTATTGACAAACATAACTTAAGAATTTTACTGTTCCACTAAGAAAAATAAAATATTTGATTTCGTCAATTTTTTTTTGAGACAGACAGAGTCTCACTCCATCACCCAGGCTGGAGTACAGTGGCACCATCTCAGCTCATTGCAACCTCTGCCTCCTGGGTTCAAGTGATTCCTGTGCCTCAGCTTCCCGAGAGCAATAAACTTTAAAAATGTGGTTACAGTTATTTCACCATTTGGAATGACCTTGCTGACAAAGGTTTCCGTGTTACCACCTCAACAGCAAAATGTCAAAACAAAGACAAAAACAAAAAACGGCACAAGGAATACCATGACCACATGTATGGGAGGTAAGGGAGCAAGAAAAGAAAAAAA